>NC_056741.1:673736799-673799299 GCF_019279795.1 Protopterus annectens | reverse complement strand
CAAAGACAGCACTGTACCTAGGGCACTACAAGATGACTGCCAGGAGAACATGATGGCCAGATCCTGACAGTATTAAGCACACATACACATACCTCACTGACCCCTGCATATTGTGGACATGCAGCATGTTTTCATGTGCATTGGGATTGCCCTGCAATTGTGTGCTATGCTGCTATTTCCCTGCAAACATACATGTTACTACATTTCTGTGGGTATGGGGGGGGGGCACACCTGTCAACTATGCACATTTGCACAGACTGTGTTAATATTCGCTTTACATTTTGGTTCCATTTACCATACTATTGTGCCCTGTCTTGGGGACTAGAGGAATATCAGCAAAGACCATAGGTCAGACTGGAATGGCATATATTTGAATTTTTAGACTTCTTACCCTTCATAGCCTTACTGCAACTACGAGACATGCTGTGCTATCACTGTGTGAGTCTGTAGGGAGGTAATTCAACATTGCCACCATTTGTGGGCCTTTGCCAGACATTTCTCTCTGGTTTTCTACAACTAACTTGCTGTGTGTGTCTGAGGGGTGGGTATGGGACCCCCACACTGACATCCATGCCTGTGACCTATGCCCTTCCCCCAATTAGTTGTCCCCACAGATATACTGCAGTGGGATTTGCCACCTTGGGTACTACTACATAGTGTGTGGAGGCCAGTATTGTGCAGACATTTCCTGGTGTCCCACATAGCTGTCAGTTGTCTTCTGCTATCCCAGTAGGCCACCCCATTCTCTTGTATGCATGTAGCATTACCATAGATATGCTACCAAAACATACTAATCCATTCATTTATTGTTAAGAAGACTGACTTAAATTGCACCTGCAGCAGTTCTGAGGATGGCGCTTGAGGGCCGCCTATGTTGGATGCACACAGTACACTGCCTATACATGGTAAGTTACAGGTAATGCGATGTGTGTGTCATCCATTTTACTGTGTGTGCAAGTCAGATAGAGGTGTCAGTCCCTGAGTCCATACAGTGTCAGTGTGTGTACTATGCATTGCCTCTTTGCCAAGGCCTGGGCATACTGGGCACACGTCCATCTACCTACAGGAGCAGGCTCAGGGGCCTCAACCTCTGAGTCCCTCTGTGCTTGTGGGGACCTTTGCAATGGTGGGGGAGTGGGGGACTGTGTGGCCCTTCCCTGTGCTGTTCCTGCTGCAGCTATTTCTGCAGGATCATATTGCATAGCACGGCACATACTACGAACATGTGTGCACATGTGGCTGGAGAGTGCTGCAAGGCTCCAATAGATATGTCAAGGCAGCGAACATGTGACTTGAGCATACCAAACATATGCTCTATAATGATCCTGGTTTGTGCATTTGCCTCATTATAGTGTTCTTGTTTGTGTGTGTGTGCATTTCTGATGGGTGTCATCATCCACGGCTCCAATGCATACCCAGCATCCCCCACCAGATGGCCATACAGGATGCCCCCACTGTCAGATGCCTGGTACAACTGTGATGAATGCCAGATGTAGGAGTCATGATAGCTTCCAGGGTTCCTAGCACACACATTCATGATAATGCCCTGGGCATTGGACATGACCTGGCAGTTGATGGAGGGGAATCCCTTGCAGTTTATGTAGACCCTACCCTGTTCATTGGGTGTTGCTTTGATATGGATGTGTTTGCAGTCTATTGCACCCAGTACCTCTGGGTATTCCGCTACATGGTGGAAGAGATGCATATTGCTGGTCCTCTCCTCACAGGTGTTGGGGAAGTACATGGGCTCACCTGCATGTGGTAGCATGTTATCCAGGAACTGGTGGAGTACCCCAGATACAGATGCCTGTTAAACCCCCATGATGTCCACAGTAGGTCTTTGTTAAGTACCTGTAGCTCATATTCTTAAGATTAAACATACACTGGTATCCACTGGCATGGGTTCCCTTCTGTTAGCTCTAGGTCTGAGTTGACGCCGGCACAGCTCGATGATTTGCTGCAGTATGTCTCTGTCTACCCTGTAGTGCTCTATTATCTCCAGATCATGTAGCCCCTGATAAGTTACCCTAGGTCTGAACACTCTTCTCCTCCTCCTCGGTCGGTGGCAGTTGTCAGCATTATCCTCCTCACCGCTCTCAGCCTTTAGCACATACTGATGGATCAAAGCAATTTCAGCCCCTAACATTTTTATAATTCCCACACATGTGTACATCAATGATGCAGAGTTTGTGGGAAAACCAGACTGTAAGGTCTTTCTATAGTTTATACTGTTGTGCTGCGGATGCTACCTGTATGATTGGCTGGCTATTATGCATTCCACCTGCTAGCTATACAATTTGTACTTGATCACTTTTATTATGCTATTTCTCTTTTTTCTACCTTTTCCCCTTCCCATTTCCTCCCCTTTTAAGCCCCAAGGCATGTCGCAAACCCAGTGCCCAAATGTAAACAGTCCTGCTATTTCCAGGGTTTTTTTTTTTAGACCCAGTGTGCACCACTCAAACCCATTTAGCTAATGTAAACTCTGAGAAATGGCCCTCCCTGGATGTGAGCACACTCTTCATTTCATGGAATAAGCCAATACAGCCTCAGACACCTGCTTGCTTAGCTGTGCTTAGCTAAGCTTATCAAGGGGCCACGGAGCTCCAATGTGCTTACACCATGCATGACACACCCCCTTTCCATGTCTGCTACTCCTTCTGCCTACATAATCATGTTAGAGCACCTTCATGATTAGGTGCAGTTTGGCACTTAGAATATTTCTGTGATTCAGTAAATTTCTCTCATTAGCATATCCCACTGCCTTAATCCCTAATTACTGCACTACACCAGAGCCTTTCCCCTTAGCAACCACTGTTCCATGGTAGTGTTTTGATTCTGCATACCATAGACTATAATGGCAAAATGCAGCTTTCCCTTAAAATTGTATTTTCACTTATTTTTTTATTTTCAGCACGATCCCATATGCGCACCTCTGCCCAATGCTTAAACAGCCAAGATCGGCCAAAAAAAGTTTTATTTTTAGAAAAATTAAACACTTTTCCATGCCAATGGACATATATTTGGCCACTGGCATGCCTAAAGATTACAATACATGCTTTTATTTGAGCTGTCATGCCTCCGCTTTAATTTTTGCAAACATGTATTCGCCTAGTAGGCGAATACATTTCTGCAACTAACGCTATTCTTGCATGGATGCCTGCCTGCTTGCTGAATCACTAATTCACTTCATTTTCAAGGTTTTCACCAGCAAATGAGGTAATTAACATTATGCAGTGGTGTCCGTGCAGGTATAGTGTAGGCAGGCTCATGCACATCAGAACAGTAGTTTACTGGATCGCTCAGCAGCCATATTCTATGCAGGAACAGCTACACTGTTCTTGCACAGAGATTTCACTTTATTGAATCCCAGGGACTGTTTTGATTTCAATGATTGTAAGTTTCTGTGTATTTAGATTTATGTCAGTTAAAAACCCCAGGGTAAGCTTAAATATGGTCTGTTAGGATCATACTCTACCCAAATCAACGTGTGTGTGTGTGTGTGTGTATATATATATATATATATATATATATATATATATATATATATATATATATATATATCTATATATAATATATTTATATTTATAGAGAGAGATAAAGAGATAGACGGATATAGTTTATTATCAAGACGTGGAATGGCACTTATGCAAAACTGGGATGATCGAATTTGTGTTTTCCAGTTTCCATAATGTCAGTCTGGAAATGTTCAAATCCTCATTACAGAATGGTTGTGTGGATCACTAATATGGGATAAACTTTCTGATGATAGATTGTAGTAGAGTGGAGATCGTGGAATCTACCCTTTTCCTCGCTGTAGTGCAATCTTTGAGTTGGAATATATAATATGCAGGTGGTGTGGGGAGTGTAGGATGGGATGGCCTCCTGCAAAACCATTACTGGTAAGACAGAATTTTGACACTGGAACTTATGGTGTTCAAATATCAATTCCGTGATTAACATTTCCAACATTTTGGTAATTCTGTTTTACCAAATTTAGATATCAAATTTGATCAAAAAGTGGAAAATTATTTTGATAATAAACTATATATATATATATATATATATATATATATATATATATATATATATATATATATATATATATATATATATATATATATATATATATATATATATATATATATATATATATCTATATATATATATATATATATATATATATATATATATATATATATATTTACATAGCAGAAACTGATATGCAAGGATAAACGTTTTAGCAATGAATTTGTAGCACACATACACACACACACACACACACACACACACACACACACACACACACACACACACACACACACACACACACACTTCTACATTTACATTTATACCGGGTCTATATTATAATACTGAAAATCCTTTTAAGTGTACACGAAAACACCGACACGTATTGTGCGAACCGCAATTATGTCGAACGTATGAAACCAAGAAATAAAAAAGTCAAATCCCCATAGTCGTCAAACTCCACCTCCCACTACATACTGCCTGCCCAAACAAAATAAATAAACCACATGCATACATGACCAAAGCCCTACTCCTAACCATAAAGTAAAGCACCAAAGCCCTACGTCTAACACTACACTAAACCTTACATACATTGCTATCTATGCACTTACCTTAACCCGTACCCTAACCCTAAGTTCCGTAGCTATCACACACTTACCCTACAGCGATATACCAAAACAAAACAAATAATCCGCACACATACATTTAACAAAACCCTAATTCTAACCCTACACTAAACCTTACATACATTACTATCTATGCACTTACCTTAACCCTCACCCTAACTCTAAGGTCCATAACTATCGCACACTTACTTTATGGAGCTGTACTGCAGATGGGCCAACCATGACACTTCGACTTTTTGAATTTCGCGGTTTCGTACATTCGACATAATCACGGTTCACGCAATACTCCCCAGCTTTAGTCAACTAATCTAAACACCTTACATCAAAATAATCTCTTCAGCTTATAAGCACCTTTCTCTAATTGCACTCACCCACCACACACTTCCCACATAAATAGCAATGTCCGTCTCACTTCCTCATATCAAAATTCCACCTCCTTTCCCTTCTCTCTACCCTACACCAAGCTTCTACAACTTACCAACTACCTCTTCTCCCAATCACCTCTCATTCATCACTCTTCTTCTTTTCCAAACTTTCTCTGTGCAGTTATTCTTCCTACTCATCAATGCTCACTTCTATCTCCTTATTACTCCATAAAGGGTATACCATCTTCCAATCATCTCCCTCCACCTAAATGACTCTTGCATCCTCTTCTCTTCTCACTTACATACATATTCTACTTCTGCATAAAAATCTACCTTTTTCACTTCCTCAAACAACTAACATGCACCCCTCTCTCTCTGTCTCTCTCTTTAGCCCCTGGAGATTGTTAGCTTGCATACCAGTGCCTTAACTTAATTCCATTCTGCTCCATTAAGCATGGCCAAAAAGTCTTTCTTTCCCACTGTCTCTTCCTTCCATTCACATTAATCCAAAATGATGTTAAGAGACCCACTGCTGATTCTCATTCTCACCCTGCTTGCTTACCTGAATAATTAGCACACTACCCACACACCTCATGTCATCCTAGGTAATCCACTGCTTGATAATGCCCTTTCTGTCTCATTCATTGCATCCCCCTTATCTCTTCCAGTCTACAAACTCACACTTTTTTCAGTACAGGTACATGAGGTTTAAGACACTAACTCAAACACAAATTTAAATGGCACTGTATCAACACCCACCCCACTGTCATCCTGAAACTAAGAGGTGAAATTCAGCCAAACCCTGGTCCCACACAACATCCACCAATGATAGGCAGCCCCCCCCAAAATCACATGCCTCAGTTATCTTACACTCTACTCACACCTGTAGCTTATGTATTTTAAATATGAATTTTAGAAGTACCTGCAACAAAATCCATGATACCCACAGATGTCAAGCTTTCTATTCCAGATATTGTAGTTGTCATTGCTATATGGCTAAAAGAAAAATATCTGTTAAGAAAATCATTCACCCATGGTTTAATATACCTAGAATGGACAAAAACTTGTAGTAGCGTTGCCACCCCTCAGTTTTTTTTCCGGAGTGCCCGGAAATCAGTAGGGCACTCCGGTTCTCTGGTTCTTGCTCTCGGAGTCCGGAAATAGCGACGTCAGGCTCGTCAGCACATATTGTAAAAAAAAAAAAAAAAACATTCCCGTCTTGCACTCTCATTGATTGGCTGCTTGCTGCAGACGAGGCTCGTGCAGCAAGCAGCCAATCAACACGTAGAATTGCAAGTCAAATCCCCGCAAAGCCCACGAACATTACTGCATAAAAAGCGGCGCTTCAGCTGCTAATTTTACCCTTTACTCTCTACTGTAAAAGGTGGTGCTTAAGATCTGAAATTTCTTGGATGTCTTTGGTGGATTGCTGGTTCGTTAGCCCTGCTGCCTGGAAGGATTGCCCTAGCCCTGCTGCCTGGAAGGATTGCCTATCCCTGCTGCCTGGAAGGATTGCCCTAGCCCTGCTGCCTGGAAGGATTGCCCTATCCCTGCTGCCTGGAAGGATTGCCCTAGCCCTGCTGCCTGGAAGGATTGCCCTAGCCCTGCTCCCTGGAAGGATTGCCTAGCCCTGCTGCTTTCTTTGCTTGCTGGAGTCTTGCCCTGGAGGAGAAGTGCTGTGGACTGGCCGACTGGGTGGTGTTGTGTTCCCCTGCTTGCTGGCCCTTTAGCTGCCTGTTCTCTTCTGCTGCTGAGAGCTTGTTTAAGTAGCCCTGCTGATGATTTTTCTGGAGGTAAGTGGAATTTTTTTAATGGATGAATTCTTTGGAATTAAGGTAGATTTTCAAAGATTAGTGTGACAAGGGGAATGAAATATTGCCAGCACAGCTACTAGTGAATTTTTTAAATATTAAATTTATATTAATTCACTAGCTGTGCTGGCACTATCTCATTCATTGATGGTGACAAGATGTGTGTAACTGTATCTAGATGTTCAACATGTGGTGATTATTAACTAGAACAGTTTCTAATCTGGTTTTGGACTTGGTTGCAGTGAATATATAATGACTTCATGATTTGCATAAGATGCTTGGACTGTAGATCTGTCTTTTCTAGTCTGTCATCACCGTGATGTTTACCTTGACATGTGTTTCTTCCTAGGGTGTCTATGTCGTACAGTCTTCATATTATAGTGAGGCTTAAATTTAGCTTTTTGTCTAGTTTGTCATCACAACTGTTTACCTTTTATCTGTGTTTTCTAGGGTATACCATCTATACCAAAGCTTAGCTCATTTGATGTTACAGTGAATATATGACTACATGATTTGTATAGGATGCTTGGACTGTAGAACTGTCTTTTCTAGTCTATCATCACCGTGATGTTTACCTTGACCTGTGTTTCTTCCTAGGGTGTCTTTCTAGGGTGTACAGTCTTCGTATTATAGTGAGGCTTAAATGTAGCTTTTGTCTAGTTTGTCATCACAACTATCTGTGTTTTCTGATGTTTACCTTGACCTGTGTTTCTTCCTAGGGTGTCTTTCTAGGGTGTACAGTCTTCGTATTATAGTGAGGCTTAAATGTAGCTTTTTGTCTAGTTTGTCATCACAACTATCTGTGTTTTCTAGGGTATACTGTCTATACCAAAGCTTAGCTCATTTGATGTTACAGTGAATATATGACTACATGATTTGTATAGGATGCTTGGACTGTAGAACTGTCTTTTCTAGTCTATCATCACCGTGATGTTTACCTTGACCTGTTTTTCTTCCTAGGTGTCTTGGGTATATAGCAAGGCTTAATGTAGTTGCATTTCTTTGGGACTGTCAATGTGAAATATCTCATGTGGTTTTGAGCTTGTTACAGTGAATATACACGGGATATTTTCTAACATTTTGTTGTGTAGATATTTAAGTTTTGAGACTACTTAAATATTTATTTAGTGACACTGGGCCACTACCTTGGCATTGGTCAAACTAGCAATGTTTATTACTATTGCACAGTAAGACTGAACACGCTTTGTTAGGGCCTTAAAGTTGCTTATAAGCAGTAGCTGGCTGATTATGTTGTAGTCTAGGGAAAAGGGGGGCATAGTTAGTAAACTTGTGCCAGCCTTTCCCTTGTGTATATAAATCAGAACTCAAGTGTGTCTCAACTGCTTTAGCAGGGGCCCAAAGCACTGTTTGATAAATAGGGTGCTGGAGGTCTTCACTTGGCCACTATGCTCAGCTCTAACTGTGCCAGTGGGAGGAGGTGGTGGTGAGGATCTGGAGTGGAAAAGGGGAGAAACCAGCCCCAAGATGACTGGTCTCTGTGCTTTGCACTTAATATGGGGTGTTGCATCTGGCATTGTGGGGCTACAGAATTCGTCTTTATGTCTGCCCATATGGTCTCTTTTCATTATGCAAGTTATTACTGTTGCAGCCAGAGGGTATTATGATTGCTGAGTTAAATATTTCATGTTTATCATTGTGTCAGCCCACACTATGTCCTGTTTGTCTTTATGCAAGTTATTACAATTGTAGCCAGAGTGTATGATTGCTGAGCTGCCATGTATTTCATCTTTATCTTGTCAGTCCACAGTATGCCTGAACTTTCTTGCTGTGTTCAGACTCAGCTGGATAACGTTTGCACTGGGTTCTACATAAAAGTAGAGGGTCTTAATTTGGTGCATTGCTGTAGTGTCTGACCCATGTGTTTTACACACAGTTGAATGCCTTCTGTGCATATTCTGCTGTCACACCAGGTTCATGTGTAACAGCTGCAGAAAGTCCCTCAGACAGGAGTTGCTTCTGCCTTTCATTGCTTTACCCTCACTAATTTTTCATGAGGAGTCTCATTTTTTTCCCTATACCAACTTGGTATTACTAGGGTGTGAAAGTCTGGAGATTCACATGTGAATGTGAACTCTGGCTAGTGGCTACTGACTGACACAGGCCCCACCAGGCACTGGTGTTGGTCACAAGTGTTTTGATTTTCTATTAATAGCTGTTTTGGTTTATTGTAGTGTTGAGCAAGGATCCTACAGGAATCATGTTCAGGAAAAGGTCAATGGATCATCAAGAAGAGGCTGAAAGCGCGTCTCCTAAGAGTTTTTCTGCAGTTATAATAAGGTGTGGGAGCAAAGCTACTCATGGGTGCGACCTGTTCCAAATGCAGATGCCATGGCAAAGTGCACATCCTGTGGAACAACTTTCACTGTAAAATGGGATGGGGAAAAGGCATTGAAAAGCCATCAGAAGTCAGACAAACATCATCAAAGTCTTCAGCTCCAGAGGCAGAACCTCGTAATGACCAAGTTTATTCAGCCACGTAGTGTAACCAGTGAAGCTTCCAAAGTCACTGCAGCTGAAGTGACAGCAGTCTATCATGGAGTGAAACATGGTCACTCATATGTATCCATAGATTGTGGAGGTAAGCTGGCACCGACAGTCTTCCCTGATTCTACTTTGGCTTCAAAATTCACCTGTGGGAAGACAAAATCTGAGAGTATTGTCATGAATGTTCTTGCACCTCATTCAGAGGAGCTCCTTCTGCAGGAACTTGGTAATTCCTATTTCTCAGTGGGATCAGATGCATCCAATAAAGGGAACAGAAAAATGTTCCCTTTAGTTATTCAGTACTTTACTCACACCCATGGCACACAACAGAAACTCCTTGATTTCTATGAGGATCATAACGAAAGTTCTGAATGTATCTTTACTAGAATAAAGGACATCCTTGTGCATAAAGGACTCAAAGTACAAAACATTGCTAGCTATGCTGCAGACAATGCCTCAGTCAATTATGGAAAGCACAGGTCTGTTTTAAAAGTTTGAAATCTGAGGTGCCTCACATCATTGCAGCAAACTGTTTATGTCATGTAATACATAACTGTGCCAAGCATGCAAGCAAGGCCCTTGCAAAGTTTGATGTGGAGACTCTGGTTTTGAAAGTACATAGTGAGTTTTCAGCATCTGCTAAAAAAATGGCACTGTTGAAAGGCTTCTATTCTTTCCTAGACCAGGACTTTAAGGAAATAATGCAACATGTTGTAACAAGGTGGCTGTCTTTGTTCCCAGCTGTGGCAAGGCTGGTAGAATGTTGGCCTGCTATTAAAAGTTATTTTATTAGTCAAGGGCCTGAGGACTGTCACCCCTTATCTGGAAATTTGTGGAGGCCGATGAGGATGGCATCAGTGGGGATGTGTCTGAGGCAGAGTGCTACATACATTTCATGCACTACATCCTGCAGGTATTCCACAAGTCTATAGCAAAACTTGAAAGTAACACTCTCTCTGCTCCAGAGTTGTACACCGTGATGAAAAGTCTAAAAGATGAGTTGCAGAGAAGGCTAGATGACCAGTTCTTTGGTACTAAAGTTTCATCTGCCTTACAGCACTTTACTCCAGCTGTTGCACAGCAAGTCTGTAGGACCTTCTGTGATTTTTACAGTAAAGCACTTTGTTACCTACAGAAGTGGTTTGACTATGATAATAGTCCCTTTAAAGCTATGCAGGTCCTCAGCCTCCAACATCCTGTAACTTGGCCAGAACTGCGTACAGTTGCAGACCTCTTCAAATTCGATGTGGACATTCAAGCACTTTACTCAGACTACTGTACTTTAACTGATGCATTGCCAGCCCTGTTACAGATGACAGAGACATCTGTAAGTGATCGCTGGGTGACTTTTTTTAGTAAAGCTCCAGACTGCAAGCCACTTTACAGACTGGTGCAGTTTGCTCTTTCAATCCCCCCCAGCAATAGCTTTGTGGAAAGGGTTTTTTCACTTATGGGGAATGCGTGGACTGATGTAAGAAATAGAATGCTTGTGTCACTTGTGAAGGCAGAGTTGCAGGTCAAGCTAAACTTTAACATGAGTTGTTTGCAATTTTATCCATTTGTGAGAAATAACCAGCCATTACTTGAGGCTGCTAGATCAAATGCCAAATATAGCTTCAAGTATAAGCAATGACTTCTAGCAAAACTGAAGATACTTTAAACAGTTGCTTTTCTTTTACTATTGTGTGTGGTGAACCCTTAATGTACTGCTTTGAATGAACTGTTGTTTTTAATATCTAATTGTATTTCCATTTTAGTACTACCTGTGATATGAGACTTGGGCTTAGTTTTCCCATGCTTGTGTGTGATGTACTGTTGTATGTAGTGAACCTTTTGAAGTATTGCTAAATAAAGTTTTTTAATTTACTTTTGACTCGTTGCACATTTTTCTACTTATTGGTAACTGTATGTGATATTAAAGACTTATGCTGAAGGGTGCTAGAGTAAAGGGGTGTGGCTATTAAAAGGAATGGGTGTGGCTTGATTGTGCATGGGGCAGGGCTTGTTTGTCAGGAAATGGCACAGTAGAAAGGTGGCAACCCTACTTGTAAGAGAGCAGAGAATGTAGCAATTATCTACTAACTTACCTAAGAATTTCACCTAACCAAATTCAATATTTCAAAATTCAACAATGATGCAATTCTATTTTCTCATCTCAAATTTAATCAAAGAAAGTTCTTATGTATTTCAACAATCTATATCCCACCAGACAATAACATTAATAGTACAAAAAATATCCTTCAATAGGCAACTGACAACATCACCAAGAAGCCTTCATATTAGGTGACTTAAATATAGATTGTCAATCTTTAAACAGCGACAACCCAAAGGAGTAAATAAACTTATTTGACTTTGCCAAACTGATTAATTGTCTCACCAGTTACTACAAAAACACTAACAAGCCCCAGGATTCATGAAGCTCGGCGCAAGGCCAGCATAAGGCTTGCACCGGCCGTGCGGCATATATATGGAGTAGTCGCGCCATATGCATATTAATGAAGGCGCGCAGCCACCACAGCCACGTGCATAGGAAACGTGCGTGAGTGCATGGGGCATATCGAAGTTGCACATGGAGGCGTGTCAATGTTGGCTGTCGATGAGCAACCTAAACTGCTGAATATTATATTCCGCCTACAATAGTAATCGCACCTATCAGTGTCCTTGGATACTGAAATGTATGCAAAGCATGCAAGATAGTCCCTGCGAACAGAAAATGAAGAAGCAAACACAAATGCATGGTAGGGAATAACGGGTCCCTACCCTTGAACAAATGACATGAAAACCGTGTGCCCATAGTCCAACATAGTGTTGATAGCTATACCATGTGGAAGTGAAACGTATCATATGTTAGCGTGCCGCCAGTAGGTACGTCCAGCCCAGTGGAGAGGGTCACCAGCTGACCCATAATGTGAGGGAGGGTACATAGCTGTGCAGATGTGTCCATAACAAAATACATGAGGAGAAATGTAGATATATGTAGTGACCGTATGTCCGAATCATATCCCACAAGGCATGTAATAGTCACATTCAAAAGGTATGTTCGTATTTCACATACCAAATGTGATAGGAAATAGAATACGCATGTAAACGAAACATAAGGAGCATATAAACAGTTACAATAATAAGGACACATGTAGGCCGAAAGGAACAGTATGATCCGTACCATCGACTAAGATTACCACCTGTCCCACTTTACGAGTGACAGTCCCTCTGTGGGCAGATGTGTCCTGACACAAACTTGTAAAAATGGCAAATGTCCAGAGATTATATGACATAATTATTCCGTAGACGTCATGTAATAGTTGCATTAAACAGTTTTTCTCTGTATGTGTATTACATAAATGTCATAAGAAACAGAATAAGACACCGAAATGCTACAAGAATAATCTTAGATATAGGCAATAATTGTAAGTTCTATCTGCCGAACTGACCGTGGGTATGTGTCGGCCTGTAAAATGTACTGTGTTCACTGCAAGTGTCACACTGTGGCCAGCTGAAAAGGTGGAAACACAACCGTCGACTGTGGGGAGGCATTGTCCACAACAGTCGGACATGTGTAAGGAATAGCGTGGACATAGGAAAAGGTGCCATCCTACCAATGAGTACAACAGGCTGGCAAAATCCAGAATTCAGCGGTATAATCCGAACTTGTATGTGACACAGTCAAACGGGTAGTACCCAGGTATACCAACCAAGTAATGAAAGTGAAGTATGGGCATGTACCTATGTGCGTGAGGTATAGCATATGGAAAGCAAACATGGCAGGGTAGTCCATACAACCATAACGGTATCTGACACATGTAGGGTAGTCAATGTGTTACTCTGGCCGTGTCATGGGCCAACAACCAAAGTAGTGATCTATGGGGTGTGATGAATTTGCGTGTGAGGGGTGGGTGGGTAATGGTAAAATCCTCAAAGGAAATACTGTGTCATATGCAGAAAAGATGAACCGGAGGTGTACGAGGGGGCAGCGGGTGAAGTGGAAAGAAGCACAAACATATGTAGAAACAGCTGCAAGACAAGCAGACAGGCCATAGTGTAGAACACAATCCCGCAAACATATGAATATGGAAATGTGCGATACAAATGTATAGATATGTCACCGTCACATACCCACAGATGGGTCCTGATGGAACTGGCCATAACAAATGCAACACACCTGGATGCATAATGGCCTACCCAGCATACCCTCCACATCACACAACCCGCCTCTGTACCAGAACGTCCACCAAATCCAGCCGTACTTGGCCTACTGGTTCGTTGCAGACACAGCTACACACAGTGACCCCTATGCATATGTAGTAGGTTTTGTCACCCTAGGCAGTGTCAGGATTGCAAACCATGTATCCCCTACATGTAAAACCCCCTTCACATTTTCATAAAGCCACATAAATCTTTGGTATCTGACTTGTTTTGGTCTTGTCCAATTTTTGGGATATCCCTCATGGGATAACCAACCTGTGTAAATAGTAGAATGGGTATGACGACATGATGTCCAATCCTGTAGATATCTGGACACAAGTCAGAATGTGCAGTAGAGGTCCATGACACTGTCCAGCCCTAAGTGGGCATGCATAACCTACTACCCAGGATAAAACACGTTCCCATGACGCACGTGTCCCGGCACGAATAGGAGGGAGAATATAATGCACACATTCGCATAGTGGCAAACAGCATGAGGGTGAGGAAGACACTGATGTAAGCAGGTTAACCCTGATCAAGTGTGAGGGACACTGACTGTGCGCAGGCATGACCGACCATACATGTCAACCTGTGTGATCAAGATATCTGGACAGAGCCATGAATACAAGTGAAACAAAGGTCCAAAAGCAGGGACAATTTGTAAAGATAGCTCTTAGAAACATAGAAATATGATAGAATAACAGTTTGCACATTGGCATTAATGTCTGGAGTATGAAGTCTGAAATCCAACTGTCTGTCAGCATGTTCTGACTTCAGTCTTTAATGATGAGCTACTGCTGTGCCAGAACACAACAGCGTATTACAGAGGTCCGTACCATACCACTCAACTGTCCACATATTTGCAGAATGACCAGAGTTTTGCCTCATATTGTTGTTGTGTGCCTCCGACAATCTGCACCAGTCTGGTAAATAGCTGAGGATTGACATCACTAACTAATGAGAAATATTTTGAGTCTAAGACTCCACATCCTTCAGAAAAGTCATGCTAATGCAAAACCTAGTATTCTATCAACATTCTAAGCTTGTAAGAGCAATAGTTAAAATGTGTCCCTATTTGTCCCCCCATCATGTAGGTTTTGCACAGATGTGGTGCTGTAAGAGGTCGAGAGGTATGGTTCGCACATATTTACAGTAACAACCCTTCACATTTGTGTAATGTACAACTGCATACCTGTAGTCACTTCATGTCCAAAATAATAATCCCTGTATGACTGAATACAGGTAATAGTCAAATGTGAATGGGAACACCCCTCACCATGGAGTATGGACTGTAACAACCCCACCCATAATATGTATTGCCAACAGAATAAGCTGCTGACAGGTGCCCAAACACCTGTGTCTATAAACACAGGTAAAATTCATAATAGGGAGAAACTCCCTGTCCATATGCTTAGTCTGACATGAACTCGGCCAGGGAAGTTCCGTTCATCAAGCGGACAAGCCTAAACCTGGATCACTACATGAACACCCTGACAATCAAAGACCTGTATGTGCCAGGACTATATGCCTTGGTGTTCTGCATATCCTTGGAGTGATTAACAATGCAGCTGGGGTCCACAGCATTAGGCAATAGGGAATGTGTAATATGTAGTACCACATTTTTCCCAGTAGGAGAAAGGATGCCTGTGTTGTAAGTGAAGCGGTGAGGCATATGTTGATGTAGCTAGGTACTATGGGTATGCATATCAATGAGGCAGAACACCAATAAAATAGTGGTTCCGGCATCCGGCCAACGTGAATACAGTCCCGGTTGACCTATGACCACTGCACATATAACTTTAAAGTGTAATGAATGCGTTTGTGCTGTACACACATTTAAATATGTAAAGGTGAACGTGTGTTTCGCATCAGTCCATAAACCGGAATACAGATATGTAACTGTTACAGTCAGAATTATGAAAGGCCACGTAAGCACAAATATCTATTAAACATACGTAACCCACAATAAGGATATGCAAGTGCGCCTGCGCGTGTGTAATCCGCTCACGGCATAGCAAATGAATGCTGTTTACTCCACGTTATATATACATGGCTCATACCTGTTAACCCCGTAAAGTATGAAACCAGACAAAGCCATGAAAACAACTGGTACAAATAGGGACAATCCCCAGATATTGCCTTAACAAACATAGAAAGTGGATAGAATAACAGGTGTGTCACTAGCATGGATTCTCTGAAGGGTATGAAGTCATAACCTGAAATGCTTGTCATTATTTACCAACGTCAGTCTTTAATGATATGCCACTAAATTGCCAGATAGACACAAGGTTATGAAAAATGGACCAAAGATAAGAGGCAAACAGCTGTACATTCAGCGAAAATCTGTACAGTTGAAAGGTATGATATGGATATATATATATAAACCAAAGCAAATTATGAAATGAGGAATGTACAGACATATGTATATATGTACATATATATATATATATATCTATACACACACGATACATGAATAGATATATACACAACAAACATATGTCCCTGTAGATATAACACATGTACATACATAGGTCATGGTATAGCTATTATGGATAGACAGACAGACATGCATGAAAGGTGAATACACTGCTGCTTTCCAAACCATTGCCCGGAAAGTACCAGTGTGACAGGGCCTGCTAGTTCTACACGTTAAACATGAATATAGGTGTTCATTGCAGGACCCCAAAAATTGATCCCGTATGAAGTGAGAACCATCATCCATGCAAAAGAAGTCACAGCTGCAACTACAATATAGCTGTACATGCAACAGTAGCAGGTGCAAGGGTAATAACACATGGGTCGATAGAATGTATGACGTACAACTTGATATCCAGAGAGTGGGGAGTGCTTAGAAGTATCTTCACACTTTATTATCGCTCACATTAAACATGTCTAATCGGTACTGTGGAGGGGTGTCAGGTATGGGAATCATGGGTATGCAGAAATGGGCCTAGGTGTTGGTTGGCACAGATCTATTACGTACGCCCCATGGGAGTGATCAGTATACCTATGTGGGTATAGCACACGCCTATATTCTCCACAAAGGTTCTACTGGATATTGTGTAAACCATTGGGTGAAGACGTAGGGACCTATATCAGTGTCATGTAGGCGATTATCATGGATGGACATGCATACGACCAAGATGGTAACCATACCTGCCAAATTGTCAGAATAAGACAGCTGGATTAAGGCATAGTACATGAAATACAAATAGGGACTATATTAAATATACCCCAGACAAAGTCAGAACGTTGATAGAATAATGGCGTAGTCAGGAATACAAATGTTATGAGGGTTGGTAATCATGAAATAGAAATGTCAGTCATTATTATCTAACCTCACAGTCCGTCATGCCTTGCCAGTAATTTACCAGAAAGGCACATTATTATGACAAATGTAACAAAATCATAGGTCAAACCTCGGAGTGTTTACCCATAATGTGTACAGGTGAGAGGTATGAAGGTAACCCGTCCTAAATAAATGTACAGAACTAGTGATATTAGGTGGACAGGTGAGAAGAAAGATGTCAGGACAAATGACAAAACATGTACAAGTCAAAAGCATATACTTCGACAAATGTGAATGACAACGTATGCCCTGTGAAAGTCAATGTGAAAGGTTAATAGACTCAAAAGACATGTGTCCCTCAGGGTGTCATGCAGTGTCACCAATACAGTGTCCAGTCCTCCATACTCGTACGTGAGCTCTGCCACTGATGGAAAGCGCAAATACCGGCGTACACATAAGGTACATGATGGAATAATTAGTGTGGATAAGCACCTGTTGGCCTTTGTGAGGAATACAACCCTCTGGGTGGTTGTGTCCTGCAATAGGAATGTAATGGCATCTGGCCTGTGATGGTGCCATATATCATGTGTATTGGTGTAAGAAAATTGATATCCTGTATCAGAAACATACCTCGCAACTGTACAGATTTTCGCAGAATGTGCAGATGTTTGCCTCATATGTTTGGTGTGTTCCTCTTATAATCTGTACCTTTCTGGCAAATACCTGAGAACTGAAGTCATTAAATAATGACAAACATTTGAGTTTAAGACCCCAAATCCTTCAGAAAAGTCATACTAATGCAAAACCTATTATTCTGTCAACTATCTACGTTTGTAAGAGCAATATTTAAAATCTGCCCCTATTTGTCCCCCCATCATGTTAGGCTTTGTAGAGATTTTTTTCTCTAGGAGGTTGAGAGGTATGATCATTAACAGATACATGTCTGGGGAAACAGCATTAATGACTGCAAGATAACTCAGAAGGTATGAAAAGTGCTGCAGTAGGAAGTTCAGTATTGGCCGCAGGTATGTGCTGACATATCAAATGACAAAGCAGTCTACATGAAGTACCTATAGGGCTGTCACCTTTACCATTGATGACAGTGGGACATACCCACAGCCATGCATACACCACAAATAGACATAGCACACAGCAAAGCCTAGACCATGATACACGAAGCCTTCAAAGTGTATGAGTAGAGTGAGAGTACAGCAAGGAAAAATGACTGCCAAGCTATTCAGCAAACACCTGTAGGGGCGTGCAAGACCACCCGTAATACGAACGTTGCAAGGACAATGTTGGGATTTGCAACATATCCCATTTGTATGTGAAAGCTATAAAGCTATAAAAATGATGTAAATATGCGATACATGAAGCAGTAAGCTGTCTGTGCAAGAGCAGAGTTATGTGCAGAAATGAACCCGGATGTTAGGCGACTAACATTCTGCACGTTGCTAAACGGAGCAATGACAGCTACAAATACAGTATGAATACAGTCAAAGAAGCATGCCAATTTCCAAATCTAAGGCCAGTGGCATTATTGTCCATTGGATATCAATAAAACAGTAGTTGTCCTCCCCTGATCTCTGGTGTTGAAGCGTAGCGCAGCGCCACGAGAACGCACTGCGCTTCAAAGCAAGTCAAATATGTATAATATATATACAAAATGTAGGTTTAGTTAGATGTTAGTACGCCATGCAGATGAATGGCAAGCTGGAGACAACATGGCTACTGCATACTGGTTGTTATGTGTGGAGGCGCTCTGTCAGAGATGTAACGAAGCATTTGTAGGCAATCTGATGCAAGTGACGCTGAGGATAGTGAATAACAACATGTCATGCCATATGGGCGAAGCTTCTACAGTGTAGTGTAGGATAAGGGGACTATTAGAGTAGAAGATAGGTGACAACATGAGTGTGTATGTATAAAACACTGTAATGTCACCAGAGCAATGTCACATGTTTGCTGTCAGTACTCAGTGGAAGAGGCGTGTTATAAGCTATCCTAGGGAAAGTCAGGAGACTGATGGTGTGCGCCATGGGTACCACTGATGTGACCTGCAAACCTGCCCACAGTGTGTCCACGCCCGTGCGTGCCAGTAAGCTCGAGTAAGCATGTTTGAGTGCGTGTTAGCCCATGTGCACGTGTTGAAGAATGAGTAAGCTAGTGTACGAATGGTGAAGCCCGTGTAATGTCATGTATGCCAGTGTACTCGTTTGTAAGCATGTATACATGTGTACTACACACATCACACATGTACTGCACACTCAGACACACATGCTGCCAATACTACACACATCAGTGAAATGGCACATGGATGGAGAATACATCATCAGAATTAACAGTGCTGTAAACTATGCTACATTGATGGTTATAGCTGCAATGCATCATGCCTGCTGATATACATCTGGAAGTAACACACTTTGTGTTAACAGCATTCTAACATCAATACAGTGGAATAAAGCCACCATGTGCATCAGCACCAGGTTAGTCTGATCCTGCATCAATGTTACACATCACAGGTGGTGGCACAGGTGACATCATATGCACAGGGTGTGGTGTTATATTTCCAGAGCTGTCATTGAGCCATCCAATTTACACATAGGTGTGTGTGTGTGTGTGTGTGTGTGTGTGTGTGTGTGTGTGTGTGTGTGTGTGTGTGTGTGTGTGTGTGAGGGACAACGGTTATTGCATGGCCCAATGGTAATGCAATGAGTTTGTGTATGTGATAGCCCTAGCTGTTTGTGGTAAGTGTGTGTGTCTGCATATACACAGGTACAGCATGTGTCAGCCATATACAGGGTTGTGGGACAGTCACAGACTGTACCTGCCAGGCTGTAGAGATCGCCATTACTTGCCATGGACACCCCTCCATGCATCCAACACTAACCCAGTCCTGCACCTGTCAATGTATACACATACAGTCCTGAGATCTGTACCACAACCTGTGGATAAACGTGAGCCTGTAATGTTAACCTGAGTTGTATAGAATTGTCAGTTACTACATACAGATATGAGCCATACTCACCCTCCAATGTAATAACCACTGCTGACTGTTGCCGAGATGTGCATACGACCATTCAAAGGTGCTGTACTAACATTGTTTCCAATGCCTGCGTAATACCCAGCAACACAATAACTGGTTACTACACAAGTATAACCCACGATCACTACAGCACACAGTATGTGCACTATCACAGAGCCATAGCAGATGTACATACATCTAAGGTGATCACGTACAGATAATGCAGCACATTCAAGAGTGATAATCCCAACATACATATCTATATACAATATATATATATATATATATATATATATATATATATATATATATATATGTAGATAGATACATACATACACACACACACACACACACACACACACACACACACACACACACACACACACACACAACACACGTGGCAGGGTTGGGAGCAGAACACAAACGTAACCACTGTACCACACAACAGCATTACACAGTTACAGAACGTGCTACCGTGATTAGTAGATCACAGCATTCACACAGGCATACGTCTAGCCTGCAGACAGCAGCATCAAAGGCAAAGACACCGCATGGATGTTATGGAGAGTGAATACTGTAAAAGCAATGTACTGTTGTCATGCAGCTGGAAACACACACACACACTTTGCAGGGCTGTGAGTCGAACATCCACCTAACTACCCCATCACACTACAGCATGATGCATTTACAGAATGCGCTACCAAGATCACTAAACACAGCAGTCCCAGAGGCATACATCTAGCCGCATGTCATAATTCGCAAAGGCAGAGAAATATCTGTGGTGTGAGGCATCTAAAAGCATGACTGAGTCCCCAGGCATACGGGAGCATGCGCGTGCACACACACACACACACACACACACACACACACACACACACACACACACACACACACACACACACACACTTGGCAGGGCTGGGAGTCGAACATACACCTAACTACCCTATCACACTACAGCATGACGCATTTACAGAAAGAGCTACCATGATTACTAAACACAGCAGTCCCAGAGGCATACATCTAGGCACGTGTCATCATCCACAAAAGCAAAGACGTCGGTAGGAAATATTTGTGGTGTGAGGTGTCTAAAAGCATGACTGAGTCCCCAGGTGGACGGGAGCATGCACACGCGCGCGCACACACACACACACACACACACACACACACACACACACACACACACACACACACTTGGCAGGGCTGGGAGTCGAACATACACCTAACTACCCTATCACACTACAGCATGATGCATTTACAGAATGTGCTACCGAGATTACTAAACACAGCAGTCCCAGAGGCATATTTCTAGGCATGTGTCATCATCCGCAAAGACAAGGACACCAACAGGGATTGTATAGAGAGTGATCAGTCTGAAAGCATACAGACATATTACTGTCCCATGGTAGACGTAGACAAACACATGGCAGTGGTGTGATCGGGGCAACGTAAGATTTATGGAGCACTACAACAACAAGACATAGACACGGGACGCGCCACAGACAGTACACCCTTCAAGATAGTCGACCAGTGTGTACTCTGTAGGCATCCATCGTGACGTTGAAAATGGACATCTGTTGCCTGGTTGACCACCATGGCTATACAGGATGTCAACGGCCATGCCCATGGACAGAGGGACATCACCGACACAAGGTGTCACTGGCCATGGCCACATGCTTAGTAATACACGTCCGTTTGGACTGGACTGTGTGTCAGTCTACACAACGGTGTACTGGGCATGCTCACACACTTAGCAGTTGCAAAGGGCCGTCTTGCATGCAGGTGGAGTCTCAACATGCAATGGCTCAGTTTGGTCTGTCCTGTGTGTCCATCTACATAACAGCATACTGGGCATGCTCACACACTTACCAGTTGCAAAGGGCCATCTTGCATGCAGATGGTGTCTAAACACGGAAGGGCACAGTAAGGTATAACTCTCCCCATGCACAGGGCGGGCCGTCCTGCATGCAGACGGAGTCTAAACATGGAAGGGCATAGTAAGGTATAACTGTCCCCATGCACTGGGTGGGCCATCCTGCATGCAGACGGAGTCTAAACATGGAAGGGCACAGTAAGGTATAACTGTCCCCACGCACAAACTGTCCCCACGCACAGGGCAGTCACACACATGCAGTGACCAGTACACACTCAGCTGCCATCACAGCTGTCACAGGTGCAGATCACAGAGGTACACACCGCAGTCTACACTGTAGCCCTCGAGACATCACCATGTCGTTGTTGCAGCAATACACAGCCATACATTACCACAACACTGTGTGACACATGACCAGTGGACTGTACAGAGGTCTACAGCAACTGTGCAGAGTACACATGTACTGACAGGGTTCCAACAGGTGTTATGCATTGCAATGATACCACTATACATGACCAGGTCAGCTCAAGACATGCCAGGGGCCCCGGGTCTTACACAGCTGTGACCGATGAGTGTTGCTGTACACCAACAAACACACATGTTTGGATATGTCATACATGTGATTGTAGTGGATGTATGCATGGATCACACACACAACACATATGTACATAGCTTAGCCTTTGCTGTCCTTCATGCAGAACAGTGGCCTAAGCAATCATACGCACGCAAATGGAAGGTGGGTCCATGTCTGTTGAATGCTCACAGTACAGGAGGTAGCAATGTTGACCGAGGACACATTCCCCTGTAGTAGTCGCCCATGACACCCGTGATATCATACCACAGTCCATGTGTTATGTATGTCAACACACATGTCCACCAATAGCAATGCATACAAACATGGCTATAGGAGACACATGTAGGACCAACACACATGTACAATCTGTACTGTGCATGCAGCAACCATGCATGTGCAGTGGCCGATGTCTGTAACACAGCTCCACCTAACTACAACATGCAGTCACAGTGCAGCCCCATCATTGACACCTGTATATGGTGACATACAGACAGCACAGTTGGTTGTACATCATGTATGGAGGGATGTGTGTACATAAAGTGGTGATCCACCTGTGTAGATGTATGTGTGCTGGGGATGGCTCACAGGTGTGTCATATGCCATCCTACCATGCCATGTGCAAACAGTACGCTATGTCACTGTTACTTAACGGTGATGACATAACGCATAGACAGCGGTCAGGTGTTGCCAACTGTATGTCACGTGACACCTGTAACACTTACATCCTCCTGTGCATATAGCAACACAATTGCCAGACATAGCATTGGTACACATAATGCAGACAATACCGTTGCATGTCTATCAAATGTCTCATCATATGGCAGGTGTAGCATTCCCAGCACTGTTATGTGTGTCCGCTTGTGTGACCACATATGCCACATATGGTAGGGATTACGTCCCCGTTGTTACACATCTCTGTACACCATTGTAGAGATCTGTACATACTGCAGTGTGGAAAGCATGATGTCAGCAGGTGTGGTGCATCACACACATTGGCTATCCGTACACACATTTCTGGTCACCACAGTGTGTGTGTGTGTGTGTGTGTGTGTGTGTGTGTGTATGTATGTATGTATGGCTGTCTGGTGCTTGGTGTGAGGGTGTATGCTACCATACAGTGAAAACAGGATTACTAACCCCTCATGGTGACTAACCCCTCATGGTGATGCAGTCTACTACCCTGTTGATGCCATCGGTCCCAGCCATACTGGCTACCTATGCATGTTCCTTCTCTGTGCCACGTCGTGTGGCTGCAAAGTACTGTGAGGGTGATGACCACATAGGCAACGGTCCACACCTCAACACTATGGGGTGTGCGTTATAGTGCTGTAGACCCCATGAATGTGGCCATGTTCCTGTACTGTGACAGGGGATTACTGCTACACAGTGTGGCCTCATGCTATCAAGTGGCCTCTAACGTCATCATTGGCCAGACCGCTGTGCACAACCCCTGCACCATGTCACCATACCTGTAATGTTTCCTGGTATGTATGTCACGTCTCTGTCCACTGTAGCCTGTTCAACTGACCACATGCTTCTAATGCAGTATATATGCGGACATCTGTGTCATGTTCGACTTTCCAACAGTCAGGTTGAGAGTACGTTTAGCATGCTGATATTGTCATATGTGCCTGTGAGTACTCCACAGTTACACATGGGGGACTGCAAACACTGCTACCTGTAGGCACTTGCCAGTACACCATAGGAGGGAACCAGGGCATTATTACCAACATGCTGCTACTGTTGTAACTGAGACACATACTGTGAACATATCACAATGCATGCTGCACCTGGACTACATGGTATGACTGGTGCATGTCGACAGTACACCACTGATGTCACATACACATCTCTCAGTATTCACACACAACCAATGTAACATACACATCCCTCAATATGCATACACAAGTAATGTTAGATACACCTCTCACTATTCTGTTCACCCTGTGCATCAGACCATTTGAGCATATCCCTGCACCGATGGTGTGGATGACAGGGATGCGGCACAGGCTTCATCATATGCACAGGGTGATACTGTTTGCCAGGGGCATAGGCTGCACCAATGGATGACATCAGGTGTGTGAGTAAGGGCCGGTGATTTGAATGGACATGTCTGTTCCGTATGCATGTGGGTGTTGTGGAGCCCTACAGTTGTGTTTGCTGTGTGCATGTATGTGTGCACACAGTTCTGTCATTTGTGAGGCCTACACAAGGGTATTATTGGCAGCTCCAGATTGTACAGACCAGGTTGTACAGCTCACTGTGACCGGCCACGGCCACGTGTCCTGTGCCTGCCAGGGGTTGCATGGGCACTACCAGGCAGAGGTACAGAATGGCTACTGTCTGATGACACATGGCCACTGGAGCCTTGGCCCCAGGAACGTCTAGGGCCACGTCCACTTGGCCTGCTGTGTCCTGGTGTGGACAGCGCAGCACCAGCTGCACTGCTACTGCTACCGGCACTATGGGAGTGGCCATGTGAGGTGGCACACTCACATTGACCTGCACTAGGTGGTGTAGCTGGCCTACGTCCACATGGCCTACGCCTCACCCCTACCAGATGTTCCAGCACAGACAGCTCACGCTCGGGGATTGACATGCCACGGTCGAGGATTCTGACCATGTCACCCAATTGCCTGTCCAGAACATCAGCAATCTGCTGTTGAGCACCTGCCAATGCCTGGATGTTGTTGTTTAGGGTACTGATAGCAGCCCTCTGCAGCCTCTGCCCTTCTCTGTTCTGCCATTCGGCATGTGCCTGTGCTGTCATTACAGTCTGGAGCATGCATCTGATGATTCCAGCTGCTGTGCTATGTCCTGCAGGTGCATGTCTGCCAGAGGTCCTCCTACGAGCAGCACCAGCCACATGCCTGTGTGGCACATCTGCAGTCAGTACACTGCCACCATGGTGTGGAGAAAAACCTTCTGAAGCCACCACACATTCCTGTTCAACGCTAACAGATGCTGATTGTTCTTTCTCTATGGCCACTGTTGATGCGGTATGTGTTGGCAGCTGAACTGTGTGCGGGGAAAAGGGGGGCATAGCTGGGATGGCAACCGTTGGCACAGATTCAGCCCCTGACATCCCTGCCTGTACCTCATGCATATGTTCATCACTGCTAGCATCTGTGGGGACACTATCAGATGGACCACAGAAGGGTAACACACCTACATCACCTGTGAATGCAAAGAAAGACTCTAAATTACAATACACACACACACAATGACACACACACACACACACACACACTGACACACACACACACACACACACACACACACACACACACTGACACACACTGACACATACACACCATGCATGTGATATGACAGACGGCATGCAGCATGCTTGTGACACAGCTGACAGCATGCAGCTCAGACATCAATAGTGTTTGTAAGCATACCCCCTGGAATGCACACTACAGGAGGCAGGTGTCATATCATTATCCATGCAATTCACACGATCATGGTAGTATGCATGCATCCCCATGATACACCATGTGGACCAGAACAGGATAACAGTACACATGGCTGACATGACCTTGACATGTAATCTGCTTATGTGTGCATTAACATGCATGCATGCCTGACACAATGGTGTCCTGACACATGTACAGCGTCATACTGGTTATCACATTGCAGTGTTGTCCATATGCCCCACAGATAGAATGCATGTTGAGCAAATGTCCATGGGTATGGTAGGGGACTGTGAGCCGTTTACATTGCTGTACAGTGTGAAGTACAGACACTGTGCTATTGCATGGCATCATGAGGCATCTATATTGCTAAACAGTATATGATATGTACGCATTGCATATCCAGAACTGCATGCATACCCATGACATACCTGTGGATTGTGACCTACGATGCTGAGGTGTATACACACCAAACCATGCTGTGTCATGTGACAGGTCACTGGAGGACATACAGATGACATCCCTGTACGATGACTACAGAGTGTTAGCTGCCTGGCAGCCATGTTCACACATAGCAAACCTGTCACATCACCATTCCACACATGACATTGATGCACCACGCACACAAGGTGCACAGCTAACAGTGATGTCCTACAGCAGAAGGGGAAAAGTACCATATCTGTGGCCTGATGCCACTGTCAGTGGAATCTGTAAAGGTGACTACTGTCATGCTATGACACAGATGTCATGTTCAACACATCTTATGAGGTACACATCACTGACACCTCCACTAGCTGTGCACAGGCATTTAAGATGTGCAGCATACCACATCACCTGTACAATTGGTCTAGTACGGCTGTAATTGGACCATGTGTGGACAAAGTGGGACAGGGTGTATCCACATCCCATATACTGTGTGGCTACATGTCTCTGGCCATCCCCCATGGCCATGTGTGCACATGTGTTGGTCATGTATGTGATGGCCGTCTATCACACATGTCTGTGTTGTCCCATATGACATACACCCATAGATGTTGGATATGTCACCATCCACAGGGCTATGCAGACAACAGGTGAATGTGTGGTATGTGGAGTATGGGTTATGGGAAATTGTGACGATATTGCAACCAAAACGCTACGTGTCTCAGGCATGTCGGATGGAACATCACAATTTGTGAACCCATTTCAGGGGCATATAACACAATGGTGACGACTCTGGTTTGCCCATATGGCTGCTCACTGTGCAGTACCAGTTTGTGTACCACACGTTTTGTTCCACTGTATAGTACATATGCCTCCATTGTAGAACACCTCCACCATTGTATGCATAGCTGGACACACATGTAGCAATGACAAATACTGTAGTTTCATGTCTGTGTGTCATTTCACTTGTATATATTGCACATGGGTGGCCTGTGTGGATGATGGGTGATGCGACCTGTATATTTATGTATTAACTGGCCACATGGTGAATAGATCTATGCTTTGACATGCCTGATACCGATAACAGTTTCACCTGCAACAGACTCTTGTCTGTGCAGCACGCCAGAGGTACCTGTATAGGGTGACACAGCAGTATGAACATTATCCATGACTGTATGACAGTCACAGGGTGCACAGTGCAAGTTAACACATTCACCTGTACAATAGCATATAGTAAGCACATGTGTGCATACCATATCTCTCAACCTCGTTGAACAATAAATGTGGACAAAGCCTACTATGATGGGGGACATATAGGGACAACTGTGACATATTGCTCTTACAAACCTAGAAATTTGCTAGACTAATAGGTTTGCATGCACATGGGTTTTACACGGAATGTGCAGTAGTAAACACAAATGTATGTCATCATTTAATGACTCCATTCCTCAGCTATTTGCCAGAAAGGGACAGATATTAAGGGGAACACACCATCAATATGAGGCAGACATCTGGACATCCTGCAAATACCTGTACAGTTCAGAGGTATGGTGCATACACAGGGTAGCATAAAGCATGTGTGTCCACATGCCTTGCATATGTTGTTACATTACATGATGTACACTGACACATGCACGTACGTGGGATATACTGGCCATATGTTCAGTACTGACTTACCAGGCAACTCCAGGCTCATTGGTTGGGAGACACCACCTCCACGATGGCAGCTAGTGTTTGTGGGAGCTGTTCCGAGGGTGTCCCCAGACTGGCCAGTAGCTCCTCTGTGTGTGTGAGTGGAGGCTGGGTTGGTGGCCCACCACCTGTTCCACCTTGTTTCCTGGCAATTGCAGTGGCACGCTGTTTTGCATGACATATCAAGTCCATGCAGTGTCTGCGCACCTGCTGGTAGGTGCGGTTGTGGCTGCTCACTTCATTGACCCTCTTGCAAAGATCCTGACACAGGTCGTTCCACTGCTGTGCATGCTGTGGCACATGGCTAAATAACACCTCGTAATTCTCATGGAGGTACGAGATTATGACATCATCCTCCTGTCAGTTGTATGCTGGTAGGCGTGTACGAGGCATTATCTGTAAGACATGATGAAGGTGACAGGTCACATTTACAGACATGTACAGTGATACTGCTGCACATACATTTCTAGTACATCTGCACAGTTATCTCTGCAAATCAACATGACACTAACACGACTGGCATGTATGTGTCACACACATGTAACACCCAGTATGCATTGGATATCATCCCCATATATGTGTGTCACCTTATTAGTGTTCCTACTGCATGTGACGTCTGTCTTCATGTGGGCATGTCTGTTTGCCTGCACTGATGTTCTTACCTATCTACACATGCCTGATGCATCCACGGTAATGCTGTTGACCTCGATGCTGTGTATATGTCACATATCAACACAGACACAGCCTTACTGGACTTGGGCAGTGACAACGCACCAAGTACGCATGGAAACCTGTACATGCATCTGTTTTGCCATAGACATCTACACTGCACTGTACAGTTGTTCAACATCCTGCCACGGATCGCCTGTGTTGCACATGTGATAGACATGGGTCAGTGGTTAGTCGGACATCGTTCGCAGGTAAGGTTATCGGCTATAGCATCTACGGGCTGGGTTTCATAGCTGTATCCGACACCCATTACACCACCGTGAGGGGCATCAGTGACACATTACTGATCCAGATAGTTGATGCTACATCTACCATACGGCCATCACACCATGTATGACAGGGATGATATGTGCAGCTATGTGGACAGGGCTGCATGGTATGGCCGGAGTATGTCACAGGTATGGTACAGGGATCTGTCCAGCATGTGGCCATCCTAGTTGTAGGACAGTGGTTGTCCATGATGTATGTCTTTCAGATCAGGCTATGGACATGTAGCATGTCTAACAGCATAGTGTGGCATATGTCTGTATGCAAGGTGGATAGCATGCTGCATACTGGAGGTGAGTATTGTGGAGGCTGGTATCGGCCATCCACGCATGGGACCTACCCCTAGAGGGTGATATATGTTCCAATATTGGTCACACCGGTGCTGTGTATGCCTGTCCAATGATCTACGTGCTCATGGATACCACCCTGTCATGTCATGGATACCTCGGATGACTACCTAAAGGGCCAGGGAGATGTCTCCAGCTCAGGGAGGTGTACTGCACTACACCATCCCTAACACAGTGTCCATAATGTTGACCACAGCCTAGGTGTTACTTAATGGGTACAGGGGTATTCCCCTAGTGGTGTCATTGCTGATATCATCCACCAGAATGTGCACATATGTCACACACCTCACACACACAGCCCATTCTGTATGTTGTTCACAACACTGTGACAACTATTGCCCATAGGTCATGGCCATTCACATCCTCACATACACAGATGGCTGACATTTGTCTGTGTGGTATGGGCTACAATGCAGGTGGGGTACAACACATTAACCCTGGTTTACTGTAGCTGACACCGTGTGATATGCACATGTCATTGTAGCACCTTTAGTAGTTGTGAGACTGTCAACAGGCCACTAGTAGAACACTCCTGTGACATACAAAGGCATTTGTAGTCAAACATCCGTACTGTCTTGTAGCTCTGTACTGCTAACATCTACATTGATAATGGTTCATGGACTTGCAAACTATACCCAGCAGTGTTCTGATGTGGTGCCACCAATCATGACTGTCGTCAACACTTGTGGGTTGATATTATCCAACACCCTATCTGTAATGTATGGGCATGCTCGGCACTTGTTCAGAGCTTTTTGGCATGTTATGGGCTACTGCTTAGTTTAGCACCCATTTCACACCAGTCCTCACAGGTACACTGTCTGTCCATACATTTCCAGTTTGCTTACAGTACAACAGCTGTCGTACACACATCACTCACATACCTCGTGTGACATGGTGGTTTATACGGCATGTCCACCTGGCATGTACCACTTATATACAGGCATGTCCAACTGGCACGTATGTGTGCTATTGCCTGTCACTATGATGACTATGTTGTACATGTGGCAATAGAGCTATTCTCATGAACACAGTCAATGCACACCTCCCAACATACAACAGTACAGCCTGTGGGGGATGAACATATGCAGCCCTGCTGGGGGTTATACTATCACCAACTCTGACTGCACCTGACAGTCATGTGGGGATGTGCAACATTGGCAACACACCCCACTCATCACATAGTCCCACATGATCCCCACCACAGGCCACACATACAGAGACACCTTGTACAGTACCCCTCCATACTCTGCGTGGGCACCAATGGCAGCCCACATCGCCAAACACAACCACACCTACCTATAGCCCACAAACACGTGTGTCCATCACATACAGCCAATAGGGTGTCATAACATACACAACATACCTGTCATAGGTGACTGTCGGTGGTCACACTGCTGTTCCACTCAGCAGGCTACACAAGGTGATAGTCACTTACATCCTGCTGTCAAGTAACTGGTTCTGCAACATAACCTATGCACACATGCCACAACTCAGCAGGTACGATGTGACTCATCTTCCATGTTTGTGTGACTGAAGTTGTATCTCAGGGCACAGACTACATGTGCAGGGACATGCAATAGCCCACCAGTGTTGTAGCCCTGATGGTGTAGTCCGAGCCCTGGGGAGCATTTTACAGTCATCCGGACCTGTTACCACTGTACTACGAGAGACTGTGTCAATCTCAACAGTTGTCCATGCTTCTGCTGTCATTCCACAGGTGTCTAGTATACGTCCACTCTGACAGACCTGGTCAAACAACATGATACTGTGGCACAGTTGACCTGCACCTGTCAGCCCTGGGAATATGGACCACATGTTGGACTCTTGCTGCTTTTATATTGTCTGTCTTGCACAGTGTCCAATAACAGACACCACCAGAACGGGAACTGGCTAGTGAAACATGTGGTCATGTTACACAATGCTTGACATCATCCTCTGTGATGCATGCAGGCAAGGCACACCTGATACTGCACCACTTCAATATCTCTGCAGTGACTGGGACCTGCCTCTTGGCTCTGCAGAGCACACCTGCAATGACTGGTTATAGACAGACCATACCTCTCAGACACGTACCTGGACTGGCACACCCACGGCTGAGGTGTCCCCATATTCCACTATGTTTTACACACATCCCGGCTGGTTACTTAGCACACTGCATCACAGGTGCTCCACGTGCAAATAACTGTGTCCGGAACTACTGCTGCTACTGATGTGAGACTGACAGTAACCCACACTTAACTGTGATAGCCACACATGTACTGATACATTAGGCATACGCTGTCCGTGAGTCATAACCTCTGCTCGGCTGGTTCAACCCATACACACCACCTCCAAGACCAACAGTATCCTTGACATGGACACTACCAACATGTAACTGCTGTTCCACACCTGGGGTTATCCCCTCATTGGTGGAATCCGGACATATGCTACTCACCCTTGTTAGCCACATACTGGCACCACGCACTTCATGGCATACACAGTAGATGAATACTACAACATCTACTACAGATATTGTATGACAGCGGTAGTTGATGTCATGACACACATGCAGGTGGACAATGCACATGCAAATGCTGAGACATACCCCAGTGCACTTCATTAGCACGTACACGACAATATGGATCATGCTATTCCACACAGAGCCATGATGGTACACACCAGATAACAGACGACACTCTGGGGGTGCGGTTCCATGGACATACTTTACAACAACAGGTGGGGGCTGTTGCACAGTGGTGTACATTCCCATGGGTGGGGTAACTCACTGGTCTGCCTTGGTAGGGCCACAGGATCCCTCATCACATACTCTATAACTAGCTACGTACACATTACTGCAACACATTCCGAGATGTACCTCAAGGCATTATGGTGGTATGTCAGTAGTTGTATGCAATACCCACATCTGCTCACACATACAACTGTCACTCTGGAACATGACAGTAACAGGTGATGTTGGCAACATGCTGTCTGATGGCTTCAATGCCAACATTACACCCTCTCACTCCCTACGGGGCCACATTCCTTGCAGGAACATTGCGATGTTCCTGCGGTCACACCTACACAGTACTGACCTGCACTCTATATGTCCTAGGACACTGGACCCTTGTCACCCTACAAAATCCCAGGCTGTGATGTCCACAGACCTCTGAATGACATGTCTCCCCACTGGGACACCATATTCAGTAATAGCCTTGTACCAGACATTGTGGCCCCTGACTGGCATACAGCAACAGTTACACTCCACACAGGTGGCACCACAATGCATGACTGGGACTATTGCCCTACACACCTCACTGGACTGTTCTGAACAGCTATAGGGCACATCATCATGGACATCATTCTCTGAGTTTTTGTTGTGCATTTGATCCCATTTGATGCCAGCTGGGTTGGTCTTGTTGGGGCCACAGCATGCCTCCTACACCTGTTGAACACCTTTCATACAGTCGCCAGAGTAGTTGAGTAGTTGATGATGACATGGGGGTCCACACAGCCTACATTGTCCTCTTGCTGCCTTTCAGCAGCGTTCTCCATTCTGGTATTGACAACATACACATCCACCTGCACATCACAACATATCTCTCATTATGTTATGCAAAGTGGCTAATGGACGGGGCACACACACTGAGGGTGGCATACCATATCACATACTGCATTCCAGTTACACTTGGCATACCACAGTCCTCAGTCATGGGGCCCTCATGTTCCGTATATGCTTCCCTGAGGTACAGGCTACCACTGAGGGGACTTCCCTGCCTAGCTTTACAGACCACTGCATACCCAGCACCGTTGTTGCTCCACCAGCTGATACAGAGCCCATCCATACGGGTGTCACTGTGACGGATACCGATATGAACATCATGGCCTCAGCCTGCATGACACTTGGTATGAACATCACCTTTGCAGTACACCATCCACCCACTGGTTATCACATAGGTGTTAGTCCCCTGCATACATGTCGCATTGTACATGTTTGTAAAACACATGTATGTCGCACACACTCCTGTGATTACCACATTGCCACTGTGGCGTGGATATCCTTCTACATATCCACACATGTCTGTACTGGGTGTGTAGCTGGTACATAGGCACCCATTGTACCTCTGAACACCGGACTTATACACACATCCATGGGTACAATACTCCGCTTAGGGTGTACCTTACACAACAGCTTTACATAACTCAAAATTAAAACGCCATGACGTTTATTGAGCTACGACAGTTAAAGTTTGTGGCTTATGTACAGACACCATGTCTGTACACATTTGAGGACTACATACTCAGGGGTGACCTCTGCTGCAAAGGCAGGGCCCATGTCTACAAATATGTTAATGGATATACTCCGCATACACGACATAAACAATAGCCACTATGAGCATGATGCTCATGGATATGTGCACACACGCGACAGTGTGTGGCATGTGCTTGGAGGTTGCATTCCCAGACCGGACACTCACCATGCTTTGGGATAAGATTCCTATGTGCATCACGCATGGACAGTCAGTAGCAGTGTTCATGTGATACCTCGCTTGGTGGATGGTGGACACATGTACGCCAGGGATCACTGCAGTGTTTGTACTGTGCAGAGATGCAGGATACACATGGATCTTCTGTTCACAGGACACTACCCTAGAGAGATGCCACTGGTGTGCACACTGTAGTTGTTGTTACACATAGATTTGCCAGACTGCATGGTACCCCACTATGAACCTTTGGAGCTATTACATGTCCTTTGTGCATGGTTACTGGAATAGCCCTTCCATTTAGATTAGCTGTCACGCTATTACAATGTCCTGTGACTACAGGCCATATGTATCCTGTTATTGTACATGCCAATCATGTTCTTGTTTGTCTGTCACATCTCTTCTGCTATTCTAGTATGGGAGTAATGTTTGCGTCCTTTGCAAATGCACAGAGTGGATTACATTATTTATTTCATCATAACTGTTTATACATAAATTAATTACATACTACTCACATCACTATACAATACCTTTGTTATGCATCATATGTCTGTTCTCCTGTGTAGCATATCTGACATATCAATCTACTGTTCTATACATTACACATGTTTTACATGGTAGCCCATAATTCAAAGCATACTTGTACAGAGGGACCACCTTAGACATGTCATTGATGTTATATGCCCATACACATGCGTACTGTTACAGTATATCCACATATACTATCCCCTGCTATGGCACGTACTTATTGGACATACCCTGCCACTGACAGCGGGTTGTATGACATTGTTCTGTTTAAAGCCGTCATGTTGCATCCCTTGTGGTGTCTGTGCTGTTTACCTTGTGGCCCACTGCTGGACGCACAACTTCTACAAGCATTAGTACAATCAGCAAGACATCACTACATAAATACCATTCCCCACTTTATGCATGGCGGACACTTTTAATTACTGCAAACCAGGCTATGCATACACTGACATAACTTAATACAGAACATACTATACATACAGTTAGTGTTCTACATACCTTGATATCGTTCTGGTATTTCATCTCTATCTCGCTCTTCTGTATCACTCTTTAAACTGTTTTATGGTATGAGCATACAGTTTGCATATCTGGCAAGTCATCCTTATATACGTCTATACCTGCAACATGTGGTTTACTGCCACCAGTTGGTGGTCCGGTGTGACTAATTACATGCACTTCAGCTGTGCAGCTACTCCATTCACCAATAACGCGGCAACAGTGGGCTATAATTGAATTCTCCACGTGGGCATTGGCCATTTGCCCTGCCTTCGGGAGATGGTCTGTATTGTGTTTTGTTGTGTGTAATTGCAACTGCTATGTGTAGAGCCAAGTGTATTTTGGAGTCATGTCCCCCGTGGATTGTGTGTGATGGCTTGAGTATGTGGTTCTACCTGTGACTGTACCTGCCATCCCACCCATCTGATAACAGACTATTGCAAACACCTGTAACATCGCCGTTTGTTCCGTTATACGATGAATACAATTTTGCATGGCACCTTTAAATGTGTCTCTCACAAGGTATGTTAACAGTTCAGCAGATGTAATTGACTAACTAAATGTTTGTGCTGTGATTACGGTCTGTATTGCTATTGTTTCCAGTGTGGGGGATGTAGGCGGGTGTACTTAGCATACACAGTTTTGTGGGGCTTGCATTTCTACGTAGTCCATATATATGTGTGTGGGCCCCTTCCCTAATTACAGTGCTATCACTTAATAGACTTCTGTTATAGGAATTTACTTTGGGCCGTTGTTAATTGGTTTCTATATGGTATGCAGGTGAGGTTGATACTTCCATACCTCCGGATGTATGGCGATATGTGCAGGAATATTTCTAAATGACCGCTATCCCATGCATGTCTGTCCCAGATAATTGCAGTGGTGTTGGTGTCAGACCTTCTGTGACATGGCCTGCCACCTTTTCATATGGCCATAGTTGGACACTTGCAGGTCACACAGTGGTGTTTACAGGCTGACATATTGCCATGGTCAGTACACACAATAGCACATACTTTTATCCTCATTACATACCAATTGTTCTTGGACCTTAACTACTTATCGGTTTGCATGTAACATTTCCATTTCTTACATACAGGCATGAGTATTTCCTGCAACTATTGCATAATATTTGGGACATACTAATGTCCTAAACTCTCGGACAGTTGCCCTTTGTAATGTTTCATGTCAGGACACACCTGCTCAGGGGGGGCTGTCCCTCCCAATGTGGGACAGGTGTTTATCGCATGACTACGGCTAGCTATACATGCACCTACCATAATTATCTACCTCCGAGTTTCCACCTACAGACACATGATGCGGATACACACACACACACTTTACAGTCACACGGGAACACACATGGCACCCTCAACACACACATACACAGGCTACATCACTCACAACCACAGTTGTACATGGTACCTACATGGACCGCACCGCCGGCAGCAGTGACTACATGCCCTTACTATCGTCATATTGCTCACGGTTCTACTGTTCCAGTACTGTGTTCTTTCTGTCCTTCAGCCTCCTGGTTATGTGTGTCAGTGTGTGACATGTTCCATAGTTGGTGGTATCCTATTTATTTGTACCTCAAAGGTGTTTTGAATGTCGTTGACCTATCTATATATTTGCAGATGTCAGTGACCCCTTATATATCAACATATATCACACTTTCTATCTGTATTATATATGTGTAGATATATATATATATATATATATATATATATATATATATATATATATATATATATATATATATATATATATATATATGTATATACATATATATATATATATATATATATCTATGTATATGTATATATATATATATATATATATATATATATATATATATATACATATCTCGGACAGGGGTGGTGACAGGCACGCTATGCCTTTCATTGTGTGTTTGTCAGTGTATACGGTGTTTCCTGGACTCCGCACGTTTGTGTCTGTACCTGTCACATTATACACCTGCAATAGATTAAGTTTACCTCCCATCCCACTTTGCGAGGGACAGTCCCTCTTTGTGCAGTTGTGTCCTGCAAAATATTTGTGAACATAGCAAATGTCCTGCGACTTTGGGCTAAACATATTCCCTATAGTTTATGTAATAGTTGCATAAAACACTTATTCTGCATCTGACCCACCTACATGTTACAGGACACGGAACACGTACCTGCAACCATTACTTGAATAAGCTTTTTATCTATGCAAAACACTGACGTTCTGGTTTTTGTACTGGCCGGGTGTATGTGTCATTCTGCAGAGATCTGGCATATGTCCCACATTGGTCATTTGAACTGTGGCAACCCTACCGTACGTACATCTTGCCTAGCAATAGTGTTGGGTGATTGTATACATGAATGCCTGTTCCACTCCTGGCAGTGGTTGTTTTACCCTTCTGAGCAGGTGCTATTTGTTCAGGGGTGACTAATGCTGGTTTCACCTGTTCTGTACATCATTGACCGTGATCTGTGCAGTGTTCGATGACGATTAGCCCTGTTTCACGCATATCCGTATAGTCATATTTAAACATCGCTTACCAGCTGTGGGCAACACTTATTCCCGCTAACGTGTGCTACACATATTCTGATGACTTGCATCCAAAATGCATTACCTGTTCCGTCGGGATTACGTTACATCCCTTGCGGGACGTGGGATCGGGAACATGCACGACAGTCACTGCATGTACCACTTGGACATCTGGGGGTTGTACATGTATTATGTCATTTTGTATGTGAAGTACACTATAGCAGTTACTCCACACTACACTCACATGGATAACTCCGTTAGTTTACAAACTGATGAGTCCAGTTAATGGTATGTCCATGTGATGTTTACTGGCTGTACTCTGGCATTGGGTATGTATATCACAATTAGCTACACCCGATAATGTGCTACACCTTCATATGACCGTGGATGCAGCATGCTGGGGTGACGAATGCCTGTCATGGGTACATCCCCTGCCTTGACACAACATCCATGATTACATTTTGTGGAGCCCCTTAGTAACGCAGCAGGGAATCCATGATGAGTGTGTGTAGGACAGTGCTTACACACATGTGCTCCCGCGATTGCCTCTGCTCCAGTAAGGGACAGTTGCTTACTCAATGTTGTAGCAATGGGAGTCACTGTTTGCCCCTTTTGATGTTTTGCCTCTGACAATTGGGCATGTACCTACCGATGTACCTGAGAACCTATACACACAGCACCGACAGATGCTGATAGGCACATCTACTGTTCAGGTGTTGACATTTCTGTGTTCCAATGGCTGTTGCATGTACAATGTTTGAGGGCTGCCTATGTAGGATTCCACAGTGGGCCACCTATACATCACAATTTACAGGTAGTCATATTTGTGTGCCATCCATGTTACTGTGTGTGCAAGTGGGGAGGGGTGTCAGTCCGTGGGAGCCTACACTGTCAAGGTATGTGCTATACGTTCCCTCTTTGCCAAGGCGTAGGCATATTGGGCATGCCTCCGTCTGCCTACTGGGGCTGGCACAGTGTGTCCATGGTCTGGATCCCTCTGTGCCTGTGTTGGCCTTGGTAGTTGTGGTGGGCTGTAAGGCCATCCCCCATTTTGACCCTGCTGCAGCTGTTTACACAGGAAAATATTATGTAGCATGGCACATACTATGAAGATGTGGGCACACGTGCCTGGAGAGTACTGCAAGGCTCCACCAGATGTGTCCAAGCACCGGAACCGTGATTTCAGCATCCTGAACACACGCTCTATGATGATTCTGGTTTGCGCATGTGCCTCATTATGATGTTCTTGCATTGGTGTGTGTGCATTTCTGATGGGGGTCATCATCCACGGCTCCAGTGCATAGCCAGCATCCCCCACAAGGTGGCCTTGTGGGATGTCCCCCCTGACAAATACCTGATACAGCTGTGAGGCATGCCAGATATGGGAGTCATGGTAGCTTCCAGGGCTGCCAGCACACACATCCATGATAATGCCCTGGGCATTGCACACGACCTGGCAGTTGATGGAGTGGAATCCCTTGCGGTTTATGTAGCACCTACCATACACACCGGGTGGTGACTTGATTTGTATGTACGTGCAGTCTATCGCACCCAGTACCTCCGGGTAGTTTGCCACATGGTGAAAGTGACGCATATTGCTGGCCAACTCCTCCTGAGTTTGGGGGAAGTATATATGCTCATTGGCATGTGGTAGCATGGCATTCAGGAACTGGTGTAGTACACTGGATGCCGATGCCTGTGAGATCCCCATTATATCTCCAGTTGGCCTTTGAAAGGTACCTGTGGCTAGTATTCGCAAGCTTACACATACCTTCGTGTCCACTGGGATGGGTTCCCCTCTGTTGTTTCTGGTTCTCAGGCGTGGCCGGCACAGCTCTACTATTTGCTGTAAGATGTCCCTGTCCACCCTGTAATGCTCTACTATCTCCAGATCATATAGCCCTTGGTAGGTTACCCTTTGTCTGAACACTCTTCTCCTCCTCTGAGGCCTACGGTGGTTGTCGGCATCATCCTCCACAACACCGTCGGTCTGTAACACATGCTGATGAATCACAGCTATGGCAGCTCCCAACATGTACATTTTAAAAGTTCCCTGTCTGTTTACACCTATGGTGCAGTGTCTGGGAATACACAGGTGTGTGTTGGGTGCTTTCACACTTTATACTGTTTTGCTGTGAACACTGATGATGTCATAGGGTGTGTATGTATGACAGTGGCTACAGGGTATCTTCTGTGTTTTATTAATGGAACCCCTATTGTGCTGCCTTTGGTGTTGCATTACATTTGGATGCTGTGAATTACCTCCTGCCCTTCCATTTACATTTGTGCACGTTACACCTACCATTTGCTGGCATGCATCCAGCAGCCTACTTTCATTTGTACTTTCCTAGACCTGGCTTATCTTGCGTAATGTGTGCTATTGCCGGTCTACTGTGGGTTTGCTTTGCTTTGCTATGACAGTTCTCCTATCTTTGCATTCCAAGTCCTCCCCTACTTTCTTTGCAATCCTATGCCTCCCCTATCCTGTTTTGCAGGTTTCTGCATGCAGGCTTGTCTACTGCTGTTGATTGGCCGCCGTGAGTTGATTGGTGTTAATTGCTCATTAGTACGCCAATTACCCTGCTTCGGCATTTCCTTCTTTTCTTCCCCGACCTTCCTGTTTGTGCTATTTTTCACAGTGCGTGCATCCACTTACCGGGTTTCGGGCATGATTTCATCCCCGTACACATGCGCTTTTGGGCACCATGTGTGCTCTCAGCTAAATGGTTCTATACCTTCCTCCCCACCCCTGTCCTGCAGCTTTGCTTAGCAACGGCCAGGCCAGATTTGCATTGCTCCAATGTGTTTGCTGATACTGTGGCACACCCCTCTGCTGATGTCATGTATCACCTCTGATACACTCCTCAGTGTTATAGCGCTGCGCCATCAGGTACATCCTTAATCTGGCGGGACATTTGCGATTCAATATTACCTGCCTCATTTGCATGGCATTGACTACTAATTCATAGTTACAGCACCGAACACTGTCGCGGGCCCTTGGCAACCCTTGCGCCTTGCTTGTGGCGTGCCATGCCTACCATTGCGTATTATGGTGCAATCCTGATTTGTCTTACATTGCGATTTTATGACATTTGTATATATTTCCTTTGTATTCCTGTTTGCACACTGCAGCTGTACTGTGCATTACTGTGGACATGACATTAAATGTCATTTTTTAGGTGTTGTACATCTTTTCTTGTGCCATTGGCTGTGTATTTCACCCATTGGCATATGTTAACTTTGTAATACATGAGTCTGGTCCGCTTCCATAACTCCAATGTTCTCTTTGGGAAAATGTAAACCGTGTTATTTGGTTTACATTTCCATGGGTTTGCGCTACGCCTGCACCACTTCATGGATCGCTGTATGCCTTCATTAGCATGGTGCGACACTGTGCATGGGGTGATTTGCATACCTATGCCGAGGGCTGCGTAGATCTGGCATACGCCGGTAGTGCACATGGAGTTGGTTCGTACCTGAATCACTCGGCGGACATATTTGGCATTATCCCGCATATGCTACACCTGCGCCTGGCGCAGGCTTCATGAATCTGGGGGAAGGAGTTCATACAAGATGGGATTTTTACTCACTGAAGAAGGCTATTACAGCCGAAACCTGTTTGGGGCAGGTAGTTGCGCTTACTACCCTCTACCTAGTTATGTGATTTTTATTTCTGTATTAAATTGTGGATTTCCACCTTCACTGCTGGCTATATATTTTTGTTCTGATGGAAAGACTGGATTTTAACTAATAAACCAAACAAGCTAAATCTCTGGATGTTTACCAGATACAGTCAGCAATCATCTCACCCAGACATTATTTACAATCAAATGTATAAGCTACCTGGATATGACAAAGGTGCATTCATCTCAACAATGATCCCCTACAACTGGAACAAACAAAGAGCAGTGACCCTGTATCAAGCAGTCACCCACAGTAGCGACATTGTCCTTAAAATTCTAAATGAATTAGCCCCAGTAAGAAAAAAAAGTAAAATCTAAAACAGCTACATTGCTAACAAAAGAGACTAAGCAACTTATGCTGAAAAGTGACAAAGCATGGAATGAATGGTCTAAAAACAAAACAATCTACTTTCCAAACAATTATGCAATTCGGAAACCTCACCCAAGCTGCATGTTAACACGCAAAAAAATCTTAGTACAACAACCTCCAAAATAACCATCAAAATAATCTGAAATTATTTCAGTCATATCTAAATAAATTAATACACCGTGGCCAAATTACTATACCTTGTAATAATACTACTAACAAATACAATTCCATAGCTATTTGATTCAATGGCCATTTTTCCAGACAGTACTTTCCCCTGATCAGTGATAACCCTAGTTTACATATCTCAATTCCGACTGATTTATCCAGCTTCAGTCATTTTCCTTTCACCATGTATCAGGTTTAACCATAAGAAGGCTTCTGTCCAAACTAAGTCCAACAACTATGGCAGCTGACAAACTTCAAACCAAATTTCTAAAATTTGCTGCAGAAAAACTAGCTTTCCCTGCATCCATTCTGATCAGCTGATCAGTTACTGAAAACGATATCCCATCTATCTCAAAATAATCTTGTATAATACTACTTCATAAAGGAGGTACATCAACTGAGTTAAACTATAGACCTATAGCTATCCTATCAACTCTCTCCAAATTTTTTGGGAAATATATTCATGCACAGCTCATGCTATATGTAACTAAACACAATCTCCTTTCTAAAACCCAACATGTGTTCAGTCCCAACCATATAATCACAACAACTCTATTCAATCTCACTAACACATTTTATCTGAACAGAAATTATGGTGACCTAGTTTCTTCTCTTGTCCTTGACCTACCCAAAGTCTTTGACACTGTCTCCCATGAAAAGCTCCTGTCTGATCTTATGAATCTAGAGCTTTCACTCAGTCCCCTGTCCTGGGTCCACAGCTATCTATCCAGCTAGCAACAGCCAGCTCACTTTCAACTAGAAGCAGGTAAATTGCAACAAGATCTCTTAGAATTTCAACCTGTCTCTCTCAGGGTTCCTCAAAAATCAGTACAGGGTCCCCTCTATTCAACATCTTCATAAATAAACATCATACTGCTATCAAGCTTGTTAGCCTTCTGCAATATGTTAAGAATTCCATTCTCATCTGTTCAGCCTCATCTATGACTAAAGTAAAGGAAAATGACCCAACAGTCTATCACTGACATAAAATGCTGGCATAAAAAGCCCAATCCCCCAAAAAGAAACTGATGCTCTTCACCCCAAAACAACTAAATCAGAAACATACATTTCACATTACCTCACAAACACCACTATAATAGAAAGTGTAAGTCAGACAAACCTTGGAATCTTAACTTGTGTTAGATAATCTCAAGTTTGATCATCATATGCTTGACTCTATCAAAAAAGAAAAAAAAAAATAGGCTCACTCTATAGGGTCAAATACTTACTTCACATTAATAGTGTAGCTTGGGTGATGTGAAGGGGTCAGCTACCCTGGGTACTATGTGTTAGGTAATGTCATCAACCAATTTCAATTGGTATTCAGTAATTTTTATTTGCAGTCAAAACTAAGCCATGTAATGCTCTGTGTGTGGCATTAACTGTAGCAACAGTTTATTACATTGCATTAAGCAGTTTGCTACAGTTTAAAATTAAAAAATGCCTTTTTTTTATTTTTTTAAGTGATCACTTTGCACTCCATGCATGGTATCAACTGCAACAATTGCTTCCTACATTGTACTAAGCAGTTTGATACAGTTTAAAGTAAAAATGACCTTTTAAGTGTGTGATGTAGTGCTTAGTCCACAGTATAAATGAAATTTACTACAGTTTAAATGAAGATGAATCAGCTGATTTTATGTATGTATACATTTATATATTTATTTATTTTTAGTCTTCATATATGGAGAAGAGCTTTTATTGAGAGGTGTCAGATCTTGGACCAGCACTGGCCACAGTTTTAGCTAGCATAACAAATACTGCTAGATATACCAGTCACTATTTCATACCTCCCTGATACTCGCAAACATAACATCACCTGTAAAAATAATGTGGCTACCTGTTACAACAAAGTAGCAACATTTGTAGCCAGTTTTCTATATATAACTAATCGCTGTTGGGCATTAAAGCATCTTAATTGGCTTGAACTTCCTAACCAGTTTATCTACTGAGAATTAGTCACCAAACACAGTCTTTTATACTCAACAAATCCCATGCACAGCACTGCAGAATATTCTACAGTACTATCATCCAGCAGTACTATCATCCAACAATACTATCGTCCAACTCCAACAGCAAAATAGTATCATGCAGCATTTCATACAACACTTCCGGTGACCCCTACTATGTCTCATAACTCTGGAACTCAGTCTATTCACACTCAAAACTCTACTTCAAGAACACAAATGCAAAACTTGTCACTGCCTTTCTTGCTTTCCTGGTTAGTATCCTCCATAGGCCATTATTGCCAGTAACTTTAATTTCCACATTGATTATACCATCTTTTGTACATGTGCCTCCATCTGTATATTTTGCTAACTAAAATAATACATTTCACTCTTTCACTCTTCTGTTGCAGTAATTAATTACATCGTTGTCCATACACATCTCCAGCATTATCTCTAACTGCTACTATTTCTAACTAATACAACATTCCACTAATACGTTCCTTTTCTTAGTTCCCTGTTATCCTCAGTTTACTCAGAGTATGAACTTTTCTCTTTGTATTTAAGTTTTTAGTACCATACTAAAAGTGTTTAAATCACTGTTAAATTACTTGTAAATTATTTGTATCAGAAATGATAGCTACATTATATGTTATTTTATTGTAGAGTGTTTCTTCTTTGGGCTCAGCTGAAAATTAGTTTTTGCCCAGTCTGACTTTTTCAGTCAACAAACACAAATAAATACATAGATAGATAGATAGACAGACAGATAGATAGATAGACATATAGATAGATAGATAGATAGATAGATAGATAGATAGATAGATAGATAGATACATAGATAGATAGATAGATAGATGCAGTGGACAAAAAAAGTGTACACACCCCTGTTAAAATGGCAGTTTTTTGTTATATAAAAAAATGAGACCACAACAGATAAATTCAAAACTTTTCCCAACTTTAATCTGACCTATAACCTGTACAATTCAATTGACAAACAAACAAATCTGTTAGGAGAAAAAATATAAAAAATAAAGAATGTACAATAAGCTGGTTGCATAAGTATGCACACCCTTAAACTAATACTTTGTTGAAGCATCTTTTGATTTTGTGTGTGTGTGTGTGTGTGTGTGTGTGTGTATTACAGTCATGTAAGACACTGCATGATACATTTATTTCTATATATGTATATGCATATATATATATATATATATATGTGTGTGTGTGTGTGTGTGTGTGTGTGTGTGTAAAATAAAAAAAACACCCTGAAAGTAAAGTTACAGTTTTTACTGTGTGATATCTTAAACTTCCTATAATTAGATATATGCAAATGACCTCGAGAACATCAAGTATTTCAGCTACATGGCTTCTGAATGCTCATGATGTTTTACTTTTAAACTCTTTATGGATACATTCAGGCCCATAAAGCTAAAGACAAATAGCTGGGGACATGCATGTTTCAGCCTTTTTATTGACTTCATTTGCATTATTTTCTTGAAATTTTTACTGAATTGTCGAAGTGTTTGTGTGACCTTTTTACTTTTTGGTTTGAGATACATATCTATATATATATATATATATATATATATATATATATATACATACACACACACGCGGGTACACACACACACACACACACATATATATATATATGTATATATATATATATATATATATATATATATATATATATATATATATATATATGTATATATATATATATAGAGAGAGAGAGAGAGGGGAGAGTTGTGTATATGTATATATAGATAGAAATAATGTATATACATGCATATACAGAGAGAAAGAAGAAGATAAAAGTATGTGTACAAAAACGGCTTCTATTCACTTAACCATGTTTTATGTAGATATTTGACACATTGATCCAGACTATGTAGACCTGGAGTGCCAACTTATTAAAATATTTAGCTATTGCTCATGTTTAGCTCTGAGCAAAGCTTTACATCAATCCCAGTATGTTAAGACAGAAGTAGAATCCCCAAATACAAAAAAGGAAAAAAAAAGACTAGATGCTAAAATCTATAAAAGGCATGTAGTCTAAATGAAACCATGAAGATGTGGGTAAGTACACTTCCAGAAAGAAAACCCTGTACTTTAAAAATGGTGTATAAAAAGCAGAGAACAGAGCTGAGTATCTTCACAGATGATAAAAACAGCAGCCATCATAACAGTGAACACAATAGCTAAATTCATTATTGACATCTGCCTTCCTCTTTGTTCCACTAGCTTAAAAAAGAAGTGCTAAGTCTGTAAAGTAAAGCCCTGCTGGTTCATATAAGCTCATTTAAACCCACACAAGTGAAAAATTGCAGCAAAGTCCTGGAGCAGGATTACAGAGCAAAAAGCACTATTTGTTTAATAGATTCAATTTCTCCAGACATTGGCTGTATGCTGCAGAGCCGTCAATTCAATTCTGAGAATGTTAAATTCGATTTAGAATGACTGAGCCATCAATTAGGTTCTATTGATGTCACTGTTCATTGGATATCAATGATATTTTAAGCTTGCACTACAGTCTGAGAATACAGAAAGCCTAAACATGATAGGTACTTCTTGTCTCTTTTCTTCTGAAGCTGCTTAGTATTTACTTTAATCTTAAAATTTTGTATTTATTTATTTATTTATTTTCACTCTCTGCATCTTTCCTGTCTCTTGGCTTTTAGTGATCTGGTCGTGTCATTTCATTGATTCATGGATGTGGGGTGTGCATGTATTAATAGCTTCTTCTCTGACCTAATGTGAAAGCAGTTCTACAAAATATAATGAAGTTTAGGGCAATACACACTGCCAAGTGTCCGCATTTGACCTACATTGTGTTTTAGATATAAACTGTTTTGTGGTGTTTATAAAGAAAACAAGATACATTAAATAACTATATTCTGCATGTATGCAAGCTATGTAAAGAAAGCCAGAGATTGTTTTCTTTCTAAAAGTAAACATTTAAAACTGCAAATATTATTTAAACATGAATCTGAAAAATGTAAGAGACATGAGCCAAATAGTCCTGTCTATTTTCTACCTTAGTTTAGCATCACAGGCCCTACTTAATCTGATGCCTTTTTTTTTTACCATTCTGTCAGGTTACCATTAAAGTAGTTCCATATATTCAGGTATTCATCCTTATCACCTTTATACAGTGCTTTTGCCAGCACTGTCTAAATACTATCTCTCTTTCACTTCTGCTTATTTCAGTGCATGTATATTCATCCATCCATATGTGTATGTATATATATATATATATATATATATATATATATAGAGAGAGAGGGATAGATAGATTAGAAAGCTCTCTATGTAATATTTGTTCTGTTGCATATGGTTAAGACGTTGTACAGTCAGACTATCTTTTGCAGTAGAATAGTATTTCAACATGGTCTGGTAAGAGCAAATGGCTTTGCTGATCTTTAGATAGTAATAGACACAAATATATACTTGATGAAGATTCATATAGATTTCAGTATATTATATGAAAAATCATTCTCTTTTGACTTTAATTATATACATATGTTTATAAGTTCACAGGTTGTGACTAGGTATGCAGTCCTGAAGGCCAGTAAGGGGCCTAACCAAAATTTCCTCCTGCCTCAAAGCACTGCTGGTTAAGTGATTTGTTTAAGAACACACAGTAGGCAAACGAAGCATAGTTAAATCAAACTCCATACCAGAGGCAGTAGTTAGCAAGTCATAGCCTTAATTGTCTTCACTAACTGCCATGCTTAACAAATAAAGTAGGATTTTTTCCATTATCTTTTTGTTATGTGAACAGATATAGTAAAACACAGTTTTAGAAGTAGCTATGGCTTCTTAATTAGAACAACTCTCTGGGATGGGATGGGAACATACTAAGGAAATATACACACATTTGGCTGATTATATGGAGGTGGGTAAACAGAGATTTAAACACCATAACCATTCTTATGGATTTAATTAACCAAGTCAATACAAGACTATGCCCCAATTTTTTTGAATTTCTTTATGACAGAAATGAGCCATACAAATGCAAAACATTCTTCTCAAATGGAAATGTAACCATCTCTCATCATTGAGTTTCCTATAACTCCATGTGAAGAATAAACACATTGAATACATTCTCTTGTAAGTTCCCTGCTTCAGTTTCACAATCACACTCTGCTGCTTACTGGATAATTTGGAACTAATCATTATCATAGTTGTTAATGCATGTAAGTGTACTAATAAAGTACAGAAGCTTTCTAGTTTTCTTACAAAGATATCATATTTTTTTACCCAAATTGTAATAATGGCATAAAGAACTCCCTGTGACACAAAGACAGAGATAAAGCCCTGACTGTTCTCCAGCTATCCTGTGTTCGACTAGCAGCACAGACACTGGATGAACTGGGTGGGGGAAGATGGGACTGAATGGATAATGCCAGCTCAACTGTCCAGGGGAAAAGCAATTGCAACAAGAGGCTCATGTGAGCCCCATGCTGCAAACAATGTGTTGCTTGGTTGTGAGGATGTGCACATATGGAAGCACACATGCATCTCACAAAGACAGCCACAGAAGAGCTTACAAGGCTGCTGTGCTAAAATGAGTTAGACATATTCCCTCCTTGGCAGCTGTATGGCATTGCACCAGTGCCCTTGTTCACTTCACAAGTTCTAGATATGGGTCAGGTGGAGCCTAGGTAAGCCTATAGAGAGTCTAGTAGACCCAGTGAATGAGGAATGGGAGGATGACAGTTGCTGGTCAGCTGTAGAGAGTCACAAAAAGAATGCCTTAAAGAATTCCAGGAGATAAATGAATATTATACAACAACCCCCTATTAACATTGCAAAACATGCACGCTGATTGGTCAGCGTGCACGTTGTAAATCAGACTTATACTAATGGAAAAAGGTCCAGTCGCCCGGACTTTTTCCATTAGTATAAGTCTTTTTTTACAGCAGTGGAGAAGGCAAGATCTCCGTTGCTGTTTAGACACTGTCCCGCTATGTTAACATAGCAAGACAGCTTTAAAAAAAGTAACGGAGATCTTGCTTTCTCCGTTGCTTTTTATAAAGCTGTCTCACTATGTTAAATGGGTTTAACATAGCGAGACACTTTGTAAAAAGCAATGGAGATCTTGCTTTCTCTGTTGCTTCCTCCCACAGCCCTGATGTACTGCAAAAGCTCCTTAACATAGCGAGACACTTTGTAAAAAGCAACGGAGATCTTGCTTTCTCCGTTGCTTCCTCCCACAGCCCTGATGTACTGTATAGGCATACGCATGCGCAGTACATTAGAACTGCCGCAGAATACCAGACAGCTGTGGAAGGGCAGCAAGGAGACATTATGCAATGCCATTATTTAAGAAAAATAATTCTTTTTTTCTTAAATAATGTCATTGTATAATAACAATAACCCACTTCTGGGTGTGGGTAATGCTGGATTTACCCACGGTTGTCTTTGTTTGGCCACTCGGGCTTCGCCCTTGTGACCAAACCACACCAACCGTGGGTAAATCCAGCATTACCCACACCCAGGCTTGGGTTATTGCTATAGTAAACCATCCTGCAGCACTTTTGATGGGATGATTTGACATGCTTCCTGCATGTTGGAATCCAGTCTTCAGTGCATTTTACATGGCAATGACAGTTAAGAAAGTATTTGCATATTATAGAATTACTCACTAAGGGGCAACTGTAACATACTGGAATACTAACCTATTATTGTTACTAATCTCAAGATGTTTTGAGTTTTATTTTAAAAGACTGCTGCATTATATACATACTGTATATACAGAGCACTAATTTTAGTCATATATGCACCCCTTTCTTCAGGTTACTATTTTCACCTATATATAAAAGACTTATCCTTCTGTCATCCTGTACACAGGTGTTAAGCTCTTGGATACTGATACATGAAAAAGACCCAAACAGCTGTGAAGCTTTCAACCAGTATCAGTAATTAGTGTAGTCTATCTGATATTTATGCTAGATCAAACCCTGCTATGACCTATCTATTTAATCTTTGTAAGATCAGTTCTATAATTCTGAAATAGATAAAAATAAAGAGAGTGTTGTCCTTAGTTACACTGTTTTAGAGAACAACCTAAATACATCCACTAATTCTGAGTATAGATGGAAAAGAAGCCTCTGACTGGATACACTGAAATTATTTATTTGATATCTTAGAGAAGTTTGGTCCACCTTTTGAACTCAGGATGGTAATATGAAATTTATGTTTGATTTTTACTACTATATTTAGTGAGTCCCATGCCCCCACCCGCCTTCACAGAGTACAGAGACTCACCAATGAGCCTGCTGCCTACATTTTTATTTTGTTGTGGTATTTGAAACTGCAACAAAAGTAATTCATGAGTTGGGGCAGGATATAGTTACCAAAATAATACTCAAATTGATTTGTATCTCTCCTTATTCTAAAAATATTCTATTAGATTTTCCAGTTCTACACATTACCCCAGACACAGTTAGTGATCCACTTCAGGACTTTTTCCACATTATCACATTCCAATATAAATTATAAGATGGCCTTGGCTATACATATTGCATTTATTCCTCCAAACAATATGAAAAAAGATTATTTGTAATGAGCTTGTGATATAGGGAAATATTGCCAGCCCAGCTATCTGGAATTGTGTAAATAATTCTATGTCATTCATGAATATTGATATGATTTATCCAGAACTGTATGTTATGAACTGAACTGAAATGTAACCACAGCATGCCCTGCTGCTGATTTAGAACAGAAATGCATATAAACTATATACCTGTGCAAATGTATGTTTTAACAGTAGAAACTAGAACATAAAAGGGTTAACTTGCAAAACATCAAGAAAATAAGTTGAAATTAAATGGCTTTACAATTGTGCGATAAAAACTTCTCTCTTAGCTTCAGTGTAGCAGACATAATGTCTAGAGCTAGAATTTTTTGTATTGTCTTAAAAAAGAAGTAATTACTAGGTTTAAATGTAAAAGTGTGTTATTGTTTTATGACTTCCAAGATCTGCAAACATCTGAGAGATATGTATTATTTTGCACAGAGATGTTAAATTCTGTTAGTTTCTGTTTTAGCTTGGGAACTGAAGTCAGGTGACAAAAAGTGATGTCATCCAAGTTAACCCAGCAGTAATATTTGATATTAATTTAAGAACTCTCTCAGAGAGAGACAGTGCATTTTGTATTTTGTCTTGGGCATAGCAAGACCATCCACTCTTCATCACCATCTGCACCTGCCTTGCTCAGTCCTTAGGGCATAGTAACTCTTTTTAGATTCAGATATGAATATAGTAAAGATTAGTTTAGATGTTTTCTTTATTTATTTGAAACTGTCCTGCAGTGTTGTTTTAAATATTTCTTGTGAATTTGAACTATGAATGAATTGTGTCTGTGGACTCAGTATTGTCTTGTTCTTTTATTATTTATTATTAAATTTATTTAAACCCATCTTTGTGGCTGCTATTTGTGAGACATATTTAAGCTTTCAGAGTACTTGCATAAGTATTTGATGAGACTGTACAGGCCACTCCTAAATAGCCTTGCAAGTCTTGGTCAGACTACCATTTGGATTAATAGTAACATTACACAGAAGGATTGGACACCCTTTGTTAATGGCTTTAGTAGTTGATAAGAGTGGTTGGTGGCAGTGGAAACTACTGTATAGTCTGGGCAGAAGGGGACATAGCTAGTAAACCCGTGCCAGCCTTTGCCAGGAGTGCATGTGTGTGTGTTTCTATATAAATCAAACCTCAATGAGTGTGTTTGTGTGTGTGTGTGTGTGTGTGTGTGTGTGTGTGTGTGTGTGTGTGTGTGTGTGTGTGTGTGTGTGTGTGTGTGTCAGCAACTTGTGCATGGACACAGAGCCCTGGTTGGACATAGAGGGTGCTGGAAGGCTTGGCTTGGCCACTCAGCTGGGATCTCTACCCTATAGTGGTGCCAGTGGTAAGTCTTATTAGGGATATGGAGAAAGAGGGAGAAACCAGCCCCAGACTGACTGTGATCTCTGTGTGCTCTAAAGGGGAAATTGCAATTTACTGTGTGTGGACTTGTCATCCTGCCAGTGTGTACGTCCCACACTGTAGCCAGTGGTGAGGATTGAGGCTCCTTGATTACTGGGCCAGTGCATGAGTGTCACAGAGCTGGTAAAGCTTTTCTATAGATTGGGATATGGAATTGTAGAAACCAAACTTAGATGAAGACAATACTTATATGAGTCACACACACAAAAGAAACAAAATAAACACATATAAACCTATTGGCTTATAAGTGGATATCCTAGCAGCATAAACTACTAGATACTAAGGCCTATTTGTTTCCCAAGATTCTGTAACCTCCCACCATAATCTTAACTTAGCCATCCTAAAACAAAAGAAATAGGTAAGAGGGTGAAGCAAAACAGTTTTGCAGCACCTTGTTATTCCTGGATAAACCACAATACATTATTTCAGGGGAAATGGGATGAAAAAATATATTACCATGTTATTATTATACTTACAGATGGCTCATTGAAACATTACTGTATTATGAATTTCTCTAGGACTTAAATCCATATGAAAAGGATTCAATATGAATATTATGATAAATTATACTTTATCTTGATATAGTGTAGCATCACAGATGAGGGAACTAGGAACACAACAATAAGTAGGCACAAACACTTTGTATTAAAACTGGTAATTGTAATTTTTTATCTCTTGCACATCTCAGAGATAATAGAAAATGCACACTTAGTAATGCCATCATTAAAGCATAGACTTGGTTTCTGCACAATCTTTTCCTGAGACAAAGCACAACCATAACATACACTGACACAGGCAAAGAAGGCATTGCACTAAAAATAAACTGACTCATTCCCCCAGATTCACTATCCTTCCATGCAGGACTAGCCAGGCAGCGCACCATGCATATTAATGAAGTCGTGCTGCCTGAGCTCCTAATCTTACATGGAGTGTGTAAGAGTGCAGGGGGCATGTCTGAGAGCAGATATCTCAGAATATACACGCCCCTGAAATGAAGAACAGCAGATAAGTTATAAAAGAATGAGAGAGACCTCTCATAGGTGTACGCATACCCCCAGCAACATCCCCCCACATTAAATAGTTAAAAAAACAAATATAAAGATTTTTGTTTTATGAAACAGATTAAATTTAACCATAGGTGCGCGGGTTTGCCCATCGCTTAACTATGATTAATGCAGCTTAAATGACAGAAGAGGATAAAAAGCAAGATATATGCAAATGACGCAATACAGCAATAGTGTAGTGGGCAAAGCATTCGCCTTACGAGCAGTCATTCATGGTTTGGGTCCTACTGCAGCACATTCCATTTTCCATGTCAAATCACTTTATGACCAATATTTTTAGTTGCATAACCTACTAAATAACATATATTTGTGAACTGGAGTACTGCATTAAATGCAGATCTGAGGTGTCAGTGTCATAATGTTGCAAAGTAGATAAGCACATGTGCCCCATACAGTATATGTACACAGGAATCAGGGATACAAATGGAAGGTAAAATGTGTAATGAATGATAACTCTATACAGCTTCCAAATCCCCCACCTTCCCAAGAACCATTAGACATTACTGTCTAAATGAGTGCAGTGGTAAGTGGGAGTAAGCACTAGTAAGCAAGTGTAAGCACTATTAAACAGTAGTAAGTGGGAGTGAGCATATGTAAGCACTAGTAAGTGGGTTTAAGCCCATTTGCATGGGGGTAAGCAATGCGCACACAGGGTAAGCAATATTGAAGCTAACTCTCTGTAAGCATTTTTAACTGAAGGTTAGCATAGCTTACCCTCAGGCAAACCTGCTAACAAGTGCATTAATCACTCTATGTGCAACAGCTGCTGCTCTGGCCAGAAACAAGATAAACAGCCTTGCAGGTCTTGAACCCAGAACCGTGTGCACTACAGTCACAGTAGTTAACCACCAAGCCATCACAGCAGTGCATACAATCGAGGCATCACCAAACAAATCCTCACTATAGGAAAATCAAACTGAACATGTGAAAGGAATCTATATATAGTCTTATGTTGTATAACCTACAACATAACATAAATATGTGAACTGGAGTACTGCAGTAAGCCCAGATATGAGGTGTGATTGTAATAAAGTGTTGAAGTCCCCTAATAAACACAAGGACTCCATATAGTATAAGTACACATGAATCATGGATGCCAGACACATATATAACATGTAATGAATAATAAATCAATGCCAAAACCCAAATATAATGCAAATTAAATATTAAGAAATGCTAAGCATTGCACAGCCCAGCTTAGTAGGTGTAAGCAATGTGTAGGCCAGCTAACTCAATTTGCCCATTGGTATACCCCTTTAAACAATGCCAACCTTAGGTAAGCAGGTTTGCCCATAGCTTAGCCTTTTCAAAGCTGTCCAATCACGACAAAGTGTGGGAAATCGGCCCTATTTAAACCCAACAGATGGGAATACACCTCATAACTGGTTGTAGCTTCCCCTTGCAGACACTATGTCTGGAATGGGAGAGGGTGTGCGCTTTTGGGTGCAGTGCTGTGGAATCCAGGAGTCCAGAGTCATGGCAGGACTCCTTGTCAAAGACCATGAGTAGAGACTGCTGCAGGGCCAGTCCCAGGGTTCTCAATATAAAGTGGAAGCCTGGGACCTCACCAGTGTCACTGGCATACCTCGATGTGGTGAGCAGGTCAGGCATCACTAAGCCGACCTGAAGCGGTGAAAGGGGGCTCTCATGGATCAGTGGATCTAAGAGGCTAGGAGGACAGGGGAGGTCCCAGCTGTGTGTAAGTATCACTCCACTACCTGTTTAATAATTGCCAACTCATGTATATTATGGATAGGTATGGCTAAATATTCCTGTTATGTCCTTCAGAGTGGCAAGTGAGCGAGCTGCGAACCAGAGGGCCCATGGATGTCACTTGGAGACTTTGTGATTTGAGGCAGGTTAGTAATACTCTTGCATGTACTGTCATAGGAAATAAATCTAAAAGTATTAGTTAATAGCCTGTATAAAACCTGTATTGTTTAAGACAAGTATTGCATACACCAGAGAATATGGCAGGAAGAGTCTCATATAGGTTGCATGTAAATAAAAGCATAATAGCCTGACCATCAAGGTCTAACTGCTGGACTGCATGTTTTTACTCTGGTATCATATGGTAATGTAGATTTGCAATCACTTAATAGTACTGTTGTATTAAGCACTGTTACCCACACTGTGCAACATAAATAAAATGTGTAGGAATGTCTGTATATGACTGGTGTAATTCCCAGAGGTCATTTAGTACAACTGAGAGAGGCATAGACAGAAAACAGTGGAAATACAGATAAAATCCAAAAAGCACATGCAACTGGGATGTGAACTTTTTTATTTTTAGCACACACAGCCATGGTTCGAATCCTGGGAGTGGTAGTAGTCTGCATACAGAATCATACCCCACAACTGTACAGATATGTCCAGTAAATTGGCCCATATCTGCTGCCTGTCACTTTGTCCCCCTGGGAAATCAGTGGGATGATCCCAGACATATAGGCAGCAAACAATAAATACATCTGATTGTCACACATCTATAAGAACAAACTTGTCACTCTAGCAACTCCTCAAACTATGAGAGTAATAAGCCAAGTATGTCCCATCTACACCCCCCCATGTTGTCAAGCTGTGACCAGAGTGCTTACAGTAACAGCATGAGATGTATGTGCATATTACTAATGTGTAATCTGGTACTTTGTGTGGCAACATTCAGGTAGTACTAATAAACATTGCTCAGACAGGTCTGTCAGATACGAACACTGTGCCCAGAAATAAAAGATTGATACCCTGTACTGGTACTGTTTACTTTGGTATTGTATGGCATTGTTATTGTTGCAGTTGCTCTGAATAATAAGATATTACTCATCACTGTCACCCACACTGTGCTACATACTATAACTGTCTAGGAAATCCTGTAAAAGAGTGTTGTAATACAAAGTCAGAATGTAAAACCACAGGAGAATTATAGACAGAAATATGATAAGAGATATACAGCACTATCTATATAGCACACACAACTGTGATGGACAGTGTTTTAGTTTGATCAGACACAGCCATGTTCTGAATCCTGTGAGTGGAAGTAGGCGGCATACAGAATTATACCCTGCAACTGTACAGATATGTCCAGAATGTCCAGTATATCGGCCCATATCTGCTGCCTGTCACCCTGTCCCCCTGGGAAATCAGTGGGATAATCCCAGGTGTTTAGGCAGCAAACAGGAAATACAACTGATTTTCACACATCTTTAAGAACAAACCTGTCACACTAGCAACTCCCCAAAATGTTATGAGAATAATAAGCCAAGTATCTCCCATCTACACCCCATGTTGTCAAGCTGTGACCAGAGTGCGAACAGTAACAGAGTGAGATGTATGTGCATAATACTAATGTGGATTCTGGTAATTTGTGTGGCAACATTCAGGTAGTACTAACAATCATTGCTCTGACAGGTCTGTCAGATACAAACACTGTGCCTAGAAATAAAAGATTGATACCCTGTACTGGTACTGTTTACTCTGGTATTATATGGCATTGTGAGTGCTGCAGTTGCTCTGAATAATAAGGTATCGCTCATCACTGTCACCCACACTGTGCTACATAATATAACTGTCTAGAAAATCCTGTATAAGAGTGTTGTAAGTCACTAAAGGTTAAAGAGAGGAATAGTCTAAATATGTCCTGGTTCACCTGCATGTGGTCAAGACATGGCCAGAGTCTGTGCAAAAAGAGATGGACAAGTATGTGCATAACATCACCCTGAAATCTGGGAGTATGTGCAGAAACAGTTAGTGGTAACAAACAGTTCCTCCACAGGTATACCAGGTAAGAGGTGTATACTGCAGGTAAAACCAGTTCAATAGGGTACTGTACTAATACTTGTAAGGTACAGATAACAACACTGACTAGGAAAGTAATGAGAACTACAAGAATATACTAGTTGTTAAATGACATCTTTCTCTACCCCCCACCATATCTGCAACAATAAGCTAAATACCCAACTCAATTGGTACATACTGACTTAACTGTAATGTTGGGACATGTGTCCTATTGGTTGATAATTTTTTAAATCTGTTTCTATGCATGTGTTATGTTGAAATACTCCACCATTGGTGGCATGGTGCCATCAATGTACCTGCATTCTGTTGTAATTACCACTGTGGTCCCATATATGCATGTGTTCTGTTTGCTATGCAACTGCTCCATATCTGGTGCCTGGGTTAATGGGAATATCTATGCATGCTGTTATACCTAATCCTGGAATGTGTTGACTATTACTAACCCACATATGTTGATTAAACATAAACAGCATAACACGTATGGGAATTCGAGTCCCAGCTGACCCACCTGTCCCATCTCAGCTGGCTGTGGCACCGGGCACCAGCACATCTGGCACCCAACCTGGGACCTCTTCATACGTTGGTCCTCCACCACCTTTGGGTGGAATCACCTCAGGGGATGGGGCTCACCCCCCCGGGAGTAGGCATGGGCAGAAACATGTCACCCATCGCCAGGTCCAGGTCGTGGTGCTTAGCGAGCTCAACCAGCAGTTTGGAGATCTGCTATGCCAGATCAAGAGCCACGTGTCATGACTAGTGGGTCAGCCTGGCTCACTGACTCAGCCCGCAGCACAGCCACCTTCGGGGATGTGAAGGTGCTATGGTGACTGCCCATGGGTGGGGACCTCAGTCCCACTGTTTCCACTAGGGGGCTCATGGGCTTCTTATTTCCCAACACCCCTTCCTATCAAGGTGTTTACCCCCACATTGTGTCATATACTGCCCCTGTATGAATCTTGTTTGTCTTGTCTGTTAACCTACCCAACCTACACTCCCCATAGCCACAATATGATCTGACGGTTGTCAGTGTAATAGTTTTGGACTGGTCATACATGGTCCGCTGATGTTGAGATCTGTAAACCAGACATCAGGCATTCATAAATGACATAGGTCCACATATCATCCCAGGTATGTGTTGACCGAAAAACATAGGGGCTGTGTGCATTAGAGCTGACATAACTGACACAGTACTACACATTCAGCAATGGGTTGTACACCTGTGAGGTTTGGTGGACAGTACATGACAGGGTGCAGAACAGGTGCACAGCAATACTGTGTACATGGGTGCAGTGGTATCCAGGGGAAGGGGCATCACCTACTAACACAGCACATGCATCACACACATGTATACTGTTGCTAGCATGGATTGACTATAGCTGCACTGCATGCTGTTGTGCATCATATGTTATGTATGTTGACAGATGGGTAATAGGAAGACTGTGCGTAATATCTTTGTGCAACCTCACCTGTATGTGTGTAGGTGTGTGCATGTGTGTGTGTGTGTGTGTGTGTGTGTGTGTGTGTGTGTGTGTGTGTGTGTGTGTGTGTGTGTGTGTGCGTGTGTTGGTGGGTGGTTATTTTGTCTGTAGCGTCACTCTGGTGAAGCGGAGGGAAGTTAATGCATGTAGGATGCGTGTGTGCATGTGTGTATGTTTGTGTGGGTGTCCATGTATGCACATGTGTGATTGTGGGGCTGTTCATACAGCAGTACTTCCCTTTGGGATCGTGCAGTACATGGACATGGACCGACACATGACACACCATGAATACGTGTCATGTATGTCATCACAGAACAGCTGATAATATAATAAGGTCTGTAGCATGGAACATGCATTGGGAGGAAAGGTAGACACCAAGTATACCCTTAATATCACATTAAGCAGAGAGGTGACCGACAAACCACGTATGCAGCACTACAGATGCATTGGGGAATTACTCGACAACACCAGGGAGTGTATCCATATATTACAGTTGTCACATGATAGGTTGAGTAGCATATCTGGCAAGTACTGAGCAATACTTACACATGACACTTCAGTGCATGAAATTATGAAGTGAATATAGTAGCCCCTCACATATAGAGGCCATACTCATGATGTCCAGACATAGACAGGGTGAACACTGAATGACAGCAGTGAGACCATGTAAACCACTCCACTCAGGTAAAGGAGGTAATGGAGTAACAGGTCTTGTGTTGTGATCACTTGTCTTGGAATTTAGAGGAATGATACATTAATGAGTAGTATTAAGGAGTGTATGTTGCCAAGTGTGATGCAGGATGGAGAACGCATGGGAATAAATGTGGGACTGTCTGTAAAGTCACAGACAGTTAGGTATTAAGGTGGCGTGTGTGTGTGTGTGTGTGTGTGTGTGTGTGTGTGTGTGTGTGTGTGTGTGTGTGTGTGTGTGTGTGTGTGTGTGTGTGTGTGTGTGTGTGTGTGTGTGTGTGTGTGTGTGTGTGTGTGTGTATGTGTGTGTGTGTGTGTGTGTGTGTGTGTGTGTGTGTGTGTCTACTGTTATGCAATGTTGTACAGGTCTTAAAGTGCATTTCTTGTTTTCCCCCACAGGTGGCGAGGTGGGTCAGGGTGCCTCCTGCATGCAATCTGATGTTGTTGTACATACAGACACCGAAGATGATGACGGTACTGTTGAGGCACAGGTGGGGTTGTCAGGGGCCGAAAACAGCACCATCATTTGACATCCCCCTTTTAGCCACCCCAACCTCGCACACAGTGTCAGTGCCTATACATACCCCATCACCAGTGGCCATAGTGGAGGGACAGCTGGTGGTTGGCAGTGCACAGAAGAGTGTGGTATCCATGCCTACTGTGTCTGGTCACAGTAGGCATAGCTGGATGTCCGGCAGGGCACCACATAGGCAGATGACCTAGGGTGCTCGTGGTAGGGCCACTCATTATCATGCCCTTGGCAGATGCACCACAACTGGTACCACCAGGTGCATGTTTCAGGCTGTCATGGTGGCACAAGCAAGTATGGAACATTACACCAGACAGGGCCTGAGGCTGCAGAGGGCTGCTTTCACATCTGCAAGTGAGAACTTCCATGAACTGTGTGGTGCCATCCGTGCTTATACAAAGCTCATGGACAGATGGTATGGTGAGATGATGGGCCTCATCGACCATGATTTGTCTGTGCTTGAACATGTGGTGGGAGTGCGGCAATGGCCGCGTTGATGTAGGTCAGCAACAGCAACAGCTGGCGGTCAACGTGGATGTGCTAGGAAACTAAGGCACTCCTGTAGTGACAGTACCAACCCTAGCACTGTGGGGGGGGGGCACTGTCCACACCACAGCAGGCCATGAGTACTTTGTCCTGGCCTGTCCCAGGGGGGACCTGGTTCCAGCGGACATCTGTCATCATCAGGGGAGAGTAGCACATCAAGGCCTGTACCTGGACGTGCCCATGGAACCCATGGTAGGCACAGTCCATGTGTCCATGGCTGGAGGCAGTCAACTGCACACCCTGCTAGGTATGGTCTGCAGCTGTCCATAAACACCTGTAAAGGGCAGCCACATGGCAGAACTGTGTGCACGCATACCCACACACTATACAAACACACCTAGCGCAACCCCATACCTACACACACCACATCACCATGCCCAGTTTACCTCATTACACCCCTTACCCACACACACAAACGTATGGCCCACCATCGGCCTCTGGCAAACTAACAACACACCCTGTGCATATGATGATACCTGTGCCACATCCATGTCATCCATAACATCGATGCAGGGACGGACTAATATGGTTCTGATGCACATGGTGACTGTACTACAGTGTACCAAAGTACTGCAGTGTAACATTCTGTCAGGAGTAAAGTTTAATGCATACATGTCAGGTAGTGTAGCCGTCCAGCAATGATGCATTATAGCTGTTTGTAACACTGGTTGATTGTGGTCTCCATAATGTTTTCCATTTGTGTTGTAGGTGTACAAGTGTCAGCAAGAGGATGGTCTGCAGTCATATTCCACAACGGGGTATGGCACTGTGGTGACACCATGGCTGTGACATATCTGGGGTACAGTTGAACATGTCACAGGTTTGTACAACAGTTATTGCCTGTGCCACATGGACAGGTGAATCGCTGGGACATGTATAATCTGCAACCTGATGTAGACCCATCTACATACACACACACTCTTACTTAGCAACACTGGGACTAGACCCCTACCTAGGTATGTAGTGCTACTAAAGTGTGTGGCTTTCATTGCATACACCACACAATGTTTAGGGTGAGGTGTGTTCCAGGTTACAAGTTACATGCAGAACATCCCCAGACATATACAGTATGTTAATAGGGGATGTAATGGTTGCATATGGATAATACATAGAGTGACATACCATCATATACACATTAACAGACACATAACAGGCAGACACACATCCGAGAGACCTGGGCCTATCACTGCTAACTAACTTGACCGTGTGCCCAATGTGTTGCAGGTAGGCTGCACACAGCACATGCATAACTGGGCTGGATTGTGGTATCAGTTATCTGTATGGTTGATGGTGACAGTGGTCACCATAAAGTGATACATGGAACATATACTGGGCGTACCTTGGTGTAATGACTGTACACAGCACCCACATCATCCAGTGGATATTGTACTCCCTGAAACCCATGAAGATACTCTGACATACCCACCATCACACATTGCCCATGACTGTGATACAACCCATTGTATATCCCAACAGTGGTACTACAGGGATATGCATGTATTGCAAATGCCACAGGCATAGTAGGATGTTACATTGTCATGCCTCACCTATGGGCAGCAACAACACTATCTGTACTACTGTGTGGCAATGGGTATTCTAATAGGAGTATGTGCCCTCGGAATGCTCTACCCTACAGATATATGGACATGCACACATACACACGCTTGCCAGAACTCAATGTGTATCCCATGCTTATCAACCCATTTGTACAACACTGTTGTGCTGGTACTGCAAGGATCATGTTGCCAGTAGGGAGAGGAATGTAACAGGATACATGTAATGCCCCATACAGCAGCAGCCACAACTGACTATGATAATGGATGTTGCAGTGGCTGTGAAGGCCCTCATGGAATTCCCAAGTACAGGTGTACTAACACACAGACACTGCTATCCTCAGTAATGCACACATACACATCTGTCAGTACTGGAGTGCATTGCTGCAGGTGGTCATTGCTGTGTACCTAGCTATTGTCCATGGAGAGATGGGTTGTCTTGGGGATGTGTGTACAGTGGTATCCTGCCACCTGCCAAGTGGCAGCAGGAATCTATTGACAGACACCACTGTGGTGACCCTCAGGGTGAGTGTGACATGCATCAGCCAATCCTCTGGGTGCCTTCTGCACATGGCCATTGAGGTGATCAAGATGACATGCATGCAACATGTATTACAACAAATGGTTAGTGTCTGTGATAGAGACCTGTACCCAAGCATATTCTGTTGACTGTGGTAGTGTAGTGGAGGTACCCATGGCATGTGATGCATACAGGGTGTTGTCTCCTATATGTGCCAGTTCTTACACAGCTGGACAGACATGTCAGTGTCAATCAAGTATAGGTTGCCTGTACATATCCCAGCTGGATACCTGCCATCTGCACATCTGTACAGTGACTGACAGTCATATGCTTGGCAAGTAGCTATTCAGTAGGATGAATCTGGCGACAGATAGACATTTGGCAACAATATGTATGCCATAGCTACATGTTGGAAGCCCTCACTAACATGTGCTATACAGACGGTAGTCTACAGTTACATTCCACATGTTGGATTAATATCCAGTAGGGGATATATACTGTGACACAGCTCACACACCAGGGACCCAACAGGGAGGCCTCAGAGTCCAGCTATGCCTGTAGATGTGCCTGTTTTCAGTATCACATTTAGCACTCTACTCTTGCCTGGGAAAGGACTGTCAACAGTAGTACCACCATGATACATTACATGCCAGTGTGACAGATGTACCCTGGGCTACTACACCTGTATGTAATACATTCACATGGATAACAGTGCTGTATAGGCCTCATATACTTGTGTATCCCAGACATGACACTCACACCCCTTGCTACTGTACTGACAGCACATAGGCACCTGTATTATACATGGCATTACATACACTTATTACAGATGTCATTACCCTGCAATGCTATCAGACTGGGTGGTGAGAACTGGTTACCAGGGATAAGCCATGCTTAGCAGGTATCAACATTGCTCCAATAAAACAGCTAAGCTGATTTGCACACTGGTAAGCAAAGCCTACACTTTGTAAGCACCCATACGTTTACCTGTAGCTAGAAAAGC
>NC_056741.1:673695929-673736299 GCF_019279795.1 Protopterus annectens | reverse complement strand
AGGCCCTACCCTGCTCCCCAGGTGGTGCTATGTGTGCAGGCTATAGCACCCAGTACCCCAGGGTACTCATCCATGTGGTTGAACAGATGCATATTGCTGGTCCACTAATCACGTGTGTGGAGGACCTGTACATGCTCACTAGCATGTGTTGACATGGCATCTGTGAACTGGTGCAATACTCAGGATGCAGATGCCTGTGAGATACCCATGATATCCCCAGTTGTGCTGTATGAGGTTCCTGTGGCTAGTACACCTAGGCCAACACATCCCATGGTATCCACTGTGATGCATTTCCCTTGGCCTGTTTGATGTGTTAGGCACAGGTCAACAAGCTGCTGTAGGAGGTCTCTGTCCACCCCATAGTGCTCCAACATCCCCAGCCCATGTAGACCCTGGTAAGTCACCCTCGGTCTATAAAGTCTTATGTCACCCCAGTAAGGGTTGTTCGGCAGCATACACATCCTCACTGCCCCAGCCTCCTGCACATGTTGGTATATGTTGCCTGCTGCAGCCCGTGTCATTTGGTTGGACTGTGTCGTGAAATGTCCCTGCAGGTATACACCGGTGGTGTAGAGTGTGGACGAAACCTGTGTGTATGCTGCTTGCTCGCATTAATGTACTGTTCATGTGCGGGCTGGCCATGTCATCAGCTGATTGTGCTGATCAACACCTGTTTGTGCAGCCTGTACACTGACTACCCCACCACTGCTGTCATCCCTCCCAATGTCACCAGGCAGGTTTAGACACACTCCTAGCTTAGGTGTGCTACGTGCAGGAGCACTCCCGAGGCAATGTACGTGCAGTATGCCTGACCCCCCCCCCATGCTGTCAACTATATTTGAGACCTACACCTGGCTGACTACACACATACACTCCAGGGACCAGCAGCACACCCTGGTGATAAATGTAATACACCATAGTCAACCTCATCTGCATAGTATAGTCTTCTAATGAATAGTTATATGACCCATACCTAACCTCCAACATATTAACCACTGCTCAGTGTCGCTCAGATCCACACACAACTGGCAACAGGTGCCTTACCATCACCATATTCAATGTCCCATGGTCTTCCCAGCAACAAAATAACCAGTGTCTACATGACTACAACCCGTGGCCCTGCACACCACAGACGATGTGCATTAACACCACGCCATGGCAGATATACATAGATCCCAGGTTATCACGTACAGATCATCCGGCACAAATAATCAGTAGTGCTGATGTCCCCAGACATATGTTCACATCTATGTCCACCTCTACATCTACATATATCACATATATTATTTGTATATATATATATATATATATATATATATATATATATATATATATATATATATATATATATATATATATCTACATGGACATATATATATATATATATATATATATATATATATATATGCATTAATATAGATACACACATATACATGTACACACATATGTAGATATGGCATTTATATCACAACAGCGAACCACATGACAGCAATGCATTAAACAGGAATGGAAAGGAAACTACATGTGCCACCTGCTCATGTAGTGTTGTTAATATCAAGGCATGTGTTTTATGTTGCGTCACATGGGTCAGACCATAGCAAGGGTAAGAGTAGGGCTGCTGACAGTTACTCACCAGACCTATTGGTGAATGTATGTGTTGACAACCCAGTGTCTTGGCAGAAAATGCGGGCTCTGGACACTATATAGGTCAGCAACAAAATAAACTGAACACATCCTGCAGCTAGCCACCCATAGATACCAACACGTACGGTATAACTGCCAAACACACACCTGCTATGCCCTGGAATCAAGCATCTACCTGTCTAGTCTACCACACTACAGCATTATGCAGTAACAGAATGCACTACTGAGTTCCGGCATCACCGCACTCCCACAGGCATACTTCTAGGTGGATGACATCATCCGCAAAGGCAAAGACGCCGATAGGGAATGTATGTGGCGTGAGCCATCTAAAAGCCTTACTCTGTCCCCAGTCAGCTGGAAACACACTCACACACACACACACACACACACATACACACACTTGCCAGAGCTGGGAGTTGAACATATACCTAACTACCTTATCACACTACAGCATTACGCAGTTACAGAACGCGCTACCGAGATTACTGAACACAGCACTCCCAGAGGCATACTTCAAGGTGGATGACATCATCAGCAAAGGCAAAGATGCCGATAGGGAATGTATGTGGTGTGAGCCATCTAAAAGCATTACTCTGTCCCCAGGCAGCTGGAAACACACACACACACACACACACACACACACACACTTGGCAGGGCTGGGAGTCGAACATATACCTAACTACCTTATCACACTACAGCATTACGCAGTTACAGAACGCGCTACCGAGATTACTGAACACAGCACTCCCACAGGCATACTTCTAGGTGGATGACATCATCCGCAAATGCAAAGATGCCGTTAGGGAATGTATGCAGTGTGAGCCATCTAAAAGCATTACTCTGTCCCCAGGCAGCTGGAAACACACACACACACACAGGCACACACTTGGCAGGGCTGGGAGTCGAACATACACCTAACCACCTTATCACACTACAGCATTACGCAGTTACAGAATGTGCTACCAAGATTACCGAACACAGCACTCCCAGAGGCATACTTCAAGGTGAATGACATCATCAGCAAAGGCAAAGACACCGATAGGGAATGTATGTGGTGTGAGCCATCTAAAAGCATTACTCTGTCCCCAGGCAGCTAGAAACACACAGACACACACACACACACACACACACACACACACACACACACACACACACACACACTTGGCAGGGCTGGTAGTCGAACATACACCTAACTACCTTATCACACTACAGCATTACGCAGTTACAGAACGCACTACCGCAATTACTGAACACACCACTCCCAGAGGCATACTTCTAGGTGGATGACATCATCCGCAAAGGCAAGGATGCCAATAGGGAATGTATAGATAGTGAACAGTCTAAAAGCATATTACTGTCCCAAGGTAGACGTAGACAAACACATGGCAGTGGTGTGATCGGGGCAACTGCCTATCTATGGTGCACTACAACAACACTACATAGATACGGGACGCGCCACAGACAGTACACCCTTCAAGACAGTCTACCAGTGTGTTCAATGTAGGCATTCATCGTGACGTGGAAAATGGACATCTGTTGCCTGGATGACCACCATCGCTATACAGAATGTCAATGGCCATGCCCATACACAGAGGCACATCACTGACACAAGGTATCACTGGGCATGCCCACACACTTAGTATCACACATCCATTTGGAATGCACTGTGTGTCCATCTACACAATGGTGTACTGGGCATGCTCACACACTTAGATGCAAAGGGCCGTCTTGCATGCACACAGATTCTAAACACGGAAGGGCACAGTGTGGTGTTGCTGTCCCCACGTACATGAAGGCCCTCACATGTACTGACCAGTACACACTCAGGAGCCTTCACAGATGTCTCAGGTGCAGATCACAGAGGTACACACCGCAGTCTACTATGTAGCCCTCAGTCATCACCATGTCATTGGACCAGCAATACACAGCCATACATTACCACAACACCGTGTGACTCATGACCAGTGGACTGTACATAGGTCTACAGCAACTGTGCAGACTACACATGTACCGACAGGGTTCCATCATGTGATATGCATTGCAGTGATACCACTGTACATAACCAGGTCGGCTCTACAAATAACAGGGGCCCTGGGTCTTACACAGCTGTGACAAATGACTGTCGCTGTACACCAAAGAACACACATGTTTGGATATGACATACATGTAATCACAGTGGATATGTGCATGGACCACACACACAACACATATGTACACAGCATAGCTTTTTCTGTCCTCCATGCAGACAAGTGGCTACAGCAATCACACACATGCAAATGGAAGGTGGGTCCATGATTGTTGAATGCTAACAGTACATGAGGTAGCAATGTTGACCGAGGACACATTCCCTCTGTACTAGTTACCCATGACACCCACCATATCATACAACAGTCCATGTGTTATGTATGTCATCACACACGTCCACCAATTGCAATGCATACAAACATGGCTACATGACAGGCATGTAGGACCAACACACATGTATAATTTGTAGTGTGCATGCAGCTACCATGCATGTGCATTAGCTGATGTATGTAACTCATCTGTGCCTAACTACAACATGCAGTTGCAATGCAGCCCCGTCATTGACCCCTGTATATGGTGAAATACTGACAGTACGGTAGGATGTACATCAGGTATGGATGGATGTGTGTACATAAAGTGGTGATCCACCTGTGCAGATGGATGTTTGCCGGGGACGGCTCACAGGTGTGTCACATGCCATCCTACCATTACATGTGCAAACAGTATGCTATGTTACTGTTACTTGACGGTGAAGACATAAAACCTACACAGCGGCTGTAAGTCACTTGACACCTGTAACACTTACATCTTCCCGTGTGCATATAGCAGCACAATTGCTGGAGGTAGCGTTGGTACACATAATGCGGCCAGTACTGCTGCATGTCTGTCAGACGTATCATCATATAGCAGGTGTATCATTCACAGTACTGCCATGTGAGTTTGCTTGTGTGACCATATATGCCACATGTGGTGGGGAATACATCCCAATTGTTACACACCCCTGTACACTGTTGTAGAGATCTGTACATACTGCAGTATGGAAAGCATGACGTAGGCAGGGGTGGTGTGTGTATCACACACATATCAGCTATCCATATGTGAATGACATTTGTGGTCTCCACAGTGTGTGTGTGTGTGTGTGTGTGTGTGTGTGTGTGTGTGTGTGTGTGTGTGTGTGTGTGTGTGTGTGTGTGTGTATGTATGGCTGTCTGGTGCATGGAGTGAGGGTGTATGCTACCATACAGAACACACAGGATCCCTAACCCCTCATGGTGATACAGTCTACTACCCTGTTGATGCCATCGGTCTCAGCCGTACTGGCTACCTGTACATGTTCTTCCTCTGTGTCACGTCGTGTGGGTGCACAGTACTGTGAGGGTGATTACCACATAGGCAGGGGTCCTCACCTCAACACTATGGAGTGTGCATTATAGTGTTGTTGACCCCGTGAGTGTGGGCATGTTCCTGTAATGTGACAGGGTATTACTGCTACACAGTGAGGCCTCATGCTATCAAGTGGCCTCTAACGTTGTCATCGGCTGGACCGCTATGTACAACCCCTGCACCATGTCAACATACCTGTGATGTGACCTGGTATGGATGTCAGGTCTCTAGTCACTGTAGCCTATTAAACAGCCCACATGCTTCTGGATCAGTATATGTGTGGACATCTGTGGTATGTTAGCCTTTCCAACAGTCAGGTTGAGGCTACGTATAGCATGCTGATATTGCCATACGTGCCTGTGAGTACTCCACAGTTACACATGGGAGACTGCAAACACTGCTACCTGTAGGCACATGCAAATAGACCATAAGGAGGGAACCAGGTCATCATTACCAACATGCTGTTACTGTTGTTACCGAGACACATACTGTGAACATATAACAATGCATGCTAAACCTGTACTACATGGTATGTCTGGTGCATGTCAACAGTACACAACTAATGTAATATACACTTCTCTCACTATTCTTACACAACTAATGTAATATACACCTCTCTCACTATTCTGTTCACCCTGTGCATCAGACCATTTGAGCATGTCCCTGCACCGATGGTGTGGATGACAGGGATGTGGCACAGGCTTCATCATATGCACAGGGTGATAATGTTTGTCAGGGGCATAGGCTGCACCAATGGATGACATCATGTGTATGGGTAAGGGCCTGTGATCTGATTGGACATGTCTGTTCAGTATGCATGTGGGTGTTGTGGTGCCCTACAGGTGTGTTTGCTGTGTGCGTCTATGTGTGCATACAGTTCTGACTTTTGTGAGGCCTACACAGGGGTATTATTGACAGCTCCAGATTGTACAGACCAGGATGTACAGCTCACTGTGTCTGGCTACGGCCACGTGACCTGTGCCTGACAAGGGTTGCACGGGCACTACCAGGTGGAGGTACAGACTGGCTACTGTCTGATGAAACATGTCCACTGGAACCGTGTCCTTGCTGGGAATGTCCAGGGTCATGTCCATGTGGCCTGCTGTGTCCTGGTGTGGACAGCGCAGAACCAGCTGCACTGTTACTGCTAACGGCACTATGGGAGTGGCCATGTGAGGGGGCACGCTCACGTTGACCTGCACTAAATGGTGTAGCTGGCCTACATCCACGTGGCCTATGCCTCACTCCTACCAGATGTTCCAGCACAGACAGCTCACGCTCACGGATTGCCATGCCACGGTCAAGGATTCCGACCATGTCACCCAATCGCCTGTCCAGAACATCAACAATCTGCTGTTGAGCATTTTCCAATGCCTGGATGTTGTCGTTTAGAGTATGGATAGCAGCCCTCTGCAGCCTCTGCCCTTCTCTGTTCTGCCATTCAGCATGTGCCTGTGCCGCCATTACAGTCTGGAACATGCGTCTGGTGATACCAGCTGCTGCGCTCTGTCCTGCAGGTGCATGTCTGGCAGAGGTCCTCCTATGAGCAGCACCAGCCACATGCCTGTGCGGCACATCTGCAGTCATTACACTGACACTATGGTGTGGAGACACACTATCTGTAGCCACCACACGTTCCTGTTCCATGCTAACAGACGCTGACTGTCCTTCCTCTATGGCCACTGGTGATGCGGTATGTGTTGGCAACAGAACTGTGTGCGGGGAAGAGGGGGACATAGCTGGGATGGCAACCATTGGCACAGATTCAGCCCTTGACAACCCTGCCTGTACCTCATGCATATGTTCATCACTGCTAGTATCTGTGGGGACACTAACATCAGATGGACCGCAGGAGGGTAACGCACCTACATCACCTGTGAATGCAAAGAAAGACACTAAATTACAATAGACACACACACACACAGACACACACACACAGACACACACACAATGACACACACAGACTCACCATGCATGTGATTTGACAGACGGCATGCAGCATGCATGTGATACAGCAGACGGCATGCAGCTCAGACATTAATAGTGTTAGTTAGCATACCTCCCTGGGGTGCACACTGCAGCAAGCAGGTGTCATATCAGTAGCCATGCAGTTCACACAATCATGGTAGTAAGCATGCATCCCTGTGATACACCATGTGGACCAGAACAGGTTAACAGTACACATGGCTGACATGACCTTGACATGTAATCTGCTGACGTGTGCATTAACATACATACATGTCTGACACAATGGTGTCCTGACACATATACAACATCATAATGGGCATCACATTGCAGTGCTGTCTGTATGCCCTACAGATAGAATGCATGTTTAGCAAATGTGCATGAGCATGGAAGGGTAGTGTGAGCCGTCTACATTGCAATACAGTGTGAAGTACAGACACTATGCCATTGCATGGCATCATGGTGCATCTATATTGCTATACAGTGCATAATATGCGCACATTGCATAGCCATAACTGCATGCATACCCATGACATAACTGTGGATTGTGACCCATGATGCTGAGGTGTATACACACCAAACCATGCTGTGTCATGTGACAGGTCACTGGAAGACCTACAGATGACACCCCTGCACAACTACTACAGAGTCTTAGCTGCCTGGCAACCATGTCCACACATGGCAGACTTGTCAATTCACCATGTCCCACATGGCATTGATGTACCACACACACGAGGTGCACAGCTAACGGTGATGTCCTACAGCAGCAAGGGAAATGTACAGTATCTGTGGCCTGATGTGGTGTCAATGTCTGTGGAAGCTGTACAGGTGACTACTGTCATGCTATGACACATTGTGATGTTCAACACATCTTATATTGTAGACTTAAGTGACACCTCCACTAGCTGTGCACAGGCTTTTAGGATGTCCAGTGTACCACATCAACTGTATAATCAGTCAACTAAGGCTACAATTGGACCATGTGTGGACAATGTGCAACAGGGTGTATAACATCACATCTACTGTGTGGCTACATGTCTCTGGCCATCCCCCATGGCCATGTGTGAACATGTGTTGCCCAAATGCTTGTGATGGCCATCGATCTCACATGTCTGTGCTGTCCCATGTGACATACACCTATAGATGTCAGATATATCACCATCCACAGGGCTATGCAGACAACGGGTTGTATGTTTGGTATGTGGGGTATGTGTTATGGGATAGTGTGACAATATTGCAACCAGAACACTACGTGTCTGGGACATGTCAGATGGCACATCACAATGTGTGCACCCATTGCAGGGGCATATAACACAATGGTGACTCCTGTGGGCTTCCCATATCCCAGCTCACTGTGTGGTACTGTTTGCGTACCACACTTGTTGTTCCAATGTATAATACATATGCCTACATTGTACAACACCTCCACCATTGTATGCACAGCTGTCCACCCATGTAGCAATGACAGATACTGTGGTTTCATGTCGGTGTATCATTTCGTTTGTATATATTGCACATGGGTAGCTAGTGTGAATGATGGGTGATGTGACCTGTATATTGTGACTGGACCGAACATCAAGTGTACAAGTGTTAACTGGCCACGTGGCGAATAGATCTATGCTTTAACATGCCTGATACTGATGACAGTCTCACCTGCAATGGACTGATGTCTGTGCGGCATGCCAGAGGTACCTGTATACGGGTAACACAGCAGTTTGAACATTATCCATGACTGTATGACAGCCACAGGGTGCACTGTGCATGTTAACACATTCGCCTGTACAATAGCATATAGTATGCACATGTGTGCATACACAGGGTAGCATACTGTAGGTTGCAGCATGTGTGTCAACATACCTTGCATATGATGTTACATTACATAATGTACAGTGACACATGCAACTAAATGGGATATAATAGTCATATGTGCAGTACTGACTTACTTGGCAACTCCAGGCCCATTGGTTGGGAGACACCCACGTCCACAATGGCAGCTACTGTTTGTGGATGCTGTTCTGAGGGTGTCCCCGGACTGGTCAGTAGCTCCTTGGTGTGTGTGAGTGGGGGCTGGGTTGGTGGCCCACCACCTGTTCCACCTTGCTCCTTGGTGATTGCAGTGGCATGCTGTTTTGCATGTCGCATCAAGTCTGTGCAGTGTCTGCGCACCTGCTGGTAGGTGCGGTTATGGCCACCCACATCATTCACCCTCCTGCAAAGATCCTGCCACAGGTCATCACACTGCTGGGCATGCTGTGGCACATGGCTGAACAACACCTCTTAGAGGTACGGGATGAGGACATCATCCTCCTGGCGGCTGTACGCTGGCAGGCGTGAACGAGGCATTATCTGTAAGACATAATGATGGTGACAGGTCACAGTATCAGAGATGTACAGAGATACTGCTGCACATACATTTCTAGTAAATCTAGTACATCTGCACAGTTATCTTTGCAAATCATCATGACACTGACACGACTGACATGTTTGTGTCACACACATGTAATACCCATTATGCATTGGATATCATCACCATATATGTGTGTCACCTCATTACATTGTTCATACTCCATGTGAATGCTGTCTTGATGTGGGCATGTCTGTTTGTCTGCACTGGTGTCCTTACCTATCAGCACACGCCTGGATGTGTCCATGGTAATGCTGTTGACCTTGATGCTGTGTATATATCACATATCAACACATACACTGCCTTAATGGACTTGAGCAGTGACAATGCACACATATGCAAAGAAACCTTTACATGCATGTGTTTTGCCATATACATTGACACGGCACTGTACAGCTGTTCAACATCCTGCCATGGATCGCCTGTGTTGCACATGTGATAGACATGGGACAATGGCTAGTCGGACGTCATTCGCAGGGATGGTTATCAACTATAGCATGTACAGGCAAGGTTTCCTAGCTGTATCCGACAGCCATTTTGCCACCGCGAGGTGCATCAGTGCCACATTACTGATCCAGACAGTTGATCATACATCTACCATGCGGTCATCACACCATGTATGACAGAGATGACATGCGCAGCTTTGATGGACAGGGTTGCATGGTATGGCGGGAGTATGTCACATGTATGGCACAGGGATCTGTCCAGCATGTGACGATCCTAGTAGTAGGATGGTGGCTGTCCATGACGTATGTCTTTCAGATCAGGATATGTACATGTAGCATGTCCAACATCATAGTGTAGCACATGTCTTTATGCAAGGTAGCCATCATGCTGCATAGTGGAGGTGAGGATTGTGAAGGCTGGTATCGCCCATCCACACATGGCCTATACCCCTTAAAGGTGATATGTGATCCAATATTGGTCACCCGAGTGCTGAGTATGCCTGTCCAATGATCTCCATGCTCATGGATGGCACCCTGTCATGACATGGGTGCCTCGTATGACTACCTAAGAGGCCTGGAGATGTCACCAACTCAGGGAGGTGAACTGCACAGCACCATCCCTTACACAGTTTCCATAATGCTGACCGCAGCCTAGGTGGTAGTTAATGGGTACAGGGATATTCACCTAGCGGTGACAATGCTGATATCATCTGTCAGAATATGCACATATGTCACACACCTCACCCACAAAGCCCATTCTGTATGTTGTTCACAACACTGAGACAGCTATTGCTCATAGGTCATGGCCATTCACATCCTTACATACACAGATGCCTCGCATTTGTCTGTGTGGTATGGGCTACAATGAGGGGGAAGTACAACACATTAACCCTGTTTTACTGTAGCTGGCATATGCACATGTCACTCTGGCAACTTTTCTAGTGTTGATTCTGTCAACAGGCCACTAGTAGAACACTCCTGTGACATACGAAGGTATATGTAGTCAAACATCCGTACTGTCATCTACATCTGTACTGCTAACATCTACATTGATAATGGTTCATGGACTTGCAGACCATACTCAGCAGGGTAATAATGCGGTGCCACCAATTATGACTGTCATCACCACTTGTGGGTTGATATTATCCAACACCCTATCTGTATTGTATTTTCATGCTCAGCACTTATTCAGAACTTGAGCACTTCATGAGCTACTGATTAATATAGCACCCATGCCACACCATTTCTCACAAGTACACTGTCTGTCCTTACATTTCCAGCTTGCTTACAGTACAGCAGATGTTGTACACACATAACTCACATATCTTGTGAGACATGGTTGTATATACAGGCATGTCCAACTGTCATGTACCAGTGCTATTGTCTGTCTATATGATGAATATGGTGTACATGTGGCAATGGAGCAATTGTCTCATGTACACAGTCAATGCTCACCTCCCAACATACGACAATACAGCCTGTGGGAGATGCACATATGCAGCCATGCTGGGGGTAATGCTGTCACCATCCCTAACTGAACCTGACAATCATGTGGGGATGTGTAACAGTTGCAACACACCCCACTCATCACATAGTCTCACAAGATCTCCACCACCACAGGCCACACATATGAGTACAACTTGTGCAGTACCTCTCCATACTCTGTGTAGTAACCAAAGGCTGCCCCCATCACCAAACACAACAACAATAACTTATAGCCCACAGACTCATGTGTGCCCATCACATACAGCCAATAGGGTGTTATAACATACACAACACACCAGTCATAGGTGACTCTGTAGGCAGTCACACTGATGTCCCACTCAGCAGGCTACACAAAGCGATAGTCGCTTACATCTTGCTGTCGGGTAACTGGTTCTGTAGCATAACCTATGCACCCATGCCACACCTCACCAGGTACAATTTGACTGTCATTCTCCATGTTAGTGTGACTGCTCTGAGATGCAACTTCACAGACTACGTGTGCATGGACATACAATAGCTCACCGGTCTTGTAGCCCTGAAGGTATGGGCCAAGCCCTGGGGAGCATTATGCATTCATCCCGACCTGATACCACTGTACAATGACTGACTGTGTCACTTCAACAGTTGCCTATGCTTCTGCTGTCATTCTACAGGCATCTGGTATCTGTCCGCTTTGACTGACATGGTCAACAAAACACGATGCTTTGACACAGATGACCTGCACCTGTCAGCCCTGGGTGTACAGATAACATGTAAGGCTCTTGCTGCTTCTATACTGCCTGTCTTGCACAGTTTCCAATAACATTCACCACCAGAACGGGAACTGGCAAGCAAAACATAGGGTCATGTGACGCAATGCTTGACATCTTCATCTCTGACGCACGCAGGAAAGGCACTCCTTATAATGGACCACTTCAATATCTCTGCAGTGACTGGGACCTGCCTCTAGGCTCTGCAGAGCACACCTGCAATGACAAGTTATACACAGACCACACCTTTCAGTCATGTAACCTGGACCGGCACACCCACGGCTGAGGTGTTCCCATATTCCACTATGTTGTACACACATCCTGGCTATTTACTTAGCACAATGCATCAGAGGTGCTCCACGTGCAACTAACTGTGGCCAGAACTGCTATACACATTGTAACATGCTACGGATTCAACAACATACCCCACGGTTACCAGACCTCATTTCTTGGTGTACTGGACAGTAGGGTTCAGACAGGTACTACTGATGTGAGACTGACACTACTCCACACTTAACCGGGATAGCCACTCATGTACCGACACATTAGGCCAACGCTGTCCGGGATTCATAACCTCCACTCGGCTGGATCAACCCATACACACCACCTCCAAGACCAACAATATCCTAGACATGGACACTACCAACATGTGACTGGTGTTCCACACCTGGGGTTATCCCCTCATTGGTGGATTCTGAACATATGCTAATTACCCTTGTTATCCACATCCCGGCACCACACCCTTCACGGCATACACAGTACAAGAGTACTACAACACCTACTACAGATGTCTTATGACAGCAGTAGTTAACGTCATGACACCCATGCAGATGGACAATGCACATACAAATGCTGAAACATACCCAGTGCACTTCATTAGCACATACACAACTGCATGGAACATGCTATTCCACACAGAGGAATGATGGTACCCACCAGATAACGGATGCCACTCTGGGGGTCCAGTTCCATGGACATAATTTACAACAACAGGTGGAGGCTGTTGCAAAGTGGAGTACAATCACATGGGTGGGGTAGCTCACTGGTCAGCCTCAGTAGGGCTACAGGATCCCTCATCACATACTCCGAACCTAGCTATGTAAACATTACTGCGACACATTCCAGGGTGTACCACAAGGCATTATGGAGGTATGTCAGTAGTCAATGGCAATACCCACATCTGCTCTGACATACAACAGTTACTCAGGAACATTACAGAACCAAGTGATGTTGGCAACATGCTGGCGGATGGGTTCAATGCTAACATTACACCCTCTCACTCTCTACAGGGCCACAATCCCTGCAGGAACATTGTGGTGTCCCTGTGGTCACAACTACACAGTACTAACCTGCACTTTATAAGGCCTGGAACACTGACTCCATGTGACCATCCAACATCCCAGGCTGTGATTTACACGAACCTCTGAACGACATGTCTCCCCACTTGGCCACAATATTCTGTAATAGCCTTGTATCAGACATCGTGGCCCCTGAATGGCACACAGCAACAGTTATCACACTGTACACAGGTTTTGCCACAATGCACGAGAGGGACTATTGCCCTATACGCCTGACTGAACTGTTCTGCAAGACTATGGGGCACATCATCATGGAAGTCATTCACAGAGACATTGGTGGGCTCCAGACCTTTGATGCCACCCAGGTTGGACTTGTTAGGGCCAGAGCATGGCTCCTACACCTGGTGGACTCCTTTGATACAGTTACCAGGGTAGTTGATGACAGTAAGGGGGGGGTCCACACAGCATACATTGTCCTCTCAGGATGTTATGCAAAGTGGCTCACGGACAGGGCACACACTATGAGGGTAGCATACCATAGTACCTACTGTATTTTAGTTAGTAGGCGTACCACAGTCCTCAGTCATAGGGACCCTCATGTTCGGTATATGCTTCCCTGAGGTACATGCTAGCACAGAGGGACTTTCACTGACTAGCTTTCCAGACAACTACATACAAAGTGCCATGATTGATCCACCAGCTGATACTGACTCCCTCCATAAGGGTGTCACTGTGACGGATACCTGATATCAATATCATGGCCTCAAGCTGCATGACACAAGGTGCATGAGCATCCCCTTTGCATTACACCATTCTCCCACTGACTATCACATAGGTGGTAGTCCCCTACATACATGTCACATTGTACGTGATCGTAGTACACACGTATGTCGCACCCACTCCTTTGATAACCATATTGCCACTGTGGTGTGGATATCCTTCTACGTGGCCCCACTTATCTGTACTGGGTTTGTAGCTGGAACATAGGCACCCATTGTACCTCTGAACTCCAGACGTATACACACATTCAAGGATACAACACCCCATTTAGGGTGTACCTTACAGAACAGCTATGGCTTTACATACCACAACATTAACATGCTATGACATTTATTGAGCTCCGACGGTAGACGTATGCGGCAGAACTACGGACACCACATCTGTACACATTTGCATACTACATACTCAAGGGTGACCTCTGCTGAACAGACAGGGCCCATGTCCACAACAATATTCATGGATATACTCCACATAAGCGACATAAGCAAAAGCCACTGTGAGCAACATGCTCATGGATATGTGCACACACACAATGATGAGTGGGATGTGCTTGAGGGTTACATTCCCAAACCAGACACTCACCATGCTTTGGAACATGATTCCTATGTACATCACGCAGGGACACTCAGTAGCACTGTTTATGTGATACCTCACTTGGTGGATGGGAGACACGCATGTACACCAGGGATCACTGAAGTGGCTGTACTGTACAGAGGTGCAGGTAACACATGGCTCTGCTGTTCACAGACAAGACACTACCCTAGAGAGGTGCCGCTGGTGTAAACACTGTAATTGGGCTTACACATAGACTTGCCAGACTGCATAGTACCCCACTATGAAACTGTGAAGCTATTACATGTCCTTTGTGCATGGTTAATTGAGTAGCTCTTCCATTTAGATTAGCTATCATGCTGTTACAGTGTCCTGTGACTACAAGCCATATGTATCCTTTTATTGTATATTGTACATGCCAATAGACGATACCTTTGGTATGCATGATATGCCTGTTATGCTTTGTAGAATATCTGACATATCCACCTACAATACTGTACATTACACATATTTTACATATTATCCCATAATGCAAAGCATACTTGCACAGCGGGACCACCTCAGACATGTCATTGTTGTTATATACTCATACACATGCCTACTGTGACAGTATATAAACATATACTATCCCCTGCTATGGCACGTACTTGTTGGACATACCCTACCACTGACATCGGGTTGTATGGAATTGTTCTGTTTAAAGCCCTCATGTAGCATCCCTTGTGGTGTCTGTGATGTTTACCTTTTGGCCCACTGCAGGACACACAATTTCTACAAGCGTTTCTATGCTCAGCAAGACATCACTACATAATACCTTTTCCCACTTTATGCATCGCGGACACTTTTAATTAATACAAAACAGGCTATACATACACTAACATAATTAATACAAAACAGGCTATACATACACTTACATACTGCATATTCTACATACCTTGTTATCGTTCTGGACTTTTGTAACTATCTCTCTTACACTGTTTAAACAGTTCTATGGTATGAGCATACGGTTTGAATGTCTGGCATCATCTTTATATACGTCGATACCTGTAACATGTGGTTTCCTGCCGCCAATTGGTGTTACTGAGTGAATTGTTGCTTGCACATCAGCTGTGCAGCTACTCCATTCGCCAATTACGTGGCAACAGTGGGGTATAATTGAATTCTCCACTTGGGCATTGCCCATTTGCCCTACCTTCGGGGAGACGGCCTGTATTGTGTTTTGTTGTGTGTAATTCCAACTGCTATGTGTAGAGACATGGATAGTTTGGATTCATGTCCCTCGTGGATTGTGTGTGATGGCTAGAGTATGTGGTTCTACATGTGAGTGTACCTGTCATCCCAACCGTCTGATAAGGGACTATTGCAAACAAAACCTGTAACATCGCCATTTGTTCCATTATACAATGGCTACAATTTCACATGGCGCCTTTAAAATGTGTCTCTCACAAGTTATGTTTACACTTCTGCAGATGTAATTGACTGACTGGATGTTTGTGCTGTAATTACAGTCTGTATTGCTATATATATATATATATATATATATATCTGACAGAGAGAGTGACAGGCAGAATACACCTTTCATTGTGTACTTGTCAGTGTATACTGTTTCCTGGACTCCGCACATTTGTGTTTGAACCTGTCACATTACACACCTGCCGCAAGTACATCTTGGCTACCATAGTGTTAGGTGATTGTATACATGATTGCGTGTTCTACTCCTGGCAGTGGTTGTTTTACCCTTCAGAGCAGGCACTATTAGTATAGGGGTGAATAATGCTGGTTTCACCTGTTCTGGACATCAATGACCGTGATCTGCGTGATATTCAGAGAAGCTTAGCCCTGTTTCGTGCATATCCGTATAGTCATATTTAAATGACGCTTACCGGCACTGGGCAACGCATATTCCCGCTAATGTGTGCTAAACATGATCTGATGACCTGCATCCAACATGCATTATTCGTGCCTTCGGGATTACGTTACATCCGTTGCAGGACGTGGGACCGGGAACATGCACGACGGTCACTGCATTTACCACTTGGGCATCTGGGATTTGTACATGTGTTATGGCATTTTGTGTGAGGAGTATACTATGGCTGTTACTCCATACTGCAATCACATGGGTAACTCAGTTAGTTTACATATGGATGAGTCCAATTAATGGTATGTCCATGTGATGTTTACTGGATGTGCTCCAGCATTGGGTATGTACATCACAGTGAGCCACACACGATAATGTGCTACACCTTCAAACGACCGTGGGTGGAGCATGCTGGGGTGATGGATACCTGTCATGGGTACACCCCATGCCTTGACACGACATCCATGATTACATTATGTGGAGCCCCTCATTAACGCAGCAAGGAATCCGTGCAGAGTGTGTGAAGAACAGTGCTTACACACATGTGATCCCGCGATTGCCTCTGCTCCACTGAGCGACAGTTGGTTACTCAATGTTGTGGCGACAGCAGACACTGTTTTCCTCATTTGGTGTATGGCCTCTGACAATCGGGCGTGTACCTACCAATGTACCTAGGAACCTATACACACAGCACCAACATAAGCTGATAGGTGCATGTACTGTTCAGGTGTTGACATTCCTTGTTCCAATAGCTGTTGTGTATACAATGTTTGAGGGCTGCCTATGTAGGATTCACACAGTAGGCCACCTATACATTACAATTTACAGGTGGTCGTGTGTGTGTGCCATCCATTTTACTGTGTGTGTAGGTGGAGAGGTGTGTCAGTCCATAGGGGCCTACACTGTCAGAGTATGTGCTATACGTTCTCTCTTTTCCAAGGCATAGGCATATTGGGCACGCCTCCGTCTGCCTACTGGGGCTGGCACAGGGTGTTCGTGGTCTGAATCCCTCTGTGCCTGTGATGGCCTTGGCAATTGTGGTGGGCTATGAAGGCCTTCACCATTTTGTCCCTGCTGCAGCTGTTTCTGCAGGATCATATTATGTAGCATGGCACATACTATGATGATGTGGGCACACGTGCCTGGAGAGTACTCCAAGGCTCCACCAGATGTGTCCAAGCAATGGAACCGTGATTTCAGCATCCCAAACACATGCTCTATGATGATTCTGGTTTGTGCGTGTGCCTCATTATGGCGTTCTTGCATGGGTGTGTGTGTATTTCTGATGGGAGTCATCATCCATGGCTCCAGAGCATAGCCAGCATCCCCTACAAGGTGGCCATGTGGGATGTCCCCCCTGACAAATACCTGATACAGCTGTGAGGCATGCCAGGTATGGGAGTCATGGTAGCTTCCAGGGCTGCCAGCACACACATCCATGATAATGCCCTGGGCATTGCACACGACCTGGCAGTTGATGGAGTAGAATCCTTTGTGGTTTAGGTAGCGCCTACCATGCTCACCGGGTAGTGACTTGATATGTATGTGCATGCAGTCTATCTTACCCAGTACCTCTGGGTAGTGTGCCACATGGTGGAAGTGACGCATATTGCTGGCCAACTCCTCCTGAGTTCGGGAGAAGTATATATGCTCATTGGCATGTGGTAACATGACATCCAGGAACTGGTGTAGTACCCTGGATGCTGATGCCTGTGAGATCCCCATTATATCTCCAGTTGGCCTTTGAAAGGTACCTGTGGCTAGTATTCGCAAGCTTACACATACCTTCGTGTCCACTGGGATGGGTTCCCCTCTGTTGTTTCTTGTTCTCAGGTGTGGCCGGCACAGCTCAACTATTTGCTGTAAGATGTTCCTGTCCACCCTGTAATGCTCTACTATCTCCAGATCATGTAGCCCCTGGTAGGTTACCCTTAGTCTGAACACTCTTCTCCTCCTCCGGGGCCTGCGGTGGTTGTCAGCATCATCCTCCACAACACCGTCAGTCTCTAACACATGGTGATGAATCACAGCTATGGCAGCTCCCAACATGTATATTTTAAAAGTTCCCCGTGTGTTTACACCTATGGTGCAGTGTTTGGGAATACACAGGTGTGTGTAGGGTGCTTTCACACTTTATACTATTGTGCTGTGAACACCGATGATGTCATAGGGTGAGTATGTATGATCGTAGCTACAGGGTATCTTATGTGTTTTACTACAGGAAGTACTATTGTGGTGCCTTTGGTGTTGAATTACATTTAGCTGCAGTAGATTACCTCTTGCCCTTCCCTTTACATTTCTTCACGTTTCACCTACCATTTTCTGGCATGCATCCTGCAGCCTGCTTTCATTTGTACTTTCCTAGACCTGGCTTATCTTGCGTAATGTGTTCTATTGCCGGTCTACTGGTGGTTTGCTTTGCTCTGCTATGACAGTTCTCCTTTCTTTGCAATCCGACACCTCCCCTATCCTGTTTTGCAAGTTTCTGCGAGCAGGCTTGTCAGCTGCCGTCGATTCCCCGCTGTGAGTTAATAGGTGTTAATTGCTCAGTTGTACTCCAATTACCCTACTGCGGCATTTCCTTCTTTTCTTCCCCTGACCTTCCTATTTGTGCTATGGTTCACGGCGCATGCATATGCTTACCGGGTTTCGGGCATGTTTTCATCCCTGTACACATGTGCTTTTGGGCACCATATGTGCTCTCAGCTAAACGATGCTATACCTCCCTCCCCACCCCTGTCCTGTGGCTTTGCTTAGCAACAGCCAGGCCAGATTTGCATTGCTCCAATGTGCTTACAGCTACGGTGGCACACCCCACTGCTGATGTCATGTATGCCTCTGAGGCACTCCTCGGTGTTATAGCGCTGCGCCATATGGTACATCCTTAATCCGGCGGGACGTTTGCGATTCAGTATTACCTGCCTCATTTGCATGACATTGACTACTAATTCATAGTTACCAAACCGAACACTGTCACAGACCTTTAGCAACCCTTGCAGCTTGGTTGTGGTGTACCATGCATACCATTGAGTATTATGGTGAAATCCTGATTTGTATTACATTGCGATTTTATGACATTTGTATATATTTTCTTTGTGTTCCAGTTTGCGCACACATGCCCTGCGGTTGTACTTTGCATTACTGTGGACATGACATTAAATGTTGTTTTTTAGGTGTTGTGCATCTTTTCTTAATGTCATTGGCTGTGTATTTAGCCATTGGCATATGTTAACTTTGTAATACATGAGTCTGGTCCACTTCCATAGCTCCGATGTTCTGTTTGGGAAAATGTAAACCGTGTTTTTTGATTTACATTTCCGTGGGCTTACGCTACCCCTGCATCACTTCATGAATCACTATGTACCTTCATTTGCATGGTGCGGCACTGCACATGTGGCGATTAGCATACATAAGCTGAGGGCTGCGCAGTTCTGGCTTACGCCGGTAGTGCACGTGGAATTGGATCGTACCTGAATCGCTCGACGGCCATATTTGGCATTATACCGCTTACGCTATGCCTGCGCCTGGCGCAAGCTTCATGAATCCCGGGGCAAAAGTATGAGACAAATATTCTGTGAAAATCTGAACAGTTGAGAGCTATGGCCTCATCTCCCTGAATCACAAGTGGTGGTTTGGGTGGAGAATTCGGGCTCTTGTCTGAGGCTGAGTAACACTAACCACCAGGTATACCTAACTGGGGCATTTTACACATGCACACAAATACACACACACACACACACACACACACACACACACACACACACACACACACACACACACACACACACACACACACACAGGAGCAGCATAACTCCTGCAAATAAAAGAACAAAACTCTTCTTACTGGCATGACTCTGGCAGCACAACAGAAACTGTAACACAGAGCAATAAGAGAACAAGGACAGCTAGTTTAGTTATTTAACTTCTGCGCATAAATCCATGTTAGCGTGAAAACTCCACTTCATTAATTTTCCCGACAGGTCTTGCAGCTGCAAAAGTGGGGGGGGGGCTACCCTTCCTCCTGGATCTATGGTTCTGGAACCCATGTTTAAAATGAAATAGTCTTTCAATGACTGGTAAAAGCTGTAGACGTAACAAACAAGGGAACCTTTGCCACACTATTATCCACCGGGCCAGATAAATTCTGAGATTCAATCCATTAAGTCTGGCTGCCACTCTGGATGCTGTTATGCAGATGAAGCAGTGACCTATAATGATAAGCAGGTGGGGGGATCGCAGTAATCAATAATTTATCTAATGTAATTTAAAAAAGGCATCATACTTCCATCTGCCAGCTCACTTTATTAAATTCACTGACTTTCCCACTCTTGCTAAGTCTGTCTGACCTATTCTGAATGACTGAGAACAAAAATGTTTGTGTGTGATGCCCTGGCTTGCTAAAGCTTTCTTCAGCATCACATTATCTTCTGAAGAGAACAAAGACTAACCATTTGGCACTGTGAAAACCAATTCTTCCAATGCAACATACCCTAGTATATGCCGAGTTGCTGTGGACCATTGAACTGGACATGGTGCTAGGATTTTGAACTTCAGAGATGACCTTGCTGGCCTATACTCATTTGGTTGGATTTAGATTTCTTTAGCCAAACTACAACTGATATATGTGTATTACAACAGCAATCTGGTGAAGGGATTATAATAGTTTGCTGACTATTCCATGTTTAACTGGGGGTCCAGGTTTTATTTTTACTTTAAAGGAGACCATTTTGTGGTCTGACCTTACCAGGGAAGACATTATAGTAGGGGGTGTGCAGCACTCTCCCATATTAGTGAGGACCAGATCCAGTATGGTTGCACCTCTGGTTGGAGTATTGACTACCTGGTCCAGGAATCTCTGTGCATGTATGCTTGGTGTCATATAAGATTCCCATTTAATAATGGGGTGATTAAAGTCACCTATGAACATGGTATTGAGTTGGATGGTTAGTGTTTCTAATAAGTTTAAATACATGGTATGGGTTTCCTGGATCATTGAGGGGGACCTATAACTTGCGAGGAAGTGGTGTTGGATTTTGCCTATGGTGATTTGAACATGGAGCAGCTCAGGTGCATTGCCCTGTTTGACCAGCCTTGAAGTATATTTATCTTTGATGTAAATAGAGACACCTCCATCTTTAGTTCCTGCCTGTGAAGTAGCTCCCATAAATGTGTAAAAGGCATTATAACATAGCACTATTGGTGTGCTCTCTGCAGCTTTAAACCAAGTCTCAGTGACTGCACAGACATCAGCATTCTGTAAGGTAAAGACAGCTTCTAGGGAGTAAAGTTTTTTTTTTTTTGTTTAGACTCCTAGCATTAAGCAGTAATACATTTAGATTTTATTGTTGTACTTTCAGTTTGGCATTGCCTAAAAAAGGCACTATAGGGGAAGACAATGCTTTAGCTAATATTCGAAAGCCTAGAGGTGACAGGTGCAGACCATCCCTGGCAAAGCAACATGGTCTGTTGACCATCTCCTTCCATGCTAACAAATATTGCACCCCCCCCCCTTAGAATGACACCAGAAACTAAGCCAATTTTTAAAGTCAGTCACCTTTTGTTCATACTGTGACATCATCCTTGGAGAAGGTAAAATGCTGCTCAATGCTAGGCTCATGCAAGCCTGAGACACATATTCCAAGAGCTCCATGATGTCTCTCTTCATATAATCTAGGGAGATATGACTCAGGTCAGTCACTCCCACATGGACTATGACGGAGTCATATTGGTAATTGTGTTCCAGTGACCTGAGTGCCTGCTTAATGTGGGGGATCCTAGCCCTTAATAAGCAACTGACAGTGACTTTCTCCTTACTCAGCCTGGTGAGAGGGACATCAGTGTTCCTCACAATGGAGTCTCCAATGACTAGAATTTTGGATTGTGCGGTGGCTTGCATTATGGGCTTAGAGGTACAGGCTCCATGAGATGTAGCTCTATGTGTTGATGTAGGTATTGATTTGAAAGAGTGCATTTGAGGCTGCTAAGGGTATTTGGTACATATACTTCATCTAAGACGTCTTTGTGGTTTAGGAAAATTACAATTAAGTGCCTCAGCATATGTGGATTTATATGTCTACTTTAAATTGTGCATGATGGGTGCAGCGTGTGTACTACTGACAACCTTATTGACATTAGGGGTACTTTTATGTGAGAGCTTTGCCTCCAGTGACATTGTGTAAATACATCTCTCACATACCATATCAGTTTGTTTGAGAATTAACTGGTTGTCAGTAAACATGAGGCAATTTATACAATGCCTCAGGATGCCCATATCCACCAAGCCAGTAACAGAGATAGTAGGAAAGCTCATACCCATGGCAACAGACCCTTTTTCATTGATTAGACAGTTGGAGTGCGAATATCAATCACTGTCAAGAGGATCTCGTTTGCAGCTATGGGGACAGTGCTTGTCACTGCAAACTAGTCGTCCTGTGTTCAGCTAGGTATAGTAGAAATTTCAATTGTGCTTTTATAGGAAAAATGTCACTCAAGGTGTCTGAGTCTATACAGAGCACTGCTAAACACTTGAGGGGAAACTAATATGTAGACCCTGAAAATTTAAGGATGAAGTATTTAGGTAGATATTCTGATGTTAGAAACAAATCAAGCAGTACTTACTGAAAACAAAGAATCAGCTTGTCAAGAATGATGAAGAAAGGGTAGTCACATGAATGGCTACTGTCTAGCTACTACTAATACTGGTCTTACAACAGCTTCACTCTGTTGGGATACGATGCTACTTTGCTTCTTCTCTTACCAGAAGCAAAATTTTAGCACCAATCCCAAGATGAAAAGCAGGCCACAGCCTGTTTAGTGATCCCCAGTCTTGTCCCAGATGATGCAAGGGTCTGTAGCCTTGTCACTTTTTCCTGGTAGATGCCTTCAGTAGCAACCAGATAAATCAGGATGTTAAGTGTAGACACTCACTCTCCAACCAGAAATAGTCAGGAATCAATGCACTCTGCTCCTTCTCTCACCAAGAGCAGAATATAAGCACAGATTCCAAGCTGTCACATATAAAGCAGTTATTAGGCTTTCTGATGATCAGCAGTCTCCAGGAAATAATGTCCCTGTACTCCTTCTATCACCAGGAGAAAACAGAAGCACTAATTCAAAGATGACTCCTGAGAGGTAGAATGTGGGCTCTCCAATAGGTCTTGCAATAGATGTTTAAAGGTAAGATGAAAAAAATGTTTTATCCTAAACACTCCAGTGTACACTAAGTAGTTAGCTATGAAAGTGGGTAACTTAAGTTTTAGTTGTCTAAGTGGACAGCCAGTATTTTTAAAAGAGCAAGATAGATTGAAAGGGGATGGGCACTTTTGTATTCTGATACTATGGAATACAGTGGGATGGCCAATAAATTTAAATACTTGAAGGTGAAAGATTTCAGAAAATGATAGTTTTGTGCTTACTCACACCAGCCAGTAAGGGAAAGAGGGAAGAAGATATATTGTCAAATTAACATAAGGAGCAGGCAACTAGAAAGACCTCTTGCACCTTGTTTACCCTCCTTGATGATAAGGAAATCTTCAAGGCAATGGACTGCAGCCTGATTCATAGCCCTTCACTACCAACAGCAAAGAAATACTGTGCTATATGTTCCAAAAACTGTGCATGCCATTGAACAGCCCATGAGCATTGGGTGTCCAAATATAAAAGGCCTTGAAAGGAAAGACAAAGCACTGGCTAGTTTTGCTCTCATGTGGGCAATAAGAGAAACACTGATTTAATATAAATCTTGCCTAACCAGGGCTCTTTAGACTTGCATAATATGGAAGCCTCATCATCCAGAGTAGAGTATTTTACTTTGGCGTCATCTTTATTAATGAAGTTATTAACAGAAAATTCCACTGGAGTAGAGAGGTGGTGAAGGAGGCAAAATCTGCCCTCCTTCTTAGAACCAGCGCAATAGGTAATATTCTGTAATTCTCCCGGAGAGATGTTCTAAAAGGGCCACTTATTCTTCCAGCATGGATCGCCTACTTCAGGACATTTTCTGCTGTGTTTTCTCTCCTGGATATAGACATCAAGTTATTAGCAATCTTTTTTATTGCAAGGAGCTATTGATTTCAATGAAAATCCATTTGTATACCCTTCTAACAAGAATTTGGCAGTCTGGAAATCAGGATAGTCTTTTAGTTCCTGTGAGAATTGTTGTATTTTTATAAGGGAGTGATATGTTTTATTGTAATCATCCATGTTGTGAAGAAAGGCTTCTGCTGAGTCAAAAGGAACCCCTTCCCTTGAAAAGATCCTGGTTTTCATAAGGAAAATATCTTCTTCTTTCTGTAAGCTCTCAGTGTGGGTCTGACTTTACTCATATTTCCCAAAGAAATTGAAGTCTGGGTGAGATTTACCACAATAAGAACATGCATGGGCAAAACAGCAAGCAGACTGAAGGCACTTCCCACTGTTGCATGCCCAGCATGATTTTGAAACTTGATTACCTATGTTGCTGCCAAAACTGTTAGGCAAAGGCTGATCTGGCAAAGAACTTAACCAAGTGTCAAGGTGGTGACGGTCTCACCATAAGTACTAGCTGACTGCTTTTAGTTTCCTAAATCTTTGATCATAGCCAATCCATGCCTACACGGATGTGATGTGCTTCTCTAATGGTCAGTTAATATGAAATTAATAGTAAAGCCTGCTGATGGCCATTTTTGATAATGACTGCCACAAATATTAAGAATCACACAACTCATGAATCTCAGTTTTTCTGAAGTTGTTTTTTTTTTTTTTTTGCCTAAAGCAGCGAGGGCTACCATTAAATCTTAGGCTTTGTATTTCTCAGTTTCTAGTATTTGGATCCCATTTGCTTTTGTTAATTCAAAAACATCTATGTAATCTCTTGTAAGGTTTTCACTTTAATAGATATGCAGATGTGAGCAGTTGTGTCCCCCAGGGGAATCGGGGATTATCAAAAAAAGAGGATCAGCATTAACATCTGATGACTTGGGAGAATAATGACAGCAGAATCTTAACTTCTGACTATTTCAGTACTATCAAAGTTCATTCTGCTTGTGATTTGGCCTTGCATATTGTTTGAGTAGCTGAGTGTTTTTTTTACCGTTGGCTGTCCCATGCTCTTTGATAAATTGTAAAACCAAATTCTTTTCTTATAACTATGTCTAACAATCTACTTTTGTTGCTTCAGGAAAAGACTCAAGGAACTCTTCTAAATATTCAGCTTCAATTTGGTTCAGAATAACTTCTACCTCTCTATTGGTGACATTACCTAGACCCTCATTACCCAGCTCTTTCATATATCTGTAGTTTTAGCAGTTTCCATTTGCACTTTCATTTCTGAAGTGGTGTTGGCAGCCTTGTGACATCTGTGTCTATTCTAGGCTGGGGTCTCAGCCAACTGAACTGCATCTAACCTCTTCAAGGACTTCCCTCCTTATGATCCAGCTGTGACATGATGACTACTTTCAGAATCAAGCTTGTACATTAATTCTTCAGCCTTGGAGGTTATCCTGGCCTACTGCATTTTTTAGTCTTTGCAGATAAAGGTTAACTGAGCTTAAAATGAAAGAAATAAGTTCAGTATTAGTAATGAATTTAGTCATTATTTAATTTGCTTGTCCTATAAAATAATTTTGAATATAGAACATACCTGTATTAGGCACGTGTGTGTGTATGTGTGTGTCTTTGTGTGTGTCTGTGTGTGTATGATTTTATCTCTTTTATCTATTTAAATATACATTTTTTACCTTCCTATTTATTTATGTAATTATTTTTGATCAATTAAAATAATAAATTATCATGTACATTAAAAATTGAGCACCAACTTATTAATTAAAACAAATCATGGCAGGCTACGTACCCCTTAAACATTACAATTGCATTTTTGCTCTGGAAATTCTGTGGGCTACCAATCAGTAATTATGTCTGTTAACAAAGAATTAATTATATCTATTACCTTCATTAATCAGAGATTCTCTTAATTAAGTTATGTGCCCCCTCATTATTGCTATTTTTAATATATCTATATATTTATAAATAAGATATATCTCTCTTTCTCTCTATATATTTATATTACATATACATAAACATTAATGGAAATACTTCACAGTTATACTGGGGAAACAAGAAATTGAGGGAGGATGGGGGATTATATAGTTATCTTGTATTTAAATGTAAAAAAGGCTTCAGTTACTTAAATTATTATAATAAACTAACCAACTATCTATATTTGAAAATGTTTAAATAACTAAATGATAATTACTGCCCTTAACTTATTAAAATTGTACTTGATTTAATCCATCTTCCATTTCAGACTTATCTGTTTTGCATGCAGACTTATACATGACAAGTAATTTTAAAAGATAAGGATTAATATAATCACATGTGTTTTTGTTGTTGTTGTTATAATTCTAACCTTTAGCATGCTACAAGCTATTATTTATATGGCCATTGATTAAAAACCACCAATGCTGTTGACAATTAAGTTAACTAAACTGTGCTTGTAAAACTCTATAATTGTTTGTGAAGTAAAACAGTGTGCATGTGATATTTCTTGGCACCAAAAACTCACAGGCAAGTGACTGAATAGTTACAAATATAAAGGACGTGCTTACAACTTTATCAGGTGCCAATACTGTGTGAAGAAATCCCGTAACACTTTCAGTCCTGCTAGCCTTCAAATTCCTTACTCATCGACCATGGTGTGAAACTTACTAAAGAGCATGGGGATTACTTATATAGTTGCATATGTAGCGACAAAACCATTCCCAGTTAAAAATGACCATATCCAGTTTTCCCTGTGGGCACAATTCATGAAGAGAAAACCTTGTAAAATCGTGAAATGCTTTCAAATATAAAATAGTGATCAAAACCCCCACAGTGGCAGAACCCACTCTTCTGAAAATCACACTGATCCTTCTCCCAAAGCTGTCAACTTGCAAACAATAAAATATTATGGTAAACCAGAACTGTAACAGACAACTAAAATCCAAAAAAAATGCTACACATTAGGCCAGTCTCCCTTTTATTCTTAGAGATATTACACCCAATCATCTTCAAATAACCTCAATTTCCTTCTAGTTTAATATTTATATAATCATTCTCAATGAATAGGACAACCAGTAGCACTGGTGATGTAGTGGTGAGCATAGCTACCTTCCAAGCAGTTGACCTAGTTTCAATTCCCAGTCAATACAAGAAGTCTGTACATTTACTAGGGGTAGGGGAGGGTTAGCATAATGGTTAACATCTTCACGTCAAAGACACAAGGTGACGGGTTTAATTCTGATTTCAGAGTATTGGCTAAGGTAAAAATGGCCCTTCAGAGCAATTATCCCAGCCAATGAGCCTAACTCTCAAGAGAAACATATACAGATAAAAAATAATCAAAGAAAATCAGAAACCTTAAAATATTATCATTATTATTAGCTTCAGCCATTGACCAATTATAAAAATGAGAATTAATATATACTATTTTAATTTTTAACTGAAAGAAGTCAATGATTTTTATTAATAAACCTTTATAATCGAGCATCCCAAAATGACCAGACATTCTAAAAGCATATTTACATTGCAAGATACTCACTGGCATAGTTGCTGGTGATCAGCTCAATGTCCATGTTCAGCCAACAATCAAGGAGACAAGACAGACAGGATGATCTTGTTATGTCTGACTCTGGCAATCACCTGAGAGAACCAGCTGTTGATCGGTGCCCAAAAAAAACTGAGCTTTGGGCCACATCCCCGTTAAGACGTTCGGCTTGGTCAAAGGGTGACAACAGCATTTGTTTAAAGAAATGCTTGATTATACACTCATTAGGAAACTTAACATTAATGGGAATTTTTACTTTCATGGGTTAAGCACAACTTCTTTTTCATCTTCTTTTCTCTTTGCAAATTACCTCTTATCTTGGAAGGGAAAGAGTTGTGTGCCTAAGGCCATGTTATGGCAAACGTCAAACTTTCTATCCCTCATTTCTGTCTACAACTTTTTCATTTCTACTTTACTAGAAAGATGCAATATTGTTAACCTAATTTAAACAGATATTCATTTGCCCTATCAATCTATCTGCCTTATTTAGCTAATGAAATACAGTGTTCAGCAAAATTCCCTTCCTGGACATAAATGACTTACAGCCCTATATTTGATTTTAAAGTAATCATTGCTCAGACTAGGTTAAATTGTAATGTACCAATGTTTAATACCTTTGGTAAGGGTTAAGTTATAATCTAGCAATGCTCAGTAAAACCTCTTAATATGAAAGCATTCTGTGCACCACCTTTTTAGTCATTTGATAGTAATTTTCAAAACTTTGCAAAAACATTTCCTGTTTTACTTAGTAAATTCCAGAGATGTACAATGCTAATCAATTCAGTTTTCATTCAATCAGCAAAGTAATCAAACTACTACTTAATATATATATATGTATATATATATATATATATATATATATATATATATATATATATATATATATACCAATATAGATATCGATATAGATGTATTATAGATATAGTGATTGAGGCATGGAGAGCTCAATTCCCTATGGAGGGGTATGCAGGGGGGTTGTACACTAAGTAAAAAACATTGTTTTACTGCTATTTGGATATTTTCAATAACATAATGTCAATGTAATTTCATCAACAGGATTTTGTTTAAACAAGTCTTTCAATTTTCTATTGAATAATCATCAATAGATTGATGTGTGAGAGAGAGAGAGAGTGTGTGTGTGTGTGTGTGTGTGTGTGTGTGTGTGTGTGTGTGTGTGTGTGTGTGTGTGTGTGTGCATGTGTGTGTATGTGTGCATGCATGTGTGCATCTATACTCACACACACACACACACACACACTAGTATGTAGTTACAATTCAAAATATCTAATACATATTTGATTGAAAAGTTTGTGTGGTTGAAAAGAAGACTGAATGCACAAACAATTGAATGTGCATTTCTATAGTGCAGATAAGTAATTGTGTGCAAGAAAATGAAAGTTTGACTGAATAGGTTATAACAGTTATTGTTCATTGTGTAGGTATTTGCAGGTTGGAGTAAAGATTAGGTAAGGGGATATTTGCTTTTGTGTGTGTCTGTGTCCTATTGTCTTGTGTAGTTATACTGTTAGAGAAAGGGTTTTTGTAACATAATGTGAATGGTTCTGATTAGGGGCATGTGCAGGAGTAGGGTTAGGGTTATCACACATGAGCAAGGTGGTGCAGAGAGGATGAGCCCTGCACAGTATAAAAACTGGTTGTAGGTGATATGGTCATGTCGATTAAAGTAGCCAAAAAGAAGCATGGGGATTTTCCAGTGTTAACTGAGGTCAGAATCCTGCCTACTCTGACCTACAACAGTTACCTGTGCTAACAGTGTGAGTGACCTTTACATCCCAATTAGCCAATGTGTGCCTAAGATATAGCTCAGCAGTCATGGTTCAGTAAGCAGTGTCCACTTTGCAAGACCTCGGATTGCACTACTCAGAGAAAGCTGGATACAAAACCAAGCAACCTGGTGTCAAAGAAATAAGGAATGGTATGCTGAACATAAGATCACTGATGAGATGCAGATTGGTAGTTTGTGATGTGATACTGGAGAAGTTAGTCAATATCTTGTGTATACAGGAGATGAGGTGAAAGGGCAGCTCTATGACATCTTTTGATCTGGGATTCAAATTCTACATCTTAAGAGTAGGATAGGCTAGAAATGGTGTAGTAATCATGCTGAGAGACAGTCTTCTGAAGACAGTGAAAGGTGTCTTCAGAATTAATGAAGTCATCTTAAGTGAAATGGTGAACTCCAGAATACATCACTAGTAGTCACAGTTTGATGCAACTAGAATTCAAAGTAGGTTTAAGATCAACAGAGACAAGCCTGAAGATCTGTTAGTTTACTGTCTAAAGTATAGATGCTGAGGGAAATACTCATGAACCTGGTTTGTCAGCAAAGAAAACAAATAGGCAGACCAAAAGAAGAATGATAGTGTTTGAAAACAACATGTCTGAAGATAGCAGAACAGAGATGTGGTCAAACATGTTGTGGAAATAAGGCACATTAGGAGGGGCGGTAGGGGAAAACAGAAGTCAAATAAGTTATGAAAATAAAGAAAAAAGTAGAAGTGAGAGACATAAAAGATGGAAAACTCCCAGAAGCTATACTGCTGCATTCACAGCCTATCAGGTAGAGTAAGGCATACCCACACTAGAAGGGGTATGAAGTACACTACGGAAAATGAAGTCAATGAATGTGGCAGACTTAGATGAAGCCACTAAAGGTAGGATCAAGATGTTAGTTGCATTAGGGAACGAATAACTTCCGGGGGTAGTTACTGGGGCATGCAGAGACAGCTTTATCCAAGTCAACTGGAGAATAAATATTCAACTGCCAATGTAGAAGGATAAAAGGCTATTCTCAACGGTATTTGGTACAGTGTTAACAAACCCATGTGGCACTACAAAAAGGTGTTGTAAAGAGTGATTGATGAATGGACATGGCAGAGTAGAAGAAAATAATATGAAGAAGACCATTTTGGATTCAGATCAGGACACAGTATAAATGTTTCGATAACTGCAGGGAGATTCATAGTAGAAAAGAAGCTGGAGATGAGGATAGAGTACAAATGGACATTTGTATTCATGGAAAAAGCACATGTCATGGTCACAAAAGCTGATTTGAGCAGTTGTGGGATAATTGTAAGTCCTGAAAATGTATGTAGAATTAGTGCAGGCTATGTACAAGGATCCAATGATGCAAATATAAACAGGGTTCAGGGTCACAAATGGGGGGGGGGTTCCAGTTGGAGTGGGTATATATAAGAGTTAATTTCTGAACCAGTTTCTTTTATACAAGTGATGGAGTACATCAGTGAATAGGTTGGAGGTGACAGATCAACAAATAATTTGTATGCAAACTTTTAAGACAAAATTTAATTAATCTTAGGGGACTGAAATGAAAAACTGAGGCACAGCTATGAAAATAAAGACAAGACAGTGGTAATGACAGCAAATAGAGAAGATCAGAAGAAGAAGAAGAAAACTGAGACTGAATGGAAAATTGTTGAAGAAGTTGACAGGCTAGCAGCTTCAAGTATCTGAAAGGTGTAGTCAAGGAGAAAGCAAATCTGAAGCAGGGGATCAAATCTAGAATCAGATGCTGAAGTAGCTGGCAAGAAGTTCCAATGGTAAAATCTGACAGAAGGATGTGAACAAAGCTAAAAGTTAAGATGTCCAAAGCAGTGGTGCATCCATTGCTACTGCATGACATAGAAACCTAGGCAGAGCAGCTGTGGAAGCTTGAGGTGACTGAGACGAAGTGCCTGAGATGAGTAATATGATGCACACTGTGGAACATATGAATAAATGGAGACATGAGCTAAAGCCAAAATAGCCATAACTACTGAGAAGGTCAGGGAGAATAGATCTGAGTGGCTCAAAAATAATATTGTGGAAATCTTAAAACAATGTGATAGAGCTAACTGGGAACAGACAGGAAGAAGGCAAGTAGAGAAAAGGTGGTTCAGCAAAAGATAACTGAACTGCATAAGAGAAGACCTGTAACAGTCAAGCATGAATGTTGAAGAAGGCAAGAAGATGAAACTTAATCAAAAGACATGACAACAGTTGTTGAAATGCATATAAACTGGTAAAAAGAAGGATGTTATATCTATTTGTCTTTCTATCTATCTATGCACACACACAAACAGACACACACACACACACACACACACACACACACACACACACACACACACACACACACACACACACACACACACGTGCGTACTTACATACTCACATGTACTCACACACACAATAATTAGTATATTTTTAACCACATTGAATTTAGAACAAGACTAGTTTTTAACAACATTTATAATTGTGTTTTGCTGTTTGTCATGGATCATTTTTTAAACACAATATTAGTTTAAGAAAAGTAGAAAGCTAGTAGCACTACTGCACTATTGCACTTTAAAAGTTAATGGCTTTACTTTAATTACAAACTTAATGGTTTAACTGGCCGATTAACTAGTGTATAAATGCAGTGTGGCCACACTTGTAATCTAACCTTGAAAAAGCCTGGAATTGTCCAGGCGAAAGCGCTTGGTGTTCGTTTTGTTAATAAAAAGCTTTGTGGTGGAATTACCTGGACAGCATTTTCATTATTTTCGGAAGAAAATTTTGTACTACGCAGTTGGTATTTACCTACACTGTTTGGTTCGTTACTTCATTCTATGCAAGTTGGTTTACAGACACCTTTTGGGTCTCCCAAGATTTCTATTACCTCTACTTTGGTTCAGTTTGGGCTTGGTGAGCTGTTCCTGTTCCTGTTTTCTTCACACACACATATGCACACAGGATGCACTTTTAAGAGGTCAGTGGTGCATTTTTCTAAAGCTACTCTTTCTGTTGTCCATTCTGACTTAAACATTCCAGCTCTACCACAACTGACCTTTCCATTGTTTCCTTTTCCCATTCTCAGGGCATTTTTGTTCAGCATTCAAAGTTTTTAGTTTACACTGCAAGCAGTACAACTCAAATAAGGTCTCTAACATTGTGTGTTAAATATTTTCAGTTTCAAATGTTCAACATGTGTTTCTACCCCCTTTTTATTACTTTTTGAATGAACTTACTTATTCTAGCCACACATACAGTTTCTTACTTTGTACAGTCTAAATATCCAGTGCACTGCTCTAGGCATCATATGCCTCTGTTTCTTTAGTAACTTCATCAGTGATCTATTCCACCTGAAGGAGCACAAGATAATGCAAGATAATGCAAGATACTGCCTTTAGTATTCCTTAGGTATTATGTCTTTGAAACATTCCCTAATTAACTAATTTTCGCCTGACAGAAACATCAGTAATAAACACACACACACACACACACACACACACACACACACACACACACACACACACACACACACACACACATCTGTTTAAACTGTGAGCTTTGGCCAGTTAAGACCTGCATGATATCAACTGGAACGCATAAGTGTAGCTAAGTAACTTTTATCTGCACTTTTTAAAGTAATTTGTTTGTGTTGCATTGAGCAATATCTAGCTAGAAGTTGACTGTTTTTTCAGTAGGTCCCCATCCACCCTCCTTGTTTTTGTCTTGGTGTTAATCTTGGTGGCTTTGAAACTGCCTGCCCCTCTTGTAAATTTGCAGTTGGATACTCCTCCTGGGCCCATCTCATTTGCTCACTCAAAAAAAAAAAAAAAAAAAAAAATCTGCTTTTACTGTATTTGTGTACTTTTGACACAGCATTTTACGCAGAATGCCACCTTCTGAAGGATATGTTTACTAACCAATGCTATCCCCCATTACTTATTGATGAAATATTTCAAGAAGTTGAGTTAAAAAGAAAAAATAGAATATACATTCCATTACTAGGTAAAGAAGTTCAAACTACCGTGGAGGATAACATTAATATTATAACTGATAACTCTTCTTCAAATATTTCAGAAAATCAGAGCCATTTATGCATCGAATCGACTAAACGTTTTACCACCAGTTTTATAACTACCTTTAACACAAACTCTAACCAGATTAGGTCAATTGTTTTCAAAAACTGGTGTCTCATTAGGAGTAACCAACAATTATCAGAAAAACTAGGACTAAACCCTATGATAGTATATAAGAAAGGCAAAAATCTCAAAATGTTGTTAGAAAGAAATAAAGACGTGGATACTTTCTCAAGATACAAGGGGACATTTACTTGTGGCACATGTAAATGGTGCAATTATTTGAAAACAGCAAATTCTTTTACTATCAGGAATAAAAAATACTACATTAATCATAAACTTAATTGTGAGTCTAACCCCGGGATTCATGAACCTTGCGCCAGGCGCCCGCATAGCGTCGGCGTTATAAAGCCAAATATGACCACCGAGCGATTCAGGTATGAAGCAATCCCACGTGCACTACTGGCGTGCGCCGGACCCGCGCCGCCCCGGCGTAGGTATGCTAATCACACTGTGTGCGGTATTGCACCATGCAAATGAAGGCAAATAGCGATCCACGAAGTTGGGCAGGCGTAGCGTAAGGGCACGGCAATGTAAACCAAAAAAAAAACGGTTTACATTTAGCCAAACATGACCAAGGAGTAATGGAAGGCTGTCAACATCAGGTATCATACAGGTGCAATATGCCAATGGCGAAAGGCACCGAGAATGTCCAAAGAAAACATGCCCAAACTGTAAATAATGACGTAAATGTTATGTACGCAGAAACCACAGCAGAACCCCCGGATATGTGCACAGAAGGTGCAAAACAATTAAATAATATGAGAATTTCCTAAAAGAGCAGTATAATACACATCAGATGCACAGCCACCACACACCATAGTATGTATGGAAAGCCTCAACCCCAGCACAAGGGTTGTCAAGGAGTGGCGGCAGTGTTCGGCGCCGTAACCATGTATTAGCAGTCAATGCCATGCAAATGAGGCAGATAATAGTGAATCGCAAAACCGGCGCCGGTGTAAGGATGGAGCAAACAGCGCAGCGGTAGTACACCGAGGAGTGGCCTACACGGGATACATGTCAATCGCAGAGGGGTGTGCCACTGTAGGAGGAAGCACATTGGAGGCCAGCAAACATGGGCTGTACAATGCACATCACAGCAGCAGGATTGGCGTGTGAGGAAATAGATGCGCTGAGAGTACATAATGCCCGCATAGATGCATGTGCATGAGGATGACTACGTTCCCCAACCCAGTCATGTGACGGCCTCCCCGTCAACAACCATGGATATAGGAAGGTAACGCGGAGAATATGAGGAAATGCGGAAGCAGTGTAATTGGAGCCGTAATGAGCAATCAACACCAATCAATCCAGGAAGGGCAAGCGGCAGCTGACAACTCTGCATGCAGACTCCTGCAAAGCGGGAAAGGGAGGCATAGGAATGCAAAGATAGTAGGGGATGTAGTAGAAATGCAAAGAGCAAAGAACCGAAATAGCACAGCCAAGTACAGAGGTAGCATAACGGCAGCGGCAGACAAAATGCATCATATGCCATGTGCCTGCAGGATGCACTACAGGCAATAGTAGGTGCAACGTGCAGAAACAGTAATGTAAGATGCAAAGCTAAGCCAATGCAGGCAACTGTAATGTAACACTACAGGCAATACCGTCGCAGTTGCAACGGTAAAACACCGAAGATAATCCACAGATACGGCTGCACAGACACACCCAATGACATCACCGGGTATACAGCACAACAGTATAAAGTGTGAATGCACACAACACACAGTGCGATTTCCCAAACGCCGCACCGTAGGGTGTAAACACACAGGGAACTTTTAATATGTATATGTTGGGTGCCGCCGTGGCCGTGATGCATAGGTATGTGTCAGAGACAGACGGAGTTGCGGAGGAGGGTGCCGACAACTACCGTAGGCCTCATAGGAGAAGGAGAGTGTTCGGACCAAGGGTGACCTACCAGGGGCTGCAAGACCTGCAGATAGTAGAGCGCTACAGGGTGGACAGGGACACGTTACAGCAAATAGTGGAGCTGTGCCGGCCACGCCTGAGAACAAGAGACAACAGAGGGGAGCCCATCCCAGTGGACACAAAGGTATGTGTGAGCTTGCGAATACTGGCTACAGGTACCTTTCAAAGGCCAACCGGGGATATAATGGGTATCTCACAGGCATCAGCATCCAGGGTACTACACCAGTTCCTGGATGCCATGTTCATGCCCATGAGTATATTAACTTCCCCAGATCTCAGGAGGAGTTGGCTAGCAATATGCGCCACTTCCACCGTGTGGCACAATACCTGGAGGTACTGGGTGCGATAGACTGTACGCACATAGAAATCAAGTCACCACCTGGGGAGCAGGGTAGACGCTACATAAACCGCAAGGGATACCCCTCCATCAATTGCCAGGTCGTGTGCAATGCGCAGGGCATTATCATGGATGTGTGTGCTGGCAGCCCTGGAAGCTACCACGACTCCCATATCTGGCATGCCTCACAGCTGTATCAGGTATTCGCCAGGGGGGACATCACACAAGGTCACCTTGTGGGGGATGCTGGCTATGCACTGGAGCCGTGGATGATGACACCCATCAGAAATGCACACACACACATGCAAGAATGCCATAATGAGGCACACGCACAAACCAGAATAATCATAGAGCGTGTGTTTGGGATGTTGAAATCACGGTTCCGGTGCTTGGATACATCCGGTGGAGCCTTGCAGTACTCTCCAGGCACATGTGCCCACATATTCATAGTATGTTGTATGCTACACAATATGATTCTGCGGAAACAGCTGCTGCAGGGACATAATGGTCTAGGGCCACCAAGCCCACCACAACTGCCAAGGCAAGCACAGGCACAGGGCGTTCAGCGCCATGAACACACTGTGCCAGCCCCAGTAGGTAGACGTAGGCGTACCCAATATGCCTACGCCCTGGCAAAGAGGGAACGCATAACACATACTTTGACAGCGTAGGCCCCATGGACTGACACCTCCTTACCTGCACACACAGTGAAATGGACGCCACACAAACATGTCCGCCCGTAATGTGTACCCTATGGGCAGACCTATGGGTGACTCCAACAAAGGCACCACCCAAACACTGCACACCCAATAGCCAGCAGAGCATGGAACGCCAACACCTCAACCGCACGCCGGTCCTACAGCAGACGGCGTAGCCGTATGCTGCCACTGTCGGCGCAAGTCGACTACATATGTACTTATGTGCATACACAGATACGGAAATAGATATCAGTACACACGTAGAAATATATGTACACATACACAGATATAAAGTACAACAGGTTAATATGGAACCCAGGGATGCAAGTTTACAGATAAGTAAGACGCGAAATCCCCACATAGTAAATATAGTGAACGACAACCCGATCATCCGGGAGGGTGGGCAGAGCAGGGAACGCCAGCCATGGAAATGTCAACCTGCATCAATACATATCCGCGGGTCGGGATGATCGCCAGGCCACGGTACAGTAACGGGATATGTGCATGTCATATCCATAGGATATGAGTGCGGAGGTACACACCGCCGCCGGCGATGCGGCCAACGTAGGTACTGTGTGCAACCGTCGGTGCGAAAGCGGTAATCGTACCTGTCAAGTGTACGTCATTATGAGGAACGTACCTCATTTGGGGTCTAAAACAGTTCATGTTCCTCGCAGTTCCTCAAAGTTCCACATTGAAATAGTCAGTCACACATTCATTGTTAGGAATGTATTTAAATGAAATCCTGGTAAATAGAAATTAATCATAGTAATTCATTAAAGGGTCTTCTTTGTAAGTAAATCAGCATATTTTAACCATCCTATGACCTTCGTAGCTGAAGTTGTTAGTAAGCCATTGGTATGTGTTCCACAGTTTGCCCATTTGTTCCACATTATGAATGTGTGTGTTCCTCATTTTGGAAATGGAAGGTTGAGAGCTATGGCGGCAATATGTGTATGTGTGAGGTGAGGTTGTCGTGTGTTCCGCTGTGTGTGTGTAATGTGTGTGCCACTGTAAAATGTGTATGTAGGTGACATGTCACAGGTGGAGTGTAATAACATGCGTAGGCATACAGTACAGGAACCATAGGCGTATGTACAGCAGTACCCACAAAGTAGTACTGACATCTCCTCAGTGGCTAGGTGCGTGGCGACGTAAAACGATGCAAAGCGGAAATGTCCCAGAATGTACCACAGGACCATAGCCAACAGGAGATGCAAAGGACGCATGTACAAACCATGACCGTATGTATGGCGGCCGTATGGTAGACTCAACACGATAGGTCGGCAACGTTACACAGCATCAGGCATGTATGGCGAAAATACGAATGTGCTATCCCGGCACCAATCGTGGACACTTATGGTCCCGTAAATACCGCTGTGTGTTCCACGACCGTTAAGTAAGCAAGCACCACACGAATAGGAGGCTACCGGTAGCATACAGGCTGTCCCAAGTACAGGACCACAATCACCGTAACTATCAGTGACAAAATGCCAATGGATAGTAGGCATGGACGAACATCCGCAGATATATAACCGATGTGAAGGAGGAATACGTGCAGGAAGCACACATGCAGGCGATACCGACACCACACGACATCAACAAAACAAACATTCCCAGAACAACAGACAGGTAACCTGCAGCTCCCCAAGCAGGGATGGAGCACACACACAAGCATATCTTGTATGTATAAATGCAAGACCCACACCCGCACCGTCACCCACATCCGCAGATATACCCCATCGCACATATCAAAGGGATAACAGCCAAAACCGTAGCAGAATCATACAGGATGTCAATGACAGCGGCATACCCGCAACAAGCCGCGTGGGTAACACTAGCAGCAGCCGATGCATCCTTGCATCCGTTGTGTACAGGAATATAACAACTATGTTACACATCTGAATGCACAACGCCATCAACAGACGCCGCCAGGACACGGACACCCACATGTCGAACAGAATACCGTACCCAACACACACAATCCACGGCTAACACCACAGCGTAATGTACCTGACACCACACATAGCGTATGCAGTCACACAAACATGATACAATACATACCATCCCCACGAAGGTAGTGCAAATAACCAACGGCCACACGAGGAATGAACCATGGCCTAGTTTCGCGGGTAACGTACGAATGGAGGAGGATCACCAGTGATATGTGCATAACTACACACCGAGGAACAGCTATTGGCGTGATGAACCCACATGCCTCAGGTGACGACGAATAAAAGGAAGACTCCCTGGATATTCAAACCGTATGTTCATACCGAACACAAACTGCATTGAAAGCAAGGAGTTAGAGGAGAATATTGACGAATACAGAAGCAAAGGCCGGAAAGGTAAGTCGAACCCACGAGATGTACTGGTGTGTAACGCATGATACGTATGACTAATCTGCACTGTATGTGAACGATGTGTGTAAGTAAAGATACCTGTCCATCAGGCAGAGAGTGGTGAAAGGTGGTTATGTAATGCTAAGCCGTGGAGCATACCAACGACTGTGGACAACGTGTGCACAGCAGTGGGACAACATGTACATGGCCGTGATAACCCAAGGTTCGCCATAGGGATTCCAAACACAGAACAATGCCACCACCCACGCTGATGCTGTCAGTGGATATCGAACAATGAAGTGCCACAGCAGGGGATAGGACATGTATGTATAGTGTCACAGCACACATGTGCATGGGCATATACCGTCAATGTCATACGGAATGTGCGCACGACGTGCACGTATCCCTCGCAGTAGGGGTGACTATGTCAATTATGTGTAATGCAAAGCTGTCATGATGGATATGTTCAGAAATCATAGACAGTATCACAGGCATAGCATGCATGATGGAGGGATGGCCTAATGTTATGTACATAAACAGGATATGTATGGCCTGCACATATGGGACAGAGTAGTAGCAGAATAGGTACCCGAAATGGAGGGAACAGCAAGTAACCATGTCCAAACGTTCCGTAGCAGGTGCAATGTGTGCAACAATGATGTCCGGCAGGGCCGTGTGTAAACACATGTGCAATGTACACAGTAGTGTCACCCCCCCCCCATGGTAGTGTCCACTGAACGGCAGAGGTGGATGTCAACTGTATTTCTATACAGTACTTCCGCTGTGGTGGTACCATGGGTCTGTGTCACCCTACCAGCAAGGGAGCTATCACATGACTAGTGACACAGTGTGTCCCTGTGGGATGTGCACAGGACCTATGTCCCACAGCACGGTGTGTGTCCAGTCTGTGGAGGTCACACAGATGCCCAGGCTGAGCAATGTGGCATGTTTGCACACATGCAGGAGTGCTCCTCCCACCCTGCAAACC
>NC_056741.1:673443007-673695429 GCF_019279795.1 Protopterus annectens | reverse complement strand
TCCTAGATATTGGAATGTGTTTCCATGCAGTTGGCTATGGGAATGTTACCACAGCTGTTCCACATGCAAACAGAAGAGGAGGGCTGCAATTCATGCAGAGGCCATCAGCTGATCATGAGCATCACTTACAAAGCATAAGATGCTGCCTAAGCAAAACAGGTGTAGTTCTCCACATCCACCAGAGAGGGAGTGAGAGAGAGAGAGAGAGAGAGAGAGACAGACAGAGACTAATTAAGTCAGGGAGGGAGTGGGAGAGTAAAACCTAAACATGCTTGTGTCACACACCTACCAGTACAAGGTTTCAAAACCCTTACTGATTATGCATTGCTATCACATGTCTATGCAGTTATTGTATGCACCACATAGCTTACATGTTATGGAGCTGTCCAAACATATATGCGATGGTGAGTGATATCTGCAACAGTGATATTGTAGCAATACGGTAGGTGTAGCACATGTGCCTGTCCACAAGAACAGGTGTCAGCATCAACACAGCCCCACTCTCTCAGGGACTCACACACATTGACACACTTGACAGGGTCAGGAATACACTTCCTAACTAGTTAGTTTGCCACAATACAGTAATGTGCATGTATCACATGCACCACAGGGGTTATCCAGAAGTTATATTGGCATAGGGTATGTGAAGGTGTCTGACATCAGACAGCATGCTTCAGTATGCCAGTGGGAGTTGTAGTGAGTATGAATGTGGTCAAAAGCATCATACACCACACACACAGACACAGGGTGCCAGTACTGACATGCATGCGTGCATTGCTTCACAGGTGTGTAGTGGTTGACTGTGCCAGAAGGCTATACAAGGCTAGGTGATGGGTATACCTTGGCAGCAGGCCACATGACAATTGTCTGCAGTGTGGCTCAGGGGTGTAGTGTCTAGATTGGCCCACACAGGTGGATATTGTATTCACCATCCAGTCACCTGGGTAACTATTGTGTGTGGCCATTGCTGTGCAATGCTTGCCATGTATGTGTTCTTTAATTCATGAAATGAATGCTGTCTGGGATATGCACACGTCCCACATGCATGTACAGTGACATGTGGAACTGTACCTGGGGTGTGTGGCCCAGGTTGTGTACACAGATTGTTATAATCAGACGTGTCAGTCCTGGCCTCATATGGTGGGAACTGGTAATGGACAGCAGGTTGACCCTGCACCTACATTGATAGCATGATACAGGTATTCCTTGGTGTCAGTGGCATCTGTCCATATATGGCATGTGTTTAAGGCATGGTATGTCCTTAGTTGGTCATATTTGATGGCACCACAGGTGTTGCAGGTGTCCAGTGGGGAACATAGTGAAGGCACACTGTCTGCATGTATGTGCCTATTGTACTGATGGACAGGGTGCCCTGCCCTCTGTGGTCCGCTGCAATCACATCATGGTTACTATCTGTGGGCAATATGCAGGGTACTACCAACATAGCGGTTGCTGCATAGGCCAGTGTGTTTGTGTATGATACATGGGTTGAGACTATTCTCTGGTTAATACAAGGGTTGCTATCTTTGTTCACCAGGCCTTGATGTCATATGTAGGGGTATGGATTGACACCCCAGCCTCTTGGCTAGGTCACATCTGTTATCCTTGTAAGGTGGACATTGTGACATATAATAGGGCCACCATATAAGAAATTTGCAAAATCCACTTCACAATGAGTCCAGTTGTTACACACTCCCAGCCACCTCCACACAGGATACAAATGACAACACACACACACACACACACACACACACACACACACACACACACACACACACACACACACACACACTTGCCATGTCTGGGATTAGTACTCCTACCTAACTAGTTTATTACACTACAGCATTATGCAGTTATAGGACACTCCACGGAGAGTACTGGAGTATTCCTCCTCCAAAGGTGTATTTCACTGGGAATGACATCAGCAGGCTTGCCAAAGAAGGTCAGTAGAGGCTGTAGTGACTGTGAATGGCCTCAAAAGCATTCCACCCAACACAGACAAAGAAACACATATGCAAACATCCGTACTTGCCATGTGTGGGAATAGAACCCCTACCAAAGTATTATATCACAGTACAGCATTACATTGTTATATGATGCACCATAGAGATTACCAGGTTACTCCTTTCCCAAAGGTATATTTCAAAGTGAATGACATCAGCAGCCTTGCGAAAGTAGAGCATTTAAATTGTAGTGAGTGTGACTAGCCTAAAAATCATTGCTCCCTACACAGGGGCACACACACACACACACACACACACACACACACACACACACACACACACACACACACACACACAAACAAATACACACATTTGCCATGTCTGAGATTAGAACTCCTACCTAACTAGTTTAACACACTACAGCATTATGCAGTTATAGGACACACTACGGAGGTTACTGGGCTGTGCTTTTCCCAAAGATGTATTTCACAGTGAATGACATCAGAAGGCTTGCCAAACCAGGGCATTTGGATTGCAGTATGTGTGAGTAACCTAAAAAGCATTGCTCCCTACACTGACAAAAAAACACACACACAAATATCTACACTTGCCATGTGTTGGAATAGAACCCCTACCAAAGTACTATATTACACTACAGCACTACACTGTTATAGGAAGAACCACAGAGATTACTGGGCTGCTCCTTCCCCAAAGGTGTATTTTACTGGGAATTACATTGGCTGGCTTGCCAAAGTTGTGCAATGGAGGTTGTAGTGACTGTGAATGGCCACAAATGCATTGCACTCTACACAAAGAAATACACACACAAACATCCACACTTGACATGTTTGAGAATAAAACCCCTACCAAACTACTATATAACACCTCAACATTATGCTGTTACAGGATGCACCACAGAGATTACTGAACTACTCCTTTTCCAAAGGTGTATTTCAAAGTAAATGACATCGGTAGCCTTGTCAAAGTAGGGCATTTGAATTGTAGTGAGTGTGACTAGCCTAAAAAGACATTGCTGCCTACACAGAGATGCACACACACAGTTGTCATGTCAGGGATTAGAACTCCTACCTAATTAGCATTTCACACTGCAAGAGTATTCAGTTATACAACACACCAAGGAGATTACTGGGCTACTCCTTTCCCAAATGTGTATTTTAAAGTGAATGACATCAACAGCCTTACCAAAGTAGGGCATTTCAATTGTAGTGAGTGTGACTAGCCTAAAAAGGCATTGCTGCCTACACAGACAGAGAGACACACACACACACACACAAACACACACACACACAGTTACCATGTCTGGGATTAGAACTCCTATCTAATTAGTTTACTACACTACAGCATTATGCAGTTATAGGACATGCCATGGAAATTACTGGGCTATTTCTTTCCCAAAGGTGTATGTCAAAGTGAATTACATCAGCAGCCTTGCCAAAGTAGGGCATTTGAATTTTAGTGAGTGTGAGTAGCCTAAAAAGCATTGCTCCCTACATAGACAGAAACACACACACACAGTTGCCATGTCTGGGATTGAAACTCATACCTAACTACTTTATCAAACTACAGCATAACACAGTTATAGGACACACCACAGAGATTACTGGGCTACTCGTTTCCCAAAGGTGTATTCCAAAATGAAAGACATCAGCAGGCTTGTCATAGTAGTGCTATGGGGAGGGCAGTGTGTGTGCATGGGCCATAACCCATTCATCTAGAGGTAGACACACCATACTCAGGCAAATGCAGGTTTATATTCAGCAAGTATGTGTATACAACTGCTAGATGACTACAGCCTTGTACAGTCATTTTGCATAGATAGCACTTGCACCACAGACTCTGTAATGCTGAGGGATACCAGTGGCTAATTTCTACAGTGAGTGACATTTACACATCATGTGGTTGTAGCCATTTGGCTGTGTGTTGGGTGGGACAGGCCTCATGATGGAAGGCTCTTTGTCACTGTCACTCTCTTCCACACATCTATGTATATGTACTTTTGGCATATTATAGTGTGTTGTCCTTGGATATATGTGTGTATTCCTATCCAATGTGTGTGCAAAGCATGACTGGTGCATGCTGAGGAATGTGTGCACTTACATCTGCAACTGTCAGATATGTATGGTCCACTGTTGTTGGCAGACATGGGCTTCATTTGTTTAAGTGTGTGAGCATGCCCAGTATGCCCTTCTGCATTGAATGTGTGGCTCCATTCCATGTAGTTTGTACTCCAGTGCAGATGTTTGTGTTCTACACCTACAGGTAGCAAACTGTTGCTGCAGGATATCTGTAGATCAGTTGGCAATATGGGGTCAAACTGTGCAAGGGATAGTGTGCACTGTAGGTGATTGTGTCTGTGCTGCTTCTGCTACATGGTACTGGTGTTAGCAGAAATATTCAGACATGTGTACTGTTAGACTGTGATGTTTTATGTCCTCAAGTACTGTCAAGTGGGCATTTTTGCTCACAGTGATGTCCTGGGGAACACAGGGTGAATGCAGCTGTGTCCAGTATTGTGGTCAAATGCCTACATATTCATGGAAAGTTATGTCATTCTGGAGGGGGAGATGCAAACATTTGCTGCTGTGTCTGTGTATCCAATTCAGCACCTTGGTACAGTGCTGGCAGAGGATCCCATACTTGTACATCCATCAACATGACAGTATGGCCTTATCTTGCTGTGGCAATTCACACAGATTACCCAGAGGCAGGGGTCATAAGTCAGGACATTACCCCTATTGTGGTGTATAGGCATGTTTGTAGCCACCCATTTTTGTGTTTGCAACCAGGGATAATATGTGCACACAGCTGTGTGTCGGGCCTTGCACATTCCATGCTGCCCATGCTCCCACCCTCCCTCTATTATTCTATCCTCTTCCATACATTATGTATACATTTCTGATACTTCCCCTATAGTTATCACCTCATCATAGCTGTGTTTTGGTGTTGGTCCACAGTTCATGCATTGGGACATGGTGAACATGTTACTGTGGTATGTCCACATGGTCTTGCATATGGCTTATGTGGAGTGTGTTATGTTGCAATTTGGGTGTCCATGACATAACAGACATTGGCAGTATGGGTGAGATGCAGGCCTTTGGCAGAAGCCTGTAGCCCATTTGGTGGTGATGCAGGCCAGCTGTAGCAGGCCTTTGAATTTTGTCAGTCCTACAGTCCCAGACTACAGTATATTCCCCTGGTTTGACAGGGTAGGTGTGCTAAGTGTTCATGCCAATACTTTCTATCAGTATTGATCACGTGGTGTGGATGCTGGCAGGGTGCTACTTACAGCTAGGGACATATCTACATGGGACACCCACACTGCATGCTGCATTCTTTTGCTTTTGCCATACACAGGAGGGTCATATTGTACCCATTCCCAGCAGCAGGGATACGACCAGAGAGGTACCTGTGGGTGGTGTTTGGGTGAGCTGTGTGCATGTGTGCTATGGACACTACTTGCATCTGACTCACAGATATGCATGGGGAATTCCAGTTATGCTGGCTTGTGCAGGGACATCAGCTGTTTCCCAATGCATCAGTCCTATCACCTTTGTGATCTGCAAGTGTTCAGCCAGACAACATTGGTATTCCCTACTACAAGCCCAGATAATGTGATGCATACCTGTATGTACAATTCCAAGGGTGTGTCCATTTCCCGGTTACACATTATATACTGTATGTCTGGGGTACTTTTCCCTGTGTACTGCTTGTATATCTAGCCCAAAATTCATGCCATGTCCATCTTTCCGATGGTGATATATATTGCCACCATACATGTACAATGGCTTACTGCTAGCATGTGTTATACTGGGGAGAATTGTCTTTGGCACAGCAGTTGTGAAGACTTGGCTCTGTCATCGGCAGTAGTGGGCAATGGCCACCAGGTCAAACCTTAACATGCATACATACTGACCACTCTCACACAATATGAAACACACACCAACCTAACACACGCATACCTCCATATCGAACAAATGCTACAATCTATCCTGCTACCTTGGCCACCTCAGGTCATCTGTGCTCCACTGGTATTATACCTACACATACATGTTACTACATGTCTACATTGGATTGGAGGGGGGTACACCTGACTGTTACTACATTTCTACATAGGATTGGGGGGCAACACCTGACTGTTACAACATGCATACATTGGATTGGGGAAGGCACACCAGACTGTTACTACATTTCTAAATATGATTGGAGAGGGGCACACCTGACTGTTTCTACATTTTTACACATGATTGGGGGGGGGCATTCCTGACTGTTTCTACATTTCTACATAGGATTGGGGGGGCACACCTGAGGCTTGTACACATTTGCTATGACTGTACTGGTATGTCAGGTACTCCATTTCATCCTGTATTTTAATCTATCATGCTGACTAGAGGCTTATCAGTGTACTACAGCTCTTAGGTTTGATTGACCTACATATCAGTTTCGGACTTCCTACCCTTCATAACTAACATCCCACTGCCTGACCTGGTGTAGTCTGTCTGTATAGGCCTGGTGGGGGAGGTTACCCATAGCCATCATTCAGAGGTCTTAGCATAGCCTTTTCTTGTGTTTGTCTACACCTATCCTGCTGGCTGAGACTGTTGTTGGGTCTGTGAACCTCCCTGACTAGCATCTGTGAGTCATATGGACACACATGTGGCCCAGCACATTTCCTGCCATTGGTTTTGTCATCATGTGTAGTACTGTCTACTGTGGTGACACCAGTATCTGTTACAGATCTCATGGTGCCACTATAGGTGTCTACTATCTGCTGGCATCCTATTCAGCCACACAATTCCCTTGCATGCTCACATCCATACCAAAGATACAAGTAACAGCACATACTACTCCATTCGGCAATTGGTAAGGAGAGTGACTTACTTTGTGGGTGTGCCAGTATTGAGGATGGTGCTGTAGGGCTGCCTATGTCGGATACACATAGTACACTCCCTATACATGGTTGAGCATAGGTAATGTCATGTTTGGCATCCCTTTTACTGTATGTGCGAGTCAGAGAGTGGTGTCATTCCCTGCGCTGCCTCTTTGACAAGGATAGGGCATACTGGGCATGCCTCCTTCTGCCTACTGGGGCAGGCTCAGGTTGTTCCTCCTCTGAGTCATTCTGTGCCTGTGCAGGCCTTGGCAATGGTGGGGGACTGTGTGGCCCTGCCCTATGCTGTCCCTGCAGCAGCGGTTTCTGCAGGATCATATTGTATAGCATGGCACATACGATGACAATCTGAGTACATGTAGCTGTGGAGTACTGCAAAGCTCCACCGGATGTGTCCAGGCACCGGAACCATGACTTGAGCATCCCAAACACACACACTCTATTGCAACTCTGGTCTGTGCATGTGCCTCATTATGGAGTTCTTGTTTGGGTGTGTGTGCATTTCTGATGGGTGTCATCAGCCACGGCTCCAGTGCATAACCAGCATCTCCCACTAGGTGACCATAAGGGATGTCCCCATTGGCAAATCTCTGGTACAGCTGCATCAGATGCCAGATGTGGGAATCATGATAGCTTCCAGGGCAGCCAGGGCACACATTCATTATAATGCCCTGGGCATTGCACATGACCTGGCAGTTGAAGGAGGGGAAGCCATTGCGGTTGATGTAGACCCTACCCCACTCACCAGGTGGTGCTTTGATGCATATGTGTGTGCAGGCTATAGTACCCACTACCTCAGGGTATTCTGCTATTTGGTGGAAGAGACGCATATCACTGGCCAATGCCTCACGGGTGTTGGGGAAATATACATGCTCACCGGCATGTGCTGACATGGCATCCAGGAACTGGTAGAGTACCCTGGATGCTGATACCTGTGAGATCCCCATTATATCTCCAGTTGGCCTTTGTAAGGTACCTGTAGCTATTATTCTTAGGCTTACACATACCTTGGTATCCACTGGGATGGGTTCCCCTCTGTTAGTTCTGTGTGTGAGGTGTGGCCAGCAGAGCTCAACTATTTGATGTAGGAGGTCCATTTCCACCCTTTAGCACACCACTATCTCTAGCTCATGTAGCTCCTGGTAGGACACTCTTCTCCATCTCCTCACTGTGGGTTGGTCAACAGCATTTTCATCCTCACAACCCTCAGCCTCTTCCACATGTTGATGTATGATAGGTATTGCAGCCCCTATTATTTTGTTGTTTTTATTTGTTAAAATTCCCCTGTTTGTATACACTGGTGGTGTAGAGTATGTGGGAAAAACCAGAGGGAAAGGTTTTTGCATAGTTTATATTAGTGTTCTGGGCTGGGCTGGTCGGCTGCCTGTGTAATTGGCTGATTCTGATATATTTCACCTGCCAGCTATGCTAGGTCTCCTAGATTACCTTCCTACTGCTGTTTTCCCTTCCGATTGCCTTCCTGTTTAAGCTCGGGGATGCACTGCACAAACACAGTGCTCAAATGTGCAGAGTTGCTATTTCTTGGTTTATTTTTTTTTTCCTTTAAAACCCAGTGAGCGGCGTGCACACCCATTTAGGCAATGTAAAGAGTGCTAGGCACCCTCAGACACACCCCCTTGCTTAGCTCTGCTAAGCTAAGGGCAAACCCGAACCATAGGGCCCCAATTCACTTACAGTATGCCTGACTCACCCCCGCTATGATGTTAGCTAACTCCAAGGTTTGCACCAAGCTATTTCTGCTCTTAAACTGTTGGGTGCTGACTAGCATGCAGGGGAAATCTGGGATTCAGTATAATTCCCCTCATTTGCATAGGATTGCCTGCTGATGCATAGTTACAGGTCCCACACTGAGCCTCCCCCCTTAGTAACCATCATTCAATGGCCATGTTGTCTTCTGCCTGCTATTGAGTATAATGGCAAAATAGTGATTTTGGTTAGAAGGCTTATTTTAGGGTTTTTATTTTATTTTTCACCCGATCCCGCTGCCCTACACTTAAACAGCCGAGTTCAGCTAAAAAAAAATAAAAGTACATTTCTTTATTTTTGCAACTGTTTTCCATGCCAATGGTCATATATTTGGCCATTGTCATGCTTTCTACATAATATCCACCCTTTATTTGGAGCTGTCGTGGCTCCGTTTTCTAGTTTGCAGAAATGTACTCGGTTACTAACTGAGTGCATTTCTACAGATTACACTAGTCCTGCATGGCCGGCTTCCAGCTTCCTGGATCACAAATTCACCTCATTTGCATGGATTTCACCTGCAAATGGGGTAATTTGCATACAGGAGCTGAGTCCGTGCAGGACTAATGCAGGAGCACTCGTGCACGTCCCTGCAGCTTATTCCTGGATCGCACGGCAGACATATATTGCCTGCTGGAGCTCCTGCACTAGTCCTGCATACAGTGCAGGGCTTGCTGAATCCGGGGGATTGTCTCACACCTGGCCAAGGATAACATGTACTTTCTTTAGAGGGAGCTATAATTATCCTGAGGATGGGTCCAGTAGACTGGCTAGTCATTAAAAACTTTACAAGTTGGGATAAAAATGTAAATTTTGAGTTACACCCTAGTTATGATGTATCTATTAGATTATCTCTAGTATTATATACCTAGAAAGCCATTATTAGAGAAAATATGATATGGTCCCATTATATTTCTAATCTGTACAAGAGTCTGAGGGGATTTGAAATGCCCTCAGCCAGAGTAATTTCTGAATTAGGTGCATGAAATATACAATAGTATGTCAAGGGAAGCTGACAAAAACATGCTGTGTAATCACGCACAGTCCGGCCTTTCATCTATGGTTATCTGCCTGGTGATTGGTTTCCTTTTCTTTTCACATTCCTAAAAATGTCTAATTTACCTTAGTACATAATATACATGTTGAAGATGTAACAGAAGATCTCAAAATGCCTGCATTCACAAGATAATGTCCCAAACTTTCCTTTGTCTGAAAAAGAGATAGAGAGGATGTATTATGTAAAAAAGAGAATAGTTTCCAAAAAGGAAAAAGCATATGCATAATTCAGTTGTTTTCTATTATAAAAAGATATCATTGACTGGAATAACTCTAATAAACAAAAGACTTATATCAGTTTCTTATAAAAATGGACTTTTTCTGGATTTGGTTTAAAAAAATAAGAAAATAAACTCTCTGATGCCTTTATCTTTGCTATGCATTATAACATGTTGATGGAGAGAAACACTTTTATCAGCACGTACTCACCAAGTATATCCATATACTTTCTGCTATACAAAGCTGCCCTGGCATGCTGAGCCAATTGTTATATTACTTAGTCTGCTGTCATCATAAATTCTAAGCTAACAATATTCATATGATCATAGTGTTACTTAGTCTGATGTCATCATAAATTCTAAGCTAACAATATTCATAGGATCATAGAAATTATAAGGCAACTAAGTAATATGACAATTTATGCCTTGACAATACCCGCATAAAGATCAAGCCCCCTCTGTTGAGGATGACCAGACCAGTCTAGCCAGAATAGAATTTGTAATATTTATCCATTCATCCAGTTCTGGTTTGAAGGAAGATAATGAATTGCTTTATTTACATGACTATTCCAAAGGTGGGGAAGACACTGTATCATGAACCTATTTCTCCATCTAACTTTGTTTATGTGTTGGTGAAGATTTAGATCCTTGGTTCTGGAATGTGTGGGATTATTTGTTTTATGAAGATACAGAAGGTCTAGGACTGCCAGGATCCTAATGAATATGAAGGCAAGGCAAGGCATAGTTCTCCTCTCAGGAGTTTATAAGATAAAGAAAATTAGGACAGTAGTTCCAGCCCTTTATGATATTTTACCTTTTTCCAAGCCTGTGATCTTCTTAGTTAGGAACTTCTGGGGTCTTTCTATTTGTTTGATATGTTTAGGGAGGTGCATTTCAAAGAAGACAATGTATTCAGTAATTGTTGTTATCAATGCTGAGTGTAAGGGAACAATAAACTTTTTATACCTAGGTGATTCTCACCTTGTAATAAGTTGAACCAAGTAGAAGAATTTCCTGACCAATGTTATTGCATAGTGATTCAAAGATAAGAACACCCTAGGGTCTCTATCAACATTTTCATTTTCGAGTAGGGTATTGCCCATGTTGCTTGTTGATGGAAGGGGTAGTCTACCAAATATAACAATGTTACATTTTTAGCTTTTAATTTTACCCCTCGTTATGTACACCAGGTATTTACAAGGGTAAGTCCCTGCTTGAAGGGCTTGGATATCAAAGGTTGACTTGACACTGACTCTCAGTTAACCATTATCTACAAACTTGATTAGCCAAAGGTGATGGTTTATGGTCTGGAGATTAGAAATAAAATGCCAAAAATGAGGTCCCAGCACAGAGCCTTGTGGGATACCACTGGTCTCCTTCATAGTCTCTGATGATACTCTTGCTATACACTCTGAGTGGGCTTTGTTCTTTAGCCAATTTGTTATAATTCTTAACACAAAGAGATCTATTTGTAAGGCATTTATCTTACTAATGATAGAAGCACGGGAGATGGTGTCAAATATTTTGGCCAGTTCAAGATATGCTATATGGACAGCATGGTCACAGTCAACACCTTATGTTATTCTCTCAAAAAAGTTGTCCAGATTAATTAGAGAGTAACTACCATTCAAAAAGCCAGACTGCTGTTGGCCTAGTCTGATGAGATTTCTAATGTCATAATTCATCAGGTGAGTTATAATATTTCCCATGGCTTTGCAACTAAGATTCATTAAGCTGATGGGTCTATAGTTACTGGGGTCAGTAGTGTGTCTTCTCTCATGGAGCATCATTGCCATTGTTCTTTGTCAATCCTCAGGGACAAAGACAGTGCCATAATTTAAGGAGTAGCTATGCCAGGGTTTCCTTAGGAGTATCAATCAAACAACCAGGTACATTACCTGGTCCCATGGAGGAAGTATCATTAGGCTTAAGGAGTACCCTTAGTGTACATTCATTAGTGATGATGGGATGTCTGAGAACCTCAATGAATGGTGGGCTTTGAATAGTGTCTCTGTGGTGAAAATTGCATTGAATTTGTTTGCTAGAATATTGGCAATATCTATTGGGTCCAAGTATGCGTTGTCACTTTGAATACGTTCAGAGCAATGCTCAGTGTTATTTCTAAGTTTCCTAACATAACTAAAGAAGAATTTGTAGTTGTCCTTAGCTCCAGATGCAAGCCCAAGTTCATGAGCTGTCTTAGTAGTATGTTTAGGTTGTTATCAATATTTTTATGAAAACCATGATTTGGAGATCTTATGATCTACTACATATTTTAAGGAGTTTTCTTTTTTCTTTTACTGTAAAGTCTGTCTATCAGGGTGGTTTGCTTTTCAAGTTTTCTGTTTGGATTTTGTTGGGATTGTCAGTTTACAATTATCTAAGTGGCGCAGAACTCCTTTGTACAGCTACTTACAGCACCTACATCTGGGTTACGCTCTTATGTGTGAATGTTGATACTTCTTCATAAAATTTGATGAGATTTGTACATCTGAAATCCTTATATTTGGAGATATTGGTATCTACAAATTCAGAGATTTTAAACGTGAAGGTCACTAAATTATGATCTTACTTAGCTGGAGAAGGTAACAGTGTATGAAGTAACTATACTCTTAAGGACCAGGTCAAAATTTTTATTGCATCTAGTGAATCTGTTGTTTGGTCCAGGAAGTTTTTAATTAAATCTAGTAACTTTTAGGTGTATCCTGCATTTGTGGTATAGCTACCCCAGTTTATTAATGGGTTGTAAAAGTTTTTCAAGATGTTGGAGTTCTTATTTATAAGGAGTTCATGGATTACATTGACAAACCTTATATGTTTTTCAGGGAACATAGGAGGCATCCTCGACAGGCTATGAAGTGATGGTTTGTCTTATTTAGTGTGATTTTAAGCTTAGTGAGTTACATTTGTGGGTTTCTATGAACCTGTCTAGTGGAGATATGTTCCCTAAGAAATATGAAGATGCCACTACAATTGCCATCAGGCCTGAAGGCATGATAAGTGGAAAATCCAGGTATGAAGTGAGTGCTTTATGAGCATTTAAACCAAGTTTGTATTATTACACAGATATGGATGCACTCCAAACACATGAGGACTTCAGGGATGGATCATACCTTTCAAACTCTTAGTGCAAGAAATCTGGACAAATCCTGACAAAATGGGGGGGGGGGGCAAAGGCCGTAAAATAGGGACATATTTTAAACATTGCTCTTATAAACTTGGAAAGTTGTTAGAGTAACAGGGTTTGTTTTAACATACATTTCCTGAAGGATATGAAGTCTGAAACTTAAATAATGTCTTTATTTAGTGACTTCAGTCCTCAGATCATCCCAGTGGTTTGCCAGAAAATGCCACATTTTATGAGGAACAAATTAAAATTATTAGCCAAAAATCTGGACAGTTACGAGTTATGAGTTGGGCATCTTGTTGTTGAGACTTCTGGCATAGAGTAAAGCCACGTTGATGTCATTTTGTTTTGGATTTGATATGATACTTATGTCAGGATGTCTATCAGCTGGAATTTATTTTTAAACCCACTAACAGTAAAGGCTTTAACTAGTATGTATAAGATTTGGAACAAGAGGTGGGAGCCATCCTTAGCAAAGCATGCAGGACTGCCATGCATCTCATTCCATGCTGACACATACTGTATCCTTCTTGAATGGCACCAACTTTACAATTTTTTTTCTTTCTACCTTGGAATCATTCTTAGAGAAAGAGAATTCCACTCAGGAGTTGAGTTTTGCTTGCAATTGTGACGGGAGTGAAGAGATCTGATATTTCTCTTTGCATCTCCCTAAAGGTTCTGCATGCTAAGCTTTTTTCACCTACATGGACTACCACCATGTCATAGTCATATTTTTTTGTGGAAGAGCCTTAAGGACTCTTGAGATGCTAAAGAACCTGGAACCTGAAAGACAACTCACTCTTACTATAGCTTTGTCCAGCCTAGTGAGAAGAGAATCAGTGTGTCTGACTAGATTCAGCAATCTCCAAAATATTTTTATTTGTGTGGTATGGTAAATTTGGTTGGATTTAAAGCTCTGTGACCACTTGTAAGTTTGCCAGAAGGCAATGTGTCAATAGGTTTATGATGAGATCTAGTCTTCATTAGTGCAAAAGGCTTTGCAAATGATTTCTTTACAGCTTCAGTATAAGACATTTCACAGTGGAATGACGAAGAGCATTGCAGGAGTGTTTGTTGCTCACATCCTGTGTTTCTTTGTGAGAGTGAGGCCTTCATCCTGAAAATACCAAGTGCTATGAAGATGGCAAGAGAAAGACAACAATCAGGCTAGCCCTCCATTTTAGTGCAAGGATTAGGAACATTTAATTTGTATTTCATTAATTTGTTAATTTAATATGGTATAGCTGTTTCATTGCTTGAGGTTCACTTATTTACTATCTGGGCCAAATTACATTTTTAACTTAAATTTACACATGATATAGCGAATGTAGTGTTGTTAAGCAGAAGTCTATTATAACTCAGTAACACCTATGTTGTGTGGAATGTCACAGCTCTAGCAGCTTACACATATCCTTGCATTCCAGAGCATTTTCTGAAAAATAATCTTAAAAGCATTAAGATAAAAAAATGTAAATATCTTGTGAACAGTTAAAGCTATTAAAACTGTACAAATAGCAAAGTTATCAGAAGCAAGTATTCTTTACAGTGATAATAAGTGCATTGATAGTCTCTCCATAAATACTATATTATATTATAAGGCATACAACCTCCCAAATTATATTTTGTTAAACTTTCACAAACAATTTTCATATCTTGGAATCTGTACTACCTAGAAATATATTGTCAGAACATTTTTGTTAACCATGCCTAAGGTTTCACATGACAAGAAATTCTTCTGTGAGTTTATATTTATTGAAATATTTACAGAAATATGAAAACATATGCTTAATTGCATATTTATCAGAATAAAAAACAGAGTATCCCTAAATATGTGCAACTTACAGTGCATATATCAAAGGCAGTTTTCTTGAAGAACACCTAAGGATTCAGCTGATGTCTTGCAACAGTTCATAAGTCACTTGTTTTTTGAAGTATTAAGTTCATATGAGAATATTGTTTATTTTTATAATTACTAACAAACAACAACATCTCAGCTATAATGTAGTATAAATGGACATTGGTTATGAATTTTCCTGTCTCCCACCATGCATTTCAAAGCATGTCCTCAATAACAAGTAGTGCTTTCAGCTATGAAAACATGAGCATGAATATGAAAATATAAATAAGTGATGAATTAATCAATCAATTTCTTTACTGCAGGACATCCGAGATTAATTATGTTATTGTCACTTAGGTAATAACACGTTGGGCTTTCTAATACTGTCTATTATACCATGACCCCCCCATTAATATTCCAAAACTTGCACGCTGATTGGCCCGTTTTATACTAATGGAAAAAGGTCTGGTCACCCCGACTTTTTCCATTACTATAAGTCTCTTTTAAAACACTGTCTCGCTATGTTAAAAGAGTTTAACATAAAAAAGCAATGGAGATCTCCATTGCTTTTTGTCTCGCTATGTTAAACTCCTTTAACATAGCGACAGTATAAAAAGCAACGGAGATCTTGCTTTCTCCGTTGCTTTTTAAACCTGTTTCGCTATGTTAAATGGGTTTAACATGGCGACACAGCTTTAAAATAAGCACCTGTTGCTTATTTTAAAGCTGTCTCACTATGTTAAACCCATTTAACATAGCGAAACAGTAAAAGCAACGGAGATCTTGCTTTCTCCGTTGCTTAACTCTGATGTACTGAGGCATGAGTACATCAAAACTGCCGTGGATACCAGACAGCTGCGGAAGGGCAGCAAAGAGGCATTATACAATGCCATTATTTAAGAAAAGTAATTATTTCTTTTCTTAAATAATGTCATAGTATAATAGCAATAACCCACGCCTGGGTGTGGGTAATGCGGGATTTACCCACGGTTGTCTTTGTTTTTTAAAGCTGTCTCGCTATGTTAAACTCCTTTAACATAGCGACACAGTGTGTAAAAAGCAACGGAGATCTTGCTTTCTCCGTTGCTTTTTTTAATTAAATGGGTTTAACATAGCAAGACAGCCTTAAAATAAGCACCCGTTGCTTATTTTAAAGCTGTCTCACTATGTTAAACCCATTTAACATAGCGAAACAGTAAAAAGCAATGGAGATCTTGCTTTCTCCATTGTTTTTGGCCACAACTCTGATGTACTGCGTAGGCATGCACAGTACATCAAAACTGCGGATACCAGACAGCTGCGGAAGGGCAGCAAAGAGGCATTATACAATGCCATTATTTAAGAAAAGTAATTATTTCTTTTCTTAAATAATGTTACCCACGGTTGTCTTTGTTTTTTAAAGCTGTCTCGCTATGTTAAACTCCTTTAACATAGCGACACAGTGTGTAAAAAGCAACGGAGATCACGCTGCAGGCGTGGATTATTGCTATATTATTAGCTGATGAGTCAGTTGGTTAAAGAATCCAGGCCCAAAGAATGTTTGGACACCATAAGGAGCTATGGGTATGAATTGGAAGTATACAAAATTGGCATTTTTGGATGGTACTATTTATAGAACAAAACAGATTTGAAGGAAACATACCTCTCAAATGTCCAGATTTTCACAGAATGTCCAAATTTTTGGCTCACATTCTTGGTCTGTTCCTCATAAAATTTGTGGTTTTCTGGCAAATCACTGGGATTATCTGAGGTTTGAATTCACTAAATAATGACATACTTTTGAGTTGCAGACTTTAAATCCTTCAGAAAATGTATGTTAAAACAAACCCTGTTACTTTAGCAACTTTCTAAGTTTATAAGAGCAATGTTTAAAAATATATCCCTATTTTTGGGCCTTTTTCACCCATTTTGTTGGTCTTTGTCCAGATTTCTAGCATTAAGAGGTTGAGAGGTATGGAGGAAATAATCAGTACCCAGAAAGTTAACAATAAAAAAAGATGCTTTTATACAATGCAGTGCTCTGCTCTGCTGTAGGATGGTCATCATCACATCAAATTATCTTATTTATAGCAAAGAATAAAGCAAAACAAAGCTCAACAGAATATATCAGCCAATAACAAGGCACTTGGTTTAGACCAAAGTAACAAGCAATGCCCACATCTAGCCTAGAATACTTCTTTTGTCACCAAAAGAAACCAATAAAATAATTAAAAGCAAAAACTTACTAATTTAGCAGTAAAAACATATTTCATCAGCTAGAAATTATTACAGATTTAGTTGTCTGGTGTTAACATACACCTGTGTTTTTACATTAAGAAGTTCCAGGATCATTCATCTTGTGACAGAAGGTGATTTTCTGATCTCTCAGCATTCCAGGGAGCTCAAAGTGTAGTTGTTTACTGACCAGCTGGTACAGAAGTTAGTGTTCAGCTTTTTCTCTCAGCTATAAATTAGATGCTTTTTCATGAAGCTGTTAATGCAGGCTCAATGATTCATGTTCATGGTACAGTGGCGGTTAGCAGTACCCTGCATAATAGCAAACTTATAAAGCGTGTGCTTAGGACTATACCCTGTAACACAAAAAGGCTTTGTATGGAGCAAAGCTTAGGGCAGCTAGTTAGCACATCAAATACACTAACATCAGATCATAGCACTGCCTATCATCTAGCCTTAATAATTCTCAGGTGACCCTTGCAAAACCAAGTCTCTAACCATAATAACTCAATCCTAATACAGGTCCTGACAACATGGATTTGCAATTTCCTAATGTCTCTGTGGCCAGCTTGGTAGATATTGGTATCCTGAGACAATATTGCAATTGTCTCATGTACTCAGTCAACCTTTTAATCATTAAGAAAGCAACACTGTTTGTGAGAGATGAATATGCAAAATCCTGCCTACAAACAGTATTGTCAAGGACACACACACTGCATCCTTTGTGCATACTATTCACCACAAACCTTCTTCTGCTGAGGCACTTAAATAAAACCTCTCCATAACTCAAAGACCTCCTAAGCTATCAAGCAGCAACAACTATTCTCAGCAGCCCCTAAAGCACACACCAAAAGCAACACCAAACATCACACATAAGCCTACACCCAATGATCCCCCATGAACAATGCTCATAAGGCAAGCAAACACTACCTTTTTTTGTCATAGGAGATTCTATTGTACAACACACACATGCTTCTCTCACCAGACTGGACAAGGAGACGATAACAGTGAGCTGATTATCTGGAGCAAGGATTCACATATCACGCAAGCACTCAAGTCATTGCACCACAGGTTCCAATATGATTCTATCATAGTCCATGTGGGTGTAAATGACCTGAGATCTACATCACTGGACTATAATAAAAAAGACATTACGGATCTCTCTGAATATGTGTCACAGGGGAGCAAGTCATCTCATTGAATATAATTTTAGGAACTGCAAAAGCAGAGAGAGATTCACTGAAATTTCTTTCACCAACAGTGGAGTTTGCTTATATATAAATCCTGGGGGTGTAGCGGGTGTAGACCCAAATGGTGGGGCAGGTGAACTTGTCCCCCTGCAAAAGCAAAATTGTTGAGTTGTTTAGCGAAGGTGGTTTCAGCAAAAGATCTTCGATTTTTTTTCTGTTCACAGAAATTACCTTTGATGACTCGACATCAATGCATGTCACAGACTAAGGATGATGCCAAAGTATGAACAGAAAATGACTGATTTTAATAATTGGCTTAGTTTCTGGTGTCACTCCAGATGAATCCAATATCTATCAACATGGCAGGACATGATTAACAGACCACGTTGCTGTACCAAGGATAGTCTGCACTTGTCCCCTTCTGGGCTTTTAGATATTTGTTAAAACTTTATCCACCTCATTAGAACATAGCAAAAAAAAAAAAAGAAAAAAGAAAAAAAAAGAAAAAAGCCATAAGAAGGGTCAAGAGGTAGAGGGGCATCAATCTACATAAAAAGTAAGCACACCTCAAGATTAGTTGAACAATATGACTAGTTTGAGCTCCTCCATGCCCAACTAAACTTAGGTAAAGTCCAATATCATATCCATGCTGGCTATAACTCCCTGTTTATGACCCATGATAACCATACCATGTAGTTGAATGTACTGGGGTTACTCACAATTCAACCCAACACCATATTTATGGATGATTTCAACTGTGCCACCATAATATGGGATACATACACAACCTCAAGCATATGCAGGCTCAAAGATTTCTGGATTTTGTCAATGAAAATGTCATGGAACAGCTAGACTGCATACCTACTTTGGGTGGAAATATCCTGGATCTGGAACTCACAAATAAGAAGGAACATTGTACCCCCCCCCCCCAGAAAAAATGTCCTCACTGGTCAGATCAGATCACAAAGCATATATTTTGATTCTGAATCATCAACTGAAAATACACATGCATTCAAATTTCATAAATCTACTTTTATGCCCCTGATGTATTAACATGTCTCTATGTTTCAGACTAGTGTGCTCAAATATCTATATTTTCATACTAGAGAATCTCAGGCTTTGCCCCATAATCTCTCAAAGGTTGATCAGTAGGTGGTTATGAATCTCAAAAATAACAAAAATGTAGTCATTCTACTAGCAGACAAGGGTGGAGCTATGGTGGTTATGGATTGGGCTATGTATCATAATGAAGCTCAAAGACAATTGAAGGATTATCGATATTATACGCATATGCCTTTAGATCCCACTCCCAGATTTAAACAACAAATAGAGTAGTTTCTTTCAGATGCCAGGGAGGAAGGGATCATTACGCACTCAGATCTATATCATCTTAAAGTGTCGAATACTTCTTCTTCTTCTTCTTTCGGCTTTTCCCATTTAGGGGTAGCCACAGCAGAACTCCAGTCCACTAATGATTGGAAGTAGATTTTTTATGGGTGCCAAGGTGCCAGCTCAATGCCCAACCTTCAACGAAGGCATGCCTATTCTACGCATGTCTTTCGAATGCCACTCGACTGCAGGGAGGATATGCAGACTCCATACACAAGGCACTCCAGCCGAGAATTGAACAGGAGAACCTCTTGCTGTAAGGCAACAATGCTACCGCTGTACCACCCGGCTTCTTAAAGTGTTGGATCCTAAACATTTATATTTTTTACCAAAAATTCACAAGGATTTACATAATCCACCTGGCAGGTTGATTGTTTCTGACACGGGTTCTCTGACTGAACACTTTTCTCAATTTCTGACCAAATAGCTCAAACCTTTGTTGAGGTAGGTTAGATCATGGATACAGGATACAACCCAATTCCTACAGATTATTTTGGATATGCAATTGGAGCCTGAGTGGCTTTTATGCACCCTGGATGTGGCAACACTATATACTAATATTCCCCATTGGGCAGGTTTGCAGGTTTCACAACATTGGCTGGATAAGGGGGAGCTATATCCACCTGGGTTAAACACTTTCCTATTTTGTTTGGCAGAATATGTGCTCACTAAAAACACCTTTAATTACCATGGCAAATGATTTTGGCAGGTACAAGGCACCACAATGGGAGCATCTTTTGCTCCCATTTATGCGGATTTATTTATGGCCTTTCTGGAGGAACAAATGATTTATGACCCCAGCCATAATATATATTTCGACAAGATAGACATATGGAGATGGTATTTGGATGATTGCTGGATGGTCTGAAGGGCTGATAGTGAATACTTATTGGAATTTGTACAATATTTAAACAGTAATAAGTTGGGTATTCAATTTACGGTGAATTATCATCTCCAGCAGATCACTTGTTTTGATTACCAGGAATACTGATAACACTTTAGATTATCAAGTATACCATAAATACCCTCAGTACAATTCATTATTACATGCAACCAGTTTTCACCCTCAGCATATCATATGCAATATACCCAAATCACAGTTTCTTCGTATGAAAGAATATGTTCTAGTTTGGACACTTATGAATATTATAGGGAGGACCTTGTTAGAAGGTTTAGATCTAGGGGTTACAAACATGGAACTGTTCTCTCTGCTAGCAATTGGGCTTCCGCCAAAGACTGGAATGTGTTGTTGATGTATCAGGAATCAAAACAGTCTGGGACTACTGAACATTGGCTGGTTACTACATATGGTCGCAATACCAAGATTCTTATGGATATTGTCAGTTGTCATGGGAATATACTGATGGCTGATCATAGATTGTCTGGCATTCTTAGTTCCAAATGCTCATTTTCTTTTCATAGGGGTAAGACATTTGGCTCCCATTTTAGCCATTATAAACAATGGGATGAATCCATCAGACCTAAACAATAACAAACAATCACGGGGAACCATTATATGACTGTGTTCCATGTGGTCACTGCACACATTTTACAAGTGTAGTTATGTCCAAACACTTTTCCAGTAAAAATACGGCTGAGGTATTTGATATTAAATTTTTGGCCAATTGCAGTACCAACTTAATCATTTATCTTGTTACCTGCTCATGTTCAGTATTTTACATTGGGCAGACCTCTCAACTATTACAGATGCGCATGACGGAACATTTCAGTGACATCAGAAATAAAAGGCAGTTCAATGCTTTATATAAACACTCATACACACTACTGCATGTTTTAGATTTACTATCATTGACAGGATAGTAGGGGATAGGATTAATAAAACTGGGTGGCATTCCAACTAAATAACAAAAAAAAAAGTGGATTATCACATTGGGTGGGTTGTTCCCACCCCGATTGAATGAGCAATTATAATTATCCAATGAATGGAGATTTTTGAGGTTAACCAGAATGTATAATAGGGCATGGTGTTGTGATGGAATATATGTTTAACACTGAGGAAGGCTATTGCAGCTGAAACCAATCTGATTTGTATTTTTTGTGTGGTAATTTATGTATATTACCCCTATGGTGAATTCAATTAATTTGCTTTTCACATTATATTGTGCTGGCCTGCTTATTTTAAGTATGATTTGATTATTTTTGGGCCTTTGCACTTGCCGCACTTGCGAGGGGTTGTTTTTTTCAGAAGAATTATTGTGGACCTCATAAACAAAAACAAAGGAAATCTTCAAACACTGGATACATCCCAGTTCAGTTTCTTCAAGGGCAGATCATACCTACTAAACTTGGCAGACTTCATTGAGATTGTCATTAGATCCATGGATGAGGGCAAAATGGTAAGTACTGTCTACCTTGACCTGGCAAAGACATTTAGCACAATATATCACTCAGGTATTATCGACAAACTTGCAAATTTGGGCATAAATCAATTTGTCACTTGATGGATAACCAAATGACAGCTAGGATATATGAAGTTAATGGGTGAATACACCTCCATCAAGAGCTCTATTACTGGAGGTGTCCCACAGGACTTGGTACTGGGATCTCTCCTGCTTAGAATATACTTCTCTGAAGTCAAGGGAAATTTATAGTGCCTTTGGCTGACCAAATTTGCTGGGTGCAATCTTTGAATCCCCTAAAGATGTAAATATCCTCCAGGAAAATCTGAAACAGACAAATAACAAGTGCTAGAATCATGGCCTAAAACTCAATACAAAAACATGCCTAAGTATACCCTTTGGGAAGGTGATCACCACTGCAAATTACAACATTTATAACACTCCCCTAAGTGGAGACCCAGTGGTAAGGGACTTGTTAACACAGGTTGACAGTAACCTGAACTTTGATCACCATGTGTCCATGGCTGTGAGAAAATACATATATGTGGTGCAACTTATAATCAAGGGCCTGGTATCCAGATCCATGGAGATCATAGTCCCACTGTAGTCAGCCCTCATCAGACCAATAATTGAGTGCAATGCACCTTTTGGCATGTACCTGACTAGATACTTGTATCAAATGGATAGCCTCTGAGTTTCCTTACACAAAAAATACAGGATGTAAACAACATGTCCTTTGCAGATTGACTAAAAGCTTTATCCTTTTACTTTGTCTCCTAGTGACTATTAAGGGGTGCTCCATGCCTAACCTACATGGCACTCTCAAATCCAGCCCTGATGGAACCATTACATATCAGCAAGGCAAACTATATGAGGATTACCTGATCCAAGGATCTAATTCTGGGCTGTGATGTGAACAAAACATGCTGGAGAGACAGATATGCATATCAGAGATTACACCTTCTCTGAAACAGGCTTCCTATACATGTAAAGCAAATCACTTCCCTGACCCTCTTCAAACGCAGTTTGGATCAATGCATGAGGAATTGTAAATTCACTCCTGGGGTGGTGTCCATGTCCCTTATGGTCAGATGCAGCCTGTAAAATGCTCAAGAGGCATATGCACAGACCTAAACCATCTTATAGCCCTTACGGATTGATAATCAGGTAAATTCTTTTAGAAATTATTGCTTAGTGGATAGTGATCAAATTTTCACTGGCTTGGAGTCCCAGATTCAGGATGCAATGCTAGTGATGCTATAGTCTCAGGAATTATTCTTCTTTTTTGGAGAAAAGACAGAGGGTTGTTTTGTTAAGCTGTGACCATAGGTTGTAGTTGGTGAGCCTTTTGATTATTTGACTTGTGAATAAGGTAAACACTTCAAGATTTAGCAGTTTGTATGCAAGAAAGGCTAAAAGAGTGAATCTTTGTTGGATGGGTAATCATTGTTTAGAATACAGTGCAGTGATGCTCCTTTTTAGGAGAAAACCTTCTAACGTTATAGGCAGTACTTTGGAAAAACAGTGTGTTTTTTGGAATGTAACTCAAAAACAAAACAAATGTATTGGTAGTAATTTGACCATTTGAGCACATGATAATAATGCGTTGATAACTATATAAAAAACTAAGAATATGATATTTTGGGAGACAGACTGAAAGTTGAATATTTAATACAGCACACAGTGATTGAAACTGGCATATTCATTAAAGATTTGAGTATATCAGTAGAACCAGCTTTGAAGTTTTCTAATCATATCAACCAATTCGGTTAATGATAGTTCTAGAACTATTGGTTGTGTAAAAAGATTTATAAAGTCTAAGGAATCAGAAATAGTGAAATCATTGTAAGTTAAACCAGATCCAGACCAGAGTATGCAATAACAATATGGGAACTTTATAAGAAAACAAGCATGAGTAAATTGGAAAGAGTACAGTAGAAATATACCAAGGGTAGCCATTGATGTGAATACTTACATTATAACGAATGACTAAAATATCTGAAGTTGTAGAGTGTCTAATACAGATATTTAACAGTAGACCTTATTTAGTTTTATAAGGCATTTAGAGACAGCTGCATCTGGCAATGTTTGGGGTTATCAAAAAGTCGAAGACAATCATCAGACAACCTTTGTAGAAGAGTATGTAGGAATGAGAGCTGTACTAATTGGTTCTGAGAGAGACCAGCTGATTCATGGCATAAACTGCCAAATTATATTAAAGCAAGCGGTAATTACAGTATTTTTAAATAACATCTTGGACACTTATTATGGTTATGACTGTTGGTTTATTGACGGACTAGAAAGGCATTATTGCCCATGCATGAAACATTTGTATGTATGAATGTGTGCATAGTTGTTGGAAGTCTGCACTAAAGGTGTACAGTAACTTTGTTTTTTCTTATAGCTGTTATGCTCTCAGGACAGAGGAAGTAAGATATTTTCCTTAATCAGAGGAGTAGTTAGTTCATTTTTGGTTGCTTGAAATTGAGATCTTGGTCATTCTAAATTCCCAGGTCTTTAAAATTTGGTGCTGTTTGAAGGATGTAGATGCTGTTGTATTGAATGGCCCAAACTTTGGCTGTTCTGGCAAGTTTTTGCCTTATGCCAAAGATCATTGCTTTTTTCCTTCAAGTATATGCTTGCCATTGATAAGCCAGGTGAATAAGTGACAGACATTATTCTCTAAGTATTTTTTGATACTGGGTGGGGAGATATCTGCTGTTAAAATGACCATGCCACTGGAGCACACTATAATTTTGAGTCTAAGAAGATCCTCTGGCAATTTATTGATAAACAGGGAGAAAAGAAGTGGGAATAAAGTCAAAACATGAGTTGCACCTTTGTGTGTATTTATGTATGGGGGGGGGCAACCTTGGCTTTCAAAAGTGTTGGAATCTTCATTCATAAACAGAATATTCAAAACTACTTAAAATTACTCCAAGGAAGAGGGTTTTGCCAGAGATTTATAATCTGATAATTCCCCCTGAAAAATGTTTCAAGTTAAAATGATGTGTGTAAGAGTGAACCTTATCATTACCTGTGGCCTGGATGCATAATTAAAGATGTGTGTTTCACAGTGCACTCAAGAGGCATTGTGCTGAAACATTGTATTTGTTTATTTTTCCAGGGAAAATCTGCATACCTCCCATGATGTCATGATGAAAGAACGTATGCAAATATCTTTGTACAGGTGCTTCTGTGTTTTACCAGGTTTCCACTGGCTGGGTTCTATATGAGTTTTCTTTGGGACTTTTGCTTAACAATGTTTCTAAGGAAGATGTCTGGATACTTTTGTCACAGTGATTCATCACAAAAGAGCTACAAGTTGATAATAGCAGTGAACCCTAAAAAAGCAATAGTAAGAACTCCAAATAATGGCAGTGCATACTGCTGTGGTAATATATTATTTATTTATTTATTTATTTATTTATTTATTTCAGTTTGATTACCGGGGAAGTCCACTGGGCCAGAAAGTGCCCATTTTCAGTGGAGGCCCGGGGAGAAAAGCTCCACAAAAAAAAAAAAACACACACTACACACAATAAGAGGTTACAAAAAGAAATTTCAAATACAGAGGTAAAAATACAAGTATGAATTCATGCAAAACAGGTATAGTAAAATAATAAATTGTCATTTTACAAGCAATGAGACAAAGTTGCAGGTTTTTACATTCAGAGCAATAGGAATCAATTGTCTAGAAATAGGCATCAGTGATTACTGGACAGTTGTGTTATATACATGCTAAGAGTTGAGAGAAATTGAAAGAACAGAAGGTGATGGAATAAGTTTGAGTAAGGTAAATAGAAAAGGAGAGGATGTAGTGAGGTTTGCATCAGGAGTTTAGTAGGCTCTATGGGGAAATGTATTTGTATTTATGTAGGGTGAAAGCAGGAGCATTTGCGTTTGGAGGATAGAAATGAGAAAAGTTGAGTTTTGAAAGATTCTGGGTAAGGTATTGTCCTAAGTGAGGGAGGAAGAGAGTTCCATTTTTTGCCTACTATGAAAGAGAGAAGGAGTTGGCCTGCAGGGCGTTTGGGTTTATGAATAGCGATGACATTTTGATGTTCAGATCTCAGGGATCTGGTTGGGATGTAAGGGGGAAGGATGTTAGTTAGAGCTGGGCACTTATTAGGAAAAAATATTAATTTGTGAGCAGAACCAGAAGGATGGAGATGTTATCCAGTTTATTAAAGAATTTATGACAGGTTTTCATATAAAGATGCTCTAAAATCTGAATGTATGAAAAAAGGTACTCATTGATTTGTCCAGTCTTTACCAACATTGCAGCAAACCACTAGTTTCTGTCATCTCTCCCTTCATCCTCCTTCCTATTTACACATCTCTTGCTGGTTTGAAATTGTTTTGTTGTAACTGAATTTAGTGTCCACCACTCTGGCTATAAGACAACAACAAAAAAAAAAGAACTTTGTCATGTCTAACCCAAGTTTGGAGTTTCTCAGTCTGACAGATTTCTTGTTCTTTCCGTGTTCCTACTTAAGCTCTCTGGTAGACTTTGGTTACCTCTGAGTATTTTGCAAGACAAAATCACATATTCCCGCTGTTTTGTAAACATCACAACGTATAATAGTCAGTACTATTCATTCTTCTTATCATCCTTGATGGTTGACTTTGTCCCCTTCCACCAGATCATTGGAATTACCTCTGCAGTCCTTCCATAATATGCAGAATACTCAAGGAATGATGTTCCAGGTGTCATGCGGAAGGATAGAACTATGGCTGCTTTTACTAAGTCTTCATAGAATTTACTCCAGATGCTTCTAACTGGCTATGATAATATCACATTATTCTTAAAGAGATATTTTGGCTATAATCATCACTCTGAGATTCTTTTCTTTTGGTAATATGGCAGCAACCTTATTCTGTCAGACATGTATAATGTACCCTATCTTATTCCATACCTAGTGCACTGCTTTGCATCTGCCATTTTTAGGCTCTTCCCTCCATCATTAGCTGCAACACACACCTTGACACTGTCAGTAAAGTGACATGTCTTGTTATCCAGTCCCAATCTGAGGCTGACCACAAATATGGAACATTCTTTTTCTGTACACAGCCCTGATATCTGAAGCACTTTGCCAACTGCCAGCATCTTCCAAGACTTTTTCTAGCATCACTTTCTGGCTCCTTCCTTTTAACTACCCCCACCCACTTCACCATCTTATGTCAGTCCCTGTGTTTATCATTTTTAGCTATCAATCTTTATGGTACCATGCCAAATACTTTAATGAAATCTAAGTAAACTACATTTATTGCACCTTCCCATCTCACTGATGATGTCACTCTGGTTGGTTTGCCAAGGTTTGATAATGTACCCTGATTGGATGAATATATCTGTGGACAAAACATGTCCCATTACTCATGAAAAGCTCCAGCATTTCACCCCTGAGGATATGACCATTGTTTTGGCAAGTTTGGAAATCATATTCCCCAGCTAATAGTTTGTTGCTTTTGCCTTATTCCCTCCTTTATTTAATGACACAACTGATGCCATCTTCCAGTCCACAGGCACAGCTTGATTACAAAACTAATATTAAATATTTCAATTATAGTGGATGCTGGCAGTTCATCAAGAACTCTTAAGAGTCTTGGGTGCAAGCATTTTATTTCTTGAGAATTGTTATCCTTAATCTTTGCAGCTCTACTGCCATCTCATTCATCAAAATATTCAGATATTTTAACCATTTGATATTAATTTCCAACTTAATTCCCACACTGGAGCAATATCTTGTTTCTCACCCACAAAGGTAAATATCAAGTAGCCATTTAATTTTTATGCCTGTTCTTTCATCAAATCATACCTTATCCTGTACTTTTCTAACACCCTCATATCCTCGATCACCCTTCTTTTACTTATGCATGGAACAGTTTCCTGTCTGCTCTTATCCCCTTCTGACAGTTCTCTGTTTTGAGATTTACTTTCTTTATTGCTTTTTGCTGCCTCCTCATTCGTCTGCTGAAATGTCTCCCCAAACATCATTGCCATCTTCCTCAATATCCTATTATTAGTTTCCCCTCTCAGTTCAATTTTTACTTAATTAACCCATGCCAGTAACCATTGTTCCCAGTCTTCTGTGTCCCTTTGACTCCATTTTTTCATGTCATTCATAATCCATGCAGTGCAGTTCCTTGAATGTCCCTCATTTCTTTCAAACACTGCTGTTTTACTTGAGTATGCCCTTAGTTACTTGAATTTATTTAGCTGTCCAGAAATCCTAGAATGTTGCTTTTGCATGTGTATCTTTTTGTCCCATACTTGGATGTATAACAGTTGATCCTCAATTACATCACTGATATACTGACAAACTCATCCATTGGAAATGCATAACATAGAGCTAGAGTTCTGAATACAACACCACCCGAGTAGAATACAAGCCTCTCAAACCCCTTAACATTACCATTAATACTGTTTTGAACTTAGTCCTAACCCTTAGTCTAAACCTTAAATCTAACTCAGACCTGAAACTAGTGCTAATTACTCCACAGCATTCAACCAATTTGTCATTCATTCATTATGGCATTTGTCCAAACCAAATACACCAATAGATAGTGCGGTGGTGGTGCTGCGGTAGCATTGTTGCCTCACAGTAAGACGTTGTCCTGTTCGATTCTCAGCTAGAGCGTCTTCTGTGTGGAGACATGCGTGAATGGGCGTACCTTTATTGAAGGTTGTGCATCAGGGCCGGCAACTCGGCACGTAAAAATATACTGCCAATCATTAGCAGACTGGAGTTCCACTGTGGCGACCCCTAACTGGGAAAAGCCGAAAGACACAACAACATTCTCAGCATGATACATTTGGTATAGTTATGCCACTCAGTCATCTTACTTCATGTACATATCTGAAAACACACTTAATCATTATTATTATTATATTTACCCAATTGCCTCACGCTCGTGTACATATATAAAAACCCACAATACATGATTATTATTGGCCAGCAATTGTCTAATCTCAGATTCTTCATTTGCATCATTCTTTATTCCTGTCACAAAATAAAATCTCCCTTTTAGTGAAATCTTCCTCACATTTTGGTAGAGCTCTGCCTGTAGAGGAACCAGTAATATATTGTTATCTTTTCATCACTCCATAATAGCTCCATAATAGCTCTCGTCTTCTTTTTATGGACTGTCCTATTGCCTTCCTTGGCTTGTCATTACCATCATTATCATCATCACCATCATCATCATCATTTGCTATATCAAGTCATGTGGTCTGATTTTTTTCTTCTTCAGCCCTTGGTGCTGGCACACCACTACTTTTTGCTTCTTCCACATAGTCTTCCAATGTGCCATTTTCTGAGCCCTTTATTTCATCTCTGCATTTAGTAGAACCCCCATCTTTTATAACTCTCCACTTCCTGAACATTCTAAACTCAGGCATTACAATATATCATTCCTTTGACACTTTAGCCTTTATCTCTAAAACTACTGCTGCAAGCAAATTCCAAGCTGCATTGATTATCTTCAACTCCCTCATCTTGTTTCTAGCCTTGCTTTGCACATCCACTTCCCTTCCTTATTCTTCCAAGTCTTGTACTCAGATTGATTACTTTCAAATTACTTTTTGAGTATCCCCTCCTATTCAATTCTCCCAGATCCTTGTATCTCACCCACACCAAGTTTAAAACAGTACTATTTGTGATGAGCTGTATCACCTTCAGAGTCTGTGCTCCTAAAGTCCTCATGTGAAGCTAGTCCGTGGGATAGATCTCCCCATTTTCCCATGTTCAGTCCTTCATATCTGCAAGCATCTGTACTTTCTATTGCATTTTCAACCACCCATTAAACTCATTGATTGTTTTCTCGCTACCACTGTTCAGTCTAGAAGGTGGGAATATCTCAGAGAAGCTGCATGGTCACTAAATAATGCTACAGCCCTCAGCAGGATGATTTACCCTCCCTTTTACTTCCTCGATAGACACTTATGCCTGGTCCTTTGTACCTGTCTGAATAATTACACCATTGGACACCTCAGTGTTCAACTCCTGGATACTCCTACACAGTGAGAGCCCGCACACTGGCTCCACCATTACTATGCTCATTCACTGTCTCTTAATCCCTTATAATAGAGTCCCTTGTAACTAAAGCCCCTGCCTTACCTTTCATGACACCAGCCAAATCCCTATTTTTGAACTACTCATGCTTTCCCTTATCTGTCCCATGAACTTAATTTCTTAGGTCTGTCTGACCAGCTTATGAGCATCTTCACTGTACCCTTCCACAGTTCGTGGACAATGCAGCTACAGCTGCCCAACAAACGACACCTGGGATGGAACTGTTGTATAAAATCAGAATATTACTTTCTACTGAGCTATAAATTTGCTCTGTGCATCTCTGTGCAGTTTATCATTGATGGTTTTATAACTTGCTTACAGTATAGTACTGTTTTTGATAATTTGGTCTATCAGCTCTCTACAGTTTATCATTGTTTTTCCATCAGTAGACCCCCTGTATACCTTATTCTGTCCTTACTTGCATACACTTAGTCACCTTCTTTCTACTCTTAGAATAGCATCTTACTTTAACTCACTGTGTTCCTTTCTCCATCCTAAGAATAAGAGCATCCTGCGCTTTAACTTTATCACCTCCTTGTAATATTTAGTATTCTACTGTACTATTTCTCTCTTTGCACAATGTAACCAAGTCTAACACGAAGACCCTAACTACATATTAACTTAATTTAGTCAGATAATTCCCTGATTTGTGCTGGAAAGTGGCTGTTATACCCCCCTAAAGGAGAAAGGACAAGTCCTTAAACTCTAAGGTCCACTTACCTAATTGGTCACTATCCATTGACTTGACCATTAGATTACATTGTCTACACCTGTTGCTTCATACTCCTTGCTCCTTGGACTCTGCATTCAGTAACTAAACCAAACCTGTTTTATTTTGTGTTTCCATGCTTATGGCAGAGAACCAACTAAAAATCAATAACTTTCTGCAAAAAAGGGACTCTGATGTTGCACAACTACTTTTCCTCTCATCTATAATGCTCGACACATACCCTAAATTTTCAAGACAATATTTCCTTTTCTTCATATCACCTCCTTTCTCACTTAATTACAATTCCCTATCATGTACAAACATACTTAACCTCTTATTAACTACAACTACAGAAAACTCCAAAACAAAAACACTACCACCCCTAGACACCTTTTTACAGGCCCAAAATACAAACTCCTCTAACTCCACTGTTATCTGTACACTAACTTAAACTAAGCTTAAACTCTGAGCTTTGGCCAGCTAAGACCTACATGAAATCAAATCAACTGGACGTATAAGTGAATTTAAGTAAATCTTTACCTGCACTTTTTTCAAATAATACAGCATTTAAATTTATTTATTTGTGTTGCATTAAATACTATCTTGCTGGAAGTTGTGGCTCTGTTTTTTCAGTTAATGCTTGTTAGAATTCTTGAATAGCCAGTGATAAGTGGGGGTATCTGCACTTTTTTCAAATAATACAGTATTTAAATCAATTTATTTGTGTTGCATTGAATACTATCTAGCTGGAAGTTGTGGCTCTGTTTTTTCAGTTAGTTCTCCACCCACTCTCCCTGCTTTTGTTTTGGTGTTAATCTTGGTGGCTTTGAAACTGCCCGCCCTTCTTGTAAATTTGCATTTTGATACTCCTCCTGGTCCCATCTCATTTGCTCACTCATAAAAAAATAAAAATAAAAAAAATGCACTTTTTTTCATCTGCCTTTACTGTATTTGTGTTTCATTCTATTTTATTTTGCTTTTGCATCATCTTAAAAGTACTCAATTGTATTTATTACTGCTTGGTGTAACTATCATTCTAAGCCTTTTGGTTTAAGTACTTGGGCTTCAGACCAGTTGTTTTACATTAAGAAGGTTTGTGGTCTGCACTGTTGTGGCAGGACAGGTAGCTTACATCCTTCTAAGTTGGGAACTGCTGATTGAAGGCACAGTGTCTGTTATTCTAAAAGTGTATTAGTTCTGGTTTAAGCACTTGGGCTTCAGGCCAGTTATTTTACATTAAGAAGGTTTGTGGCCTGCACTCTTGTGGGAGGAGAGGCTGGACTCTGCCCTTTTGAGCTGGGAATTTCTGGTTAAAGTCTTATAGTGCCTGCATATTTGAACTGTTTCTTACTGAAATTGGTGTGCCTTGTTTGCTGTAGCACAGACTAGATCCAGACCTGCCGAATCTCACTTTGTTTGTATAACTTGAGCTCTAATCCAGGCCTTCTTTTTTGGAGAAGGTTCCCCTGCACCCCAGTGGCAGGAGTGTGCAGTTAGAACTTGTCTAATTGAAGACTACAGGAACAGGGCTCAGTTTTGAGATTTATTTACTGGTTAATAGGGTAATTTGTTTAAAAGCCTTTTCTGATTGCTTGTAGTCATCTAAAGCTGTTTTAAGTGTGTTTTTTTACTGTTTGTAGTTGTTTAAAGCTGTTTTAAGTGTATTTTTACTGTTTTTGTCTTATCTTTTCAAAAAATAATTTCCTTGTTTCCCACCTTTATAAGCTAGTATAGTTCAGTTTTCAGGCTAGTGCTGAATTCAGGTCAGTGCCACAATTTTCTGAGTTGCCCATGCCTTACTTGGCTAGAGGGAGGTTTCTCTGTTCACCTGTGAGAGAGGGAGCTTTGGGCAGCCATCTGTCCCTGGAGGAGTGGTTCCAGCCCAGACGTTAGTAGTTTATAGGCCATTTTGGGCTAATTTCTATCTCTTTCATTTCCTGCTGTAAAAACTATGTTTGCATGGTTTTGCATGTCCAGGCAGTGCCGGTTAGCTAGGGCTAAATTTATCCCTGCTCCACCAAGTCTCCTCTTCAGTTTTCCCCCGGAAAGTAGTCTAACTCTCAACCTAAGCACTTAAAAAGCATCCTACAGTCCAGCACTTGCTCAGACCTAATAGCAAGCACTAATATACCCCACACGTGATTGCCTAGCAGGGCAAGGCTCATTATTCACCCCTCACCAACCAAGTGACTAAGCAGCTCACCCTACTATTCAGGCATGACCAAAGGGCAATTTCAGGTATACTCTCTAGTCCAGCTGGTTAACCTGGGTATCCTGAGGCAATGTTACAACTGCTCATGTACACAGACAACCCTCTCCTCCTACTACAAAACATTAACATATGTGAGAGATGCTATTATATAGCTAAATTTGGAGGCTAAGCTCTCTCCACCCAAGACTGGAACAGGCAGTCATGAGGAGAAGGTTAACACTTGCACCACACATCCAGCCTCACATAGACATACTAAACCAGCACTGGCAAAAAAATACACATAAACACATGAAATCATACTTGGAGGCTCTAAATAAAAACCTGCAAAAGCATCACAGACATCCAAAGCAGACACCCAAAAATCCTGCACCTCCCATCACAAACCAGACAATACATAAAGCAAAATCAGTGTGCCGCACAATCACAACCCTTAAGGCGAAATAACATACCTAACACACTAGTAATAGGTGACTCTATAGTCAGGCACACTGACATCCCACTCACTAGGCTGGACAAGGAGAAGGTTATTGCTAGCTGCCTGTCGGGAGCCAGAATCCACCACATAACACAAGCACTCAGGTCACTCCAGAACAAGTACAAATTTGACTCTGTCATTGTTCATGTTGGTGTGAATGACCTGAGATGTAACTCCCTGGGCTACATGAAAAGAGACATGGACAAGGTCTCTGATCATGTGGCCCAGGCGGGTATGACCCTGACCCTGAGTAGCATCCTGCCCTCACCAAGAATGATACCGCAGTATAAAGAAGAAATTATCAATTTCAACATTTGGCTAAGCTTCTGGTGTCATTCAAAGGGGATCCATTGTCTGTCAGCCTGGGACGACATGCTCGACAGGCCTCATTGCTTCACAAGAGATGGCTTGCACCTGTCACCCCTAGGCTTTTGAATACTGGCCAAGGCTCTTGCTGCCCCCATAATGCCTTTTTTAGGCAAGGCTCAAAAGTCAAACCCACCTCTGTAAACAGCACAAGTAAAAAAATGAGGGTTATGCTACTCAACACCAGGAGTTTAAATCTCAAAATGCACATGCTCAAAGCACTCCTCAGTATGGAGAACATCGACATCTGTGCAGTAACTGAAACCTGGTTCAAGGCTCCACAGAGCACCCCAGCACTACTGGGCTACAACTCATACCACACATTTTGGCCACAGAACATGGAACAAAACACAAAAGGAGGGGGTGTATCCATATTCATCACGGATACTACACCTCCAGGTTAGTGGCGCAACATGATACCTCCAAGATTATCTATGTGCAACTAACATCAGGCAAATCTGCAATGCAGATTGCGGCCTGGTACAGATCACCCTCCATGACCCAGGACCACCACTCCGCCTTTCTGGAGACATTGGAAAACATGATGGTCCTGCTGAACACCCTGATATTGGGTGATTTCAATTACCCAACCGTTAACTGGGAAAACTACTCAAGTACAAACTCCCAGGTCCAGTGCTTCCTGGAATTTATCAACTCAAATGCCCTGTACCAGCTGGTAATCTCCCCTACCAGAGGTGAAAACATATTGGACCTGGTCATCACCAACATGAGCGACAGGTGTTCCACACCAGAGGTCAACCCGTCACTGGTTAGATCAGACCATAAACTAATCCTTCTGGATATCCACACCACACCACCACCTCAACCAAGGAAACCACAGTGAAAAACTTTTCTATAGCAAACTTCACCTTACTTAAGACAGAGGTGGTAAGTTTCACAGCCCCCACGCTAAAGGATAACAGTGTCCTAGATGCAGGAACCTTTACAAATGCATTCTATGAGCACCTACAAGGATGCATGAATCGTGCCATCTCTAGCAAAATCAAGACTCACTCCCCTAAGAGAAGGAAACCAGTCTGCTGGACCCCTGCCATAAACAGGCTATACAAGAGAAGGAGGAAACTAGTTCAGAAAAAAAAGCAAATCCCAAGAAAGACATCCCTGATCAGTATCAATAAGAAGCTAAGGTCCCTCATAAATTCCTCCAAGGCTAACTTCGAAAGAAAAATAGCCAAGGATTCGAAAGATAACCACAAAGCCTTCTTTAGCTATGTCAAGAATCTAAGTGGCAACTCACAGATATGCTCTGAGCTAGTGCAAAATAGCACAAAATATGCTGAACCCACTGATATTGCCAACATCCTGGAAGATAGATTCAGTGCAAACTTCACCCCCCCTCTCACCCCCAAAAGGGCCCACAACAACACCGGAAAAGTGTAATGTCTCAGAAATCACAGATGCACAGGTGAAAACAGCCCTTTCAAAAGCCAAAAGCACAGCGTCATTGGGGCCAGATGGTGTCCCAGGCTGCATCTTGCATGAACTACAGAACAAACTAACCCCCCACCTAAACACACTGTTCAACCTCAGCCTCTCCACAGGCTACGTGCTCATAGAATGGCGCACAGCAACGGTTATTCTGCTCCACAAAGGAAAGGCTACAACTGACCTTGTAACTATTGCCCCATAAGCCTGACTAGCCTGGTCTGCAAGGCTATTGAGTGCATCATCATGGAACTCATTAACAAAGACATTGGGAACCTCCAAACACTTGAGCCGACCCAGTTCGGCTTTGTTAAGGGCAGATCATGCCTACTAAACCTGTTTGACTTCTTCGAGACAGTCACCAAGGCCATAGATGAGGGGAAGGTAGTTCACACAGCCTACCTTGACCTCACCAAGGCTTTTGACACCATTCCCCACTTGGGAATTATAGAAAAACTCACCAGCCTGAACATATACCCCTACGTCACGAGATGGGTTGCCAACTGGTTTACAGACAGAACTTACACGGTAAGAATAGCGGGCTCCAGGTCCGACTCTAAACCAATCACAAGTGGTGTCCCACAAGGCTCGGTCCTGGGACCCCTACTGTTCGGCATATACTTCTCAGAAGTACAGGCAAACACAGGAGGACTATGTCTAACCAAGTTCACCGATGACTGCAAACTGGGAGCCATAATTGACTCTCCGGCTGACATGGATATTCTCCAAAATGTACCATGTACTGAGACGAACACCTGGTGTCAAAGTCATGGTCTCAAGCTAAAAGCCAAACAATGCATAGTCATCCCATTTGGGAAAAACAAAGCACCCATGAATTACCACATAGGTGGCAGCCCCCTTAATACAGAAGAGGTAATAAGAGATCTGGGGACCCAGGTAGATAGTAATCTCTCCTTTGACAATCATATTGCCAAAGTAGTTAGGAAATCCTTCTATGTAGCCCATCTAATTACTAAACGGTTCGCATCTAGAAATAAAGTGGTTATATTGTTCCTCTTCTCGTCAATCATCAGACCCATCATAGAGTACAATGCCCCGTTTGGGATGTACCTCACAAGACACTTCCAACAGCTGGAAAGACCACAAAAGTACTTCACCAAGAGGATTACTGATCTCAAACATGTCATATGCAGCCTGACTGGAAAAACTCCAGCTGTACTCAGTGGCATATCGCTTACTCAGAGGTGATCTCTGCCTGACTTACAATGCCATGTCCAACTCAGAATTGATGGACATGCTCCACATAAAGAAATCCAAGTCACTGCGAGCCACTCGCTCTAGTGAGCTAAACCTCGCCACAACAATAAATAGAACATGCTGGAGGGATAGATTCCTGTCACAGAGACTCCCCATGCTTTGGAACAAAAGCCCTAACTACATTAGGCAGAGCCCCCTCACTAACACTCTTCAAAAGAAACCTTGACGAGTGGATGGGTAACAGAAAATACATCCCTGGGATCACTTCAATGGCTCTTCTTGACAGAGGCTTAGTTAATTAATCAATGGGGAGGCGAATGCTGACACACTCTGGCTAGGCTTAGAAATGCCCACGGGCAGATAGCCTAATACCTACCTATGAACCTATGAGCCTATGAACTGCTCTCATCTTCCATTCACCTAGTCAATAACACCCATCAAGTGGGAGATCTTATACTCTTAAAACTAGCACTTACAATCAAATCCAAATGTATATGCCCCCTCCATCTTGCACTTGGTCATGACCATCAAACTATGGGTGGATGTCCACCTAATCCCTTGTCCTTCTCACAACACGCCAACCTCCACAGTTTCTAGCTCACAGTTGTCTCCACTCAACCCATTGAATCACTCATCCTATATCATTTTAATATAAATTTAAGAAATATTAGAAATAAATTAGCAGACATCCATGTCTGGATATTACACCACTCATAAGCTGTTATTGTCGCTAGTGAAACTTTGCTAAAGTAAGATATAAAAATGAAGAAAATCTACCTCAAGGATACAATATTCCAGGACTAGATAAAACCAAAAAAGGCAGGTGATGTAGTTTTACAACAGTTCTTAAAACTAAACTGTTCTTCCTTAAGAACTTTCATAAATAAATAAATAATGATAAAATCCTCATGTCCCATCTAAAACTAAATAAAAACAAGTCTCTACACAAAACAAAACTTTACATTCCTCCATAAAGCAATTCAAATACAGCAAAAGAATTCTTATCTTGGGTTTCCTCAAATATTTTATAGTAAACTATCATAATGGGTGATGTAGCTATTGACTGGGAAACCATTAGCAATGACACCTCTAATGATGCAATAAACTGACATGGGTAAATGCAGCTTATTACATCTTTAGCTTGGTACAATAAACATTCTTACAGGAAATCCCCTTTTGATTTGAACATCAGTAACTCCGCAAACAAAATGATCTCCCCTGGTGCTCTTCCTGACACCTTAAACAAATACCTCCACTCCTTCACTAAATGGGACAACCAGAATCTCCATGAACTCCAGGTCTACAACCATGCTCACAATATGTCCTTCTCAAAAATGATACTTTCATTGCAAACTTACAATTTATAAACTGCAATCAAATGCTAACTCATCAATGAAACAATACTGTCTACCTATTCAACATCACTTACTTCAATATTCTAATATTCTAAATGTCCATTCCCTATAAGAAAAAAAAAATAAACAAAGCAAACACAGCATCCTGGCTCTCCAGTCAGACCATAACAACTATGGACCAGAAACACAAAGTGTAGCAAACATAAAGCAAAAATAAGACAAGAGTATTGAAGTATTGTTTAAAACTATCGAATACAGAGAGTCTGTAGTATTCTACAGACGTTTTGTAGACGATGTCTTTCTGTTATGGAGGGGTGACATACAGCTGTTGAAGGGGTTTCTCAAGATGATTAACAGTCTAACCAGTTATCTGGTGTTTACAATGAATTACTCCACGAACAAGATAGAGTTTTTGGATTTATTTGTTGAGAAACTAGGAAATGGCTTGATAAATACAGGTGTATACCGTAAACCCTGTCATCATAATACGATGTTAAACAGGGGTAGCATGCACCCGCATTATATATTTAAGAACATCATAAGAGGGCAGGGCATGCGTATTTCTAGACTGAATGCCACAGACTCAGGCTTCAGTTCAGGAATCAATGATCTAAGAGATAGGTTGATGGAACGTGGATACAATCGTAGAGAGATAGATAATCAACTATCTGATATACATGAACTGAGACAAGAGAGAGCAGCACCATATTATGGACCTGAACGAGAGGAAGTGAATAGATTGCTAACCGCTAGGGAAGAATTAAAGATAGCTGTACCATATACTAATGATCATATGGCCCTCAAAGAGATATTCAGTAAACATTGGTCGATCCTGTGTACAGATGATAGAATCAAACAAACGGTAGGAGAAGAACCACGATTTTTATATAGAAACAAGCTGAACCTTAGGAGAATGTTATGTTATCCTAATAAAGATCACCACACAACAGTAACAAGCCATACGTAGGCCTGTGGGCATTGCAATCAATGCAAATATATTGACCATGATACATCATTCACCCACCCTGACTCACATGTGCAATTTAGAACCGAGGTAGAGGCAACATGTATGACCATGCATATCGTATATCTGGCAGTCTGCCAAGTATGCAGGGCATACTATGTTGGCAAGACTAATCGCCAATTTAAGGACAGAATACGTGAGCATGTATATCACATGAGGAAAGGCAACACACATAATGCTCTTGCCAAGCATGTGGTAGAGGCGGGTAGTACACACTATTTCTCATTTAGAGCATTAGAAGTTATTATACCTAATAGCAGAGGTGGGGATGTCAGAAACCACACTGAGGATAGAGAAAGTAAGTGGATTGTAAGGCTAAGAGCCGATAAGGGCTCGGGGTTGAATGAGAGAGCCTCTATAAAACCAGCTCTGAAGAAGAGAAGGAACACCAAAGTTAAACTTAGGTAGCATAGTGTTTAACATTTTGTTAGGCACTTATGTTTTTCTACATATTACAGTATCATGCATAGCTTTATTAGATGTATTATTTATTAGAGGCATTTGCAAATGTGCGCACATACATGTTTTGAATATATTTTTTAAAAATATATTTTTAAATATATTGTTTAGATGTTATTTTAGGTCAGTTCTGTTATATATTAACATATGAATATTGAATGATGGTGTTATATAGACATGTATTTTTGACATATGTACAGTTTTTCATACATCTATTGATATATAACAGATATATATATTTTGTGTTATAATTAATAGATAGTACTATACATATAGATGTGTTTTCCAACCTTTACATATTATGTCTATATTACAATAAGTTTTTACATTTGTATACACACAAGCATTGACTGAATATTATATTTTTTATATATTTTTATATAGCAGTTATTATGCACCATAGTGAAGTGACATCAATGTGTGTATGTATTTTTAAGGAGAATGATTGTTTTATTGAATTATTGAGTAATTGATTTATGTTGAGATGCTTGTGTCACCATATATATAGAAATGATGAGTAGCAGTACTACGATCTGAGGAAGCTCATTTTGAGTGAAAGCGCTTATCGACTGCATCTTTATATGTATTGTGTTTGCTGCAATACTGTGGATTAAAGCTTTTTATACACTAAGACTGACTTTGTTTATCTGGTCAGCTATACTTCACCACGGATTATTGGGTTGGTTCGTATGCAATCAAATGCTAACTCATCAATGAAACAATACTGTCTACCTATTCAACATCACTTACTTCAATATTCTAAATGTCCATTCCCTATAAGAAAAAAAAAATAAACAAAGCAAACACAGCATCCTGGCTCTCCAGTCAGACCATAACAACTATGGACCAGAAACACAAAGTGTAGCAAACATAAAGCAAAAATAAGACAAGAGTTTATCTGACAAAGATATAAATAATTCAGAAATAGTGACAAACACATGATTAAATCTGTGAAGAAATCATATTACACCACTACACATTACACATTCTCCAAACTTTAAACTAAAGGAACCCAAACCTCTTCTGGTCTTCAGTCAGGCAACTATTAAATCCTGGCCTGGTCACCAAACCTAGCCCCTCTGCCGTATCTCAGTCAAATGACATGCCCTCCCAATTCAATACATTCTCTGTGACTTTTCTACTAATCTTTCAATCTCCACTAACCTAGAAAATATTGTCACGCTCTACAGGATAAAACCTTGCCTAATAGATAAAGTTAGAAAGTACATTACTTCAACTTTCCTCCTTCCAACTCTGCGACATACATCCCCATTCACATTAATCTTCAGTCAACCCAGACCAATCTCCTTGAGCAATGCTATAACATAGTCATATTTGCTGCAAATGTAATATACACATCTCACCATTGTATTTCATTAAAGTAGCTACTCTTGCTAAAACCTCCTCACTCTCTGACTCTTTCTGAACTAATTACGACACATAACCTTATTCACTAATGTAAAAAATGCCCTAGCCTAACTCACATCCTATAGCACTACTCACCAAAAGAGTTCTTCGTACAGTAGATACAAAATAATCCTAATTAATAAATCAAGCCACTCTACTGATGCCTCTCTCAATTTGTCCTACATCTGTAAAATCTGCAGCTTCATCTCTTTTGCCCTTAAACAAATACATCAGGTGAAATCTTTCAAGTCACAGTTAAAACAACACCTAATACATACATGGTTGTTTTCCTGCTCAATTGTTGTCTAGACAAAAATTCCAGTATGTTCTAAGCTATCCCTCATCTTATCTAAGGACACTATGCTGCCATATTATAACTACAGCCTGTGGCTCTATCATTTCTCCCTAAATCACCTACTTTCCTCTCCTCTTTCCTTACCACGTCCTATCTCTTCTCTTCATGCAAACACCTTTTTAATTAAACATTCCTATTCCCACTCAAAATGATTTGTCACCTTGCTTTTCCTTTTCCCCTTCTTTCATGTCTTCACAGTACATTCCTTCTGTATCTCCCTCAGTCCAGCCACATATGATACTCTGGTACCTTACAGCCATTCTTCACGACAATCATTCTGCGTCTTCTTTCACAACCTTACTCAAATTTCCTCTCGCTCAACTTCCCTACTAATCATTTATTTCAAGTTTTACCACACCCCATGCACAGTCTCACCACTTTCTGTGCTGGCATCCCTGGTGTTGCTTCTCAAACTTATCGTTTCGTCTTACTCCTCCTGCACACCGCTGTATAACTATCCCTTCCACCTATGCACTACTTAATAATTTTTTCACCCAGTCTCATTTTTTAAAAGCATTCTCTTACAAATTACTTTGTCTTTTCTTTCTTTCAACTTTCTTTGTTGTGATTCATTGTACTACTTGGAGCAGATTTAGTTATAATTTATAAAAAGTTTATCCATTGGTATGTAGTGCTGTATTTTCTAAAACTCTTTTTATGTCATACTGTGTGTTCTGTTTACATTCATTCTACTAAATTGCTATAAGATATCATTTTACCTGTCTGTTTTTGTACATTCATTATACTTAGAGATTTTCTCTCTTGGTCTCTGCAGGAAAGGGACAAATTATACCCATACAGGCTATTGGGTAAACAAATGTGAGTAAAATAAATAAATGGACAAGAGATATTGAAGTCAGAAAACAGATGAAGGTCAACTTAACAAGTTTGCTTTTCAGTTGAATGGCTAAACTGTTTAGTTAAGCTTCTGCAATAATGAGAATGGCTCCATTCCAATATTTACTAATTACTCTTGTCCATCTGTAGTTGGAGAAGATAGCATTAAGTGGATGATTAAAATTCAAGTGACACAGGACTGAGGAGGCTTAAAAATTCATATAGTTCCAGGATCTGCATTCTTTATACAATCATTGTAAGTCAATCAAAATAATTTGCTTAGGTGATTTATTTATTTATTTACTTATTCATGCATGCATGCATGCATGCATGCAGCTCCTTCCAGTGGGACCAAAGCCCTTAGCTACTTTCAGTTTCACTCCATCCATGCATACTTCCATTGTTTAGGGTTTGTTTGCATAGTATTTCACTGTATTCCATTCTTGGTGAGTTGTTTCTGTTCAAGTAGCAAAGCTTTTTGGTTGTTAGGATGTGTATGACCTACAAGAAGATGACAGAATATACCAGCTGGTAGCCTTCATGTGGTGGCATTGGCTATTTCTTATGATTTAAGCCCTATTTCCCTTACAGTGAGGTTGGTACATGTTCACACAATATTTCATTTGTGGAGTGTGAGGCATCTGTGCTTTTTATGATGGTCTATTGAATGACTCTCTGGTGTTTCCCAGAGATGATGCTACAGTAGCTCATTTCCTATTCTTCTCCCTAAATAAGGAAAGTTGGCCTGTCACCTCCAGTTTCTCCATTAGATCCATAGCTGGGTCATTTGGTGTTGTGTATAGTTTCTTGAACTGGTATCTCCTCTGCTCTGAAACTATAGCAAGCTGTTTGATATGAATGTCTAATGTAAAAAACAGCTTAACGTGGTTAAATCAGCAAACACACACGGAGTGTTTTAGCTCTCCAGCCCAATGCAGTATTGGCATTATTTTACGAAGTGTGATGTCCTCTCAGAGAGGGCTTCATCAATAATTGTCAGTATTATACTCCCATACCACACACATCTGACAATCATGCCCTCTTCTAACTGTACCTTCACCTCATACTAGTCACACCTCTACATAGATGTCCTCCTGCCTTTGCAGTAGCAGAGTTACTTTTGCACTAAATATATTTTTGCAGAAAAAAAATTTATAATGCCTGTGCCATCTGTCAGGACTTTTAAAAACTCTAAAAATATGGATTTGTATTTAAAGTTAGTAGGCTCTTCATGACTTCTCTTCAGAACCTTCACTACATTTCTATGTACTCTATGTTCTTAAGGAGGACCTTAACAGAACCTATACCTGCAAACATATTTTTAGAACACACCTTTTGGTATTGTAGAAAGAAAATAAACCATCAGTCACAACAGCAGTCCATTAGCTTTAATTTTTGCAATCAGTTAAGGCCAAGTAGTCAGTACAAGCTATTTCCTGAAGTATTTCTGTAATGCAGGCTTCGTTATATAACTTTCTTACAGTACCACAGCAACTTCAATGAGGCTAAGCTAATAAAATTTTAAGTTTGGAAATGGTATCAGACTTTTTTCTAAAGTAAGTAACAAAAATGTCAAAGAAGCATTATAGAGTTAAACTAAATACCTTTTGTCAGACGTGGTATAGCATGCTGAGGTCTTGTTTCTCTGAAATATTTAGATTTAGTTCATATGCTAATTCTGCAGGATGCAGGTGTATATAGTAAAGAGATATTATCCTGCACTTCTGTAACTTGGCCCAAAAACAAATTAATACAGTGAAAATATTTTGAAGTAGCCCTGTTAGTGTTGCACTTGCCTGCAGGAAGTAGGCCACACAACTGTGTTTTTTCACTCTGCCACTTGTATGCTGTTTATCTTTTTATTTCCCTTGAGGCATAACCTACTTAGTTTGTTCACTATTTCTACTTTATCAGCCTGATATTTTAATCACTATTTTCTGATTGGAAACCTAAAAGCATAATTTATTGGAGTGTTTGCATACCACTCCAAATGCATTAACTACTCAGTTGTGATAATTTACAGCACCTCTCTAATTTGATATTCCATGTTAGGCAGAGCCCCTCAATGACCCTCTTCAAGAGAAATCTTGACGAGTGGATGGGAGATCGTAGGTTTATCCCTGGGATCTATTCTGTGTCCCTACTAGACAGAGGCACAGTAAACTAACCTTAAAAGGGCTATCTTCTGTGACCTACTATACAGAGGCACAGTCAACTAATCTAAAAGGGTGGCAAATCAACCTATGAACCTATGAGCCTATGACTTATCAGATATTTAGTGTCCATTCCACTCACAGCTGAAAAACATTTTGTAATAAGCTTCAAGACAGCCGTGTGATAGGAAGGCACAAGTGTAACACTGTACAATTACGTTTACAATGACAAGAGCACTACTGTGCTAGTTCCCTCACTTGCTTTCACTCTTTTTCCTCTCTCTATATATACATATATCTGTCTTTGACTCGCTCCCTGTCTCTCTCATATACACAAATGTGCACACACACACACACACACACACACACACACACACACACACACACACACACACACACACACACACACACACACACACACACACACTACAGAGTTAATCTTAGTGGGATGAAAGCATAACACAAGCTGTTGAGAGGTGTCAGAACATGGTAAAACTGCTATTTTAAAAAGCAAGATAATAATCTAATGGGGGGGGTGTACACCTGTGTCTGGAGGTAGAAGGAGGGAGATACCCAAAATGGCTAATATAACACAGGCATAACCACCTGGGTGTAAAGGCAGAAGGATAGAGTTGCCACTTAATGAGATTATATTGATAGAGGACTAGGGCTAACACAATGTTATTTTGAAAATTAATAATACAAAAATGTCACTAAGCTGCTAAAATAGCATACACAATAAAGTGGTCAGTAAAAGACCCATGCTGTGGTTTAAATATTCTTGCTTTCTTTTCCTAACAATCAACTAGGTGTGAAGTGATCCAGGCTAATTAAGCCATAGCATTGTCTAGGTTCATTTAGCAGCCATGTCTGTGTCCAGCTAATGGGCAGTTCCACTTGGGAGATATTGAGGCATTGATGATATTGGAAGCTATAAATACTATAATCAGGTAACCAAAGAATGAAGTGACTTCCCTATATAAAACAGACTTATGCAGTTTCAGACAAAAAGAACAAGACTTGAAAAAATAAGTCAAATATTTGTAAATCAGAATAAGAGAAAAAAGTAAAGTGAAAATCAAAAGAAAAACTGGAACAGGTGGACTAGCATGATGGTGAATTAATCTCCAAAATTCATGATATTAAGTATAATGACATTTATAAAAGTCAGAAACATGAGATTTGTGCCCGAGCAACAAGTTCAAAGCTGGTGCAAAATGGCAGTATGCATTACAGCTCCATTTGTCTGTAATTTTTGTGTAACAAGATATGCTCAGAGCAGCAAGTGAAATGGATTTCAGTAAACTGTGTAAAAGTGTGTGTGTCTGTGTTTCTGTGTGTGTGTGTGTGTGTGTGTGTGTGTGTGTGTGTGTGTGTGTGTGTGTGTGTGTGTGTGTGTGTGTGTGTGTTGGTGTGTGTGTGTGCGTGTATGCGCTGTGAAGGGTACCACTGTGAGCGATGAGGCAAAGCATGCCAAATTCATTTCTTTGTACATTAAAACTGAGTGGTACAGTATGATATTAAAGTTTATTGCAATGTGACACATTGTAAGCAGAATAAAATTATAATTTTCACTTACGTCTTATTTAGGCTAGTGTTGCATTTTAAACATCTTTAGTAGCTTGAAATGCAGTGGTAATATGAGACACGTACATCCTTATGCCCACAGCTTATGTGGGAAAAAAGCTAAATTAAAAATACTGGTTATACTCTTGACCAAGAAAAAAAAGAATATAGCCAGATACCTGCAATGTATTCAAGACAGGGATATTGACATAATCATAGTCTTGTGAGTAGAGTACACAGTGTTTCTGGAGATACCAATGGTGTGAAAGGAGATCATGGGTTCACAGAGACTCACTACACTGTCTTTTGCACTATTTGTAAGGAATTAGGGGATAAATGTCACTCAGTGACCTCATTTTGCCCTTAGTGGCCTCTTTTTCTGAAACCCCCTTCAGCAGCTGTTTGCTGAAGACCTTATGTAGTCGGATCCTCCTGGGATTGTTGCTGCACTGTTGTGATCAGGGCACAGACATCTCTTGCCTTTGTGACCTGATTATAACGAAACTGTGTAAGGCATTTTCATTTTTAGAATCCGTCATTCACTGATTCCCATCACAGCTAAGCAGCAGAAAGTATATTACTGTTAAACTTTAAGCAAGACTGAAAATAAAAACCTGTAGTGATCCAACTAGAGTTTAACTATTTTATAGTTTAAGTCAAAAAATGACAAGCAATTGATCAGGGAATAACTGGCTAGGGTAAGTACTTGTGCTTATAGCTTCCTGCTGCTGACTGGTCAAGAGCATCCTGGGTCAGACTTATGTGGTGGTGAATAACTTGTGGCCAATTTTTTGAGTAAACTCTCATGTGAGTGGTACCATATTTAGCTCACTTCTTCTGATAAAATACATTTCACATCCTTCTGTAGCTGTCCCCAGGCAAAAACTCCATTCCAATGAAAGATGCCCCCGTGCTTAAGTGGGTTCATTAAGGACAGAAGGAGACATCAAAGTGGCATTAATTACATACAGTACAAGACAGCTGGGCTCTCTCCTGCTGAAGTTGCACAGCACTGCCAAGACACGGTGCCTTTCCCTTGTTTGTCAGACAGATGCTTCAGTAGATGCTTGATTCTGTCATTTTATGAACAATTCTTTGGCTGTCTAGATCAATCTGATTAAATAATGTGGACCACAGCAGAAAAAATGAATGTAAAAAAATGGACACAAGTACTGTTGTAGCCAAACGGCCATAATCTAATGGAACAGTTTCAGTAACTCATGCTTAGTGTTCTTTGGCAATTCTTGGTTTAGTATACAAACGGGACAAGATGAAATCCAGTAAGAAAATAATATTTCTCAGTGAAATTATTTCTCTTAGGCAGAAATTTAGAGATAAACTACAGATAGAATTAATATGTGTTTTCATAATTATCCACCATCTCCAATTCACTTAAGTACAGATCAGACACTTATCTGTCAGAAGTAGATCTATTTGTCTCTACAACTTTTTGCATGCTATAAGCATTATATTCTTTAAAAAGTCTCATGTCATACATTGACTGCCAGCAACTCTGTAGCCAGCAATTATTCAGCTCCATCCAGCACTGTCTACTGAAAAAAGAAAAGAGATAATAAAAGGAGTACTTTCTTGTGAAGTCTTACTTCTAAACAAGCTATATAACAGAAGCAACTCACCTAATTTATTTATCTATTAATCTTTTTTGACCAGGTCAGTCCAGCTAGATTAGTGGCCTCTTTTAAGGGGATACCTGAGGTGGTATTTATACTAGAAGGGGGAATGTGGCAGGGTACTAGGGAACTCCCCTATAATAAACAATCCTAATTATTTTTTTGACCTTTTACTTCCACCTGAGTTACCACCAACTCAAGCAGATAGGGCCCCAGTTTAGCATCTCATCCAAAGGATGGGACAATCAGCAAGTGGAGCCCCCCACACACAGACACACACGCATACACACACACACACACACACACACACACACACACACACACACACACACACACACACACACACACACACACACACACACACAGTGATAATAACTGGAAAAAATAAAATTTGAAAATTACCCTAAAGATTAAGGATGCTTAGACTTCAAAATATCCTCCAAAGACAGTACAGAAATTGAAATAATGAAAATGGCTAAATTGCTAGGCATAACAACAGATGACAAACTCACTTTTGAGCCATACGTACTCAATGCAATAAAAAACACACTTTAAATTAGGCAAACTTTATCGTCATAAACTTCACCTGAACAACTATACCAAAACAAAACTTGCCACTACCTTACTCATCCCTTCTCTCCTATATGCTAGTGCCATTTATACTAATCTCCATTCAACTTTTTGTAATAAACCAGAATCTTGCTATTATAAAATAGCTAAATTTGCCTCAGGAAAGCCCAACCGCACACACCATTGCCATGCTATTAGAGAACTGAACTGGCTCGAGTTCTCACACCATCTCTTCTATACCCAACTAACATTAGCCCACAAACTAATTTTCAAACCCAATTCTTGCCCATCATTTAGCTCCATCCTACAAACATATACTCCTTTGAGAACACTAAGATCCTCAGGCAAACAACTCTTAGCTGTAACCAAACCCAACAAAAGAGCTGGACAATATCTGCACTCCCATAGCATTGCTAAATGCACAATATAACTGGCTTACCCTCACATATAACTCAAAATGACAGTACAAAAACCTTTAAATCAGCACTAAAACTGCATTACCTAAACAATCTCTCCTGCCTCTGTCAAACAAACAAGCTGCCTTAAAACCATCCCTTAACTAATTCCTATTAAGAAATGTTCTAATGGTAGTTCCTAAACATATTTCAACCTTTGTGCTCATAAAGCAGTTGTTTTTAAACACACACTACACATGGTAATATTGCATAGCCACGCTATGCTACACATGCAACTTACCAATTCAATGTAATGCTCAAAGATTAGTAATGTAAACTATGCATTATACTGTATTGCATGTCTCTGCTTACATAAATGAATCATTGATTAATGTGTTATGTTGTGCTGTGATGCAAAAATATTAGTAATGTAACTCAGTATTGTACTGTAGTGCTTATCTCTGCTTTTATACATGTATCCTTGATTATTATGTTTTTAGAATACTTTGTAATACCTTGTAATATACTGTGGAGCTTTTCTCCCTGGGCCTCCACTGAAAACTTTTTTTTGACCCAGTGGACTTTCCCAGTCAACAAATATCAATGTTGTTTGTCTTTCGGCTTTTTCCCGGTAAGGGGTCGCCACATCGGAACTCCGGTCCGCTAATGACTGGCAGTCGATTTTTATGAAACGCTGAGGTGCCAGCTCGACACCCAACCTTCAACGAAGGTACGCCCATTTACGCACGCATGTCTTTCGAACGCTACCCAACTGCATGAGGACATGCAGACTCCACACAGAAGGCACTCCCAAGCCAAGCCGAAAATCGAACGGGAGAACCTCTTGCTGTGAGGTAACAACGCTTCTGCCGTACTACCAAACCAAATGTCAATAAATAAACAAATATATAAATTTGGGGTTTACCAAAATGCACATCCACAGGAAGGATGTCACAAGGATAAACACAACTTTTAATGGGGGGGGTGGCAAATAGATGCAGGTCTACAATCAGAGCAGGAAAAATAAAGTACTTCAGCTCTGGAGACAGGAATCATGTTGTTATGATTATAACAGAGGCTGCACAGTGAACAAAGCTGGATATAACTGCACATCTGAGCAGAGATCACCTGCCTGGAAATAAGATAAAGGCAGCATAGCATGTTTTTGTAGATTTGAAGAGTGGTCTTATATGGCAACATGTAAATTAAACTTCTTAGAAGTGTTACCTATCCACAGTAGGAGTGACGCTAGGGTACTGTGCACGCTGGGTTTTAAAAGATAATTAATAAAAGTAACACATATCATGGATATGGATTTGGATTATTATGACTGAATTTTTTTTACAGGGGTCAAGGTGTACTGACATTATAATAGGCATCTGCTTGGAATAAAAAGGCAATTCCGATTTCAGTTGCTCTGTTAAATAGAGGAAGAGTGAGATAAAAATGCAATCTCAGTGCAATCTGAGTCTACCATAGAACTGCAAGATTCAGAAAGTGAGCAGTGAACTAGACAAAATAGTTGAAAATGCAGTGGACAACAACAACAGTTGAAATACAAATATAAAATGTCACTGAGTGAATAAGACAATGACTTTTAATAATGGCAAGCAGTGAATGCTGGTAGCTTCTGTCTGCAAAATAAATTATTTGTACTAGCAGCATATTTAATAAGATGATTTTGCAGCAATTACAGAGCCATGGTGTATGAGTTACTGTGAATGGGACATCAGCTAGTTTAAGATGGGACATCAGCTAGTTTAAGGCAATGAGGTGCTAATGAACTTCACACTTTTATCCCTGTGTTGGATTCCCTCATGTGCTGTTTGACTTTTTTTCCTAGTATGTTAACCAGAAAGTACTTGGGGATCAACATAGATATTGTTTGGAATCCCCTTAGTTTGCCCCCTTTAGGATCCTGAAGCTTTGGTGATATATCCCTACCCTTCTTCCTCAAAAGGTCCTTAATTGGGGACCTCATCACAAATCTGTCCCTTTTCTTGCACCTGGCTGAAATCGATCATGGATTCCTGAACTGCCGCAGCATAGGGCATTAGTTTGTAATGTGTCTGCCCTTTCAAAAACAAAGTTCAGCTTCTGAAGGCACGTAGAACTGGAATGGCTGGCCATTTTTAGATATGCATAATATGGTCAGAAATCTCAAATTAGATGAGTATCTCACATTGCTACAGGAGCACAGGAAGGTGCCATCACTTTCATTTTACAGTACAAAGAAGTACACTAATCAGGTGTAGTCCTTACTGGGTGGCCAATGATAGCAACTTGGAGGTTCATTTCTCTAGCCTTTCTCGATATGGCTTCATAATCATCACAATTAAGACATTGGATAATTCAACATTGTATTATAAAATGTCTGGCAAATTTTATGTTTTTGTTTTTGTAATTAATCCTATGAGCCCTTTCTATTGCTGGGCCATTTCATACACCAACTAACAGTCCAAGCTCCTTGTTTAACAAATAAGATTGGATCTTACACCTGTGTTTGTTCTTTAGCCTGATGATTCAAAGTTGTTGTGTTGGGCCTGATTTTGCAAGTCCTCCAACCTGCAAGCTTAGTTGTAATTCTAGAATGTGGCAGGATTGTATTCTCGTGATGGCTCACTACTCTGTGAGTTCCAGTTGCGGCAGTATCAAGAAGATGCTAATGTTTTGCAGTTGACTGCTGTGGTTGATAATAGTTGCCTTGATTTGCTGGACATCAACTGCCTTTAGCTGCAAACATTATCTGAGAAACTCCAAAGTTGAGTGGATGTCTTCAGGTCCTCCATGACAGATCCTCCTTCGGCTATCTTAATGGAGTAAGCTATAACCACTTTTCTACCACTCAGTAGCAGAAATTAATTACATGTGCTGCACTCCATGTGGTAAAAACTGCTGCATGTGGCATTATGTCCTCTGCCAATGGAAGTAGTCTATAATCAGGCCGATGATGGAGTTTTATAGAATAATCTGGTTCACAGCAAAGAAGCTCTGCTGACATCACTCCTTCATCATGCCTTATCCATTGCATGACTCCCCAACAGAGTTCACAGTTTTAGAGTAAGGGAGCAAGGACTCAGGTAAGGAAATGAGTAGGAGTTTTAGTTAGCTAGGGCTCTAGGTAAACAGTTTCCTAAGGTTGATTTTTGGTACATATCCCTCCACACCAATGTTGGACACTGTCATAAGTGCAATACTGCATAAAGCCAGCTAGGAAGCCACTTCTGGTAAGATCAAACTATTTGCAATAGTCCACAGACTATAGTTAATAACTCCTAGTTGTCTGACAATAATCAGATTTAGTTAACCTAATGCTAATATTGACAAGTAACTGAAAATGATTACACAAGCTCAGACCTTGATGTCGAGACTCTAGCTGGTCACCTAGAAACATTTATAATTTATTTTGTTTAAGCTGTTTACTGGGTTAGAGCACTGATAAAAAAAATGACAAATTTCTTGTTCAGGATAGCATGCAAATAGAGAGAAGACATCTGATTTTCTGATGGCAGTTATACAGATCTCACATGGCAGTTTGGGGAGAATAGTACTTAAATTCAGCAATTCTGATACAATCACAATTAAAATATCAATCCACAGGGTTAGCAAATGAGAACTGTAATTGAAAATTCAGTTCAGTGTGCTGTTAGTGCATGCCACTTTGATTAGGGTTTTGTAACACAGTCCCTGCAACCCCTGACATTCAGTAGTATTTCTTCCCACGCCCTTCATTATGTTAATCTGAAATGTAAAAACCTAAGAGGTAAGCACAACAACTGAAGTGCTGTACTCCTTTCTAATGCCATTTGACCTCTGAATGAGAATAGTAAATCAGGTTTGTCCTGGGTGGAGCACTCAGCCATTTCAGACAGTACTGGGGGCTTCCTTAAACCACTTTTGAACAGGTTAATAATGAGATCACAATAACTCTGGCTACAGTAAGTCTTGTAGTCATCAAATGTGATTCATTCAGTCAGTATATTGTACACAGTTTTTAATGTATTGCTTTGGCAACTTAATTTATCTGGGCTCGATGTTCTATTTGTACTTTTCAGCATTAGATTTTATTTATTAATTTATATTTTTTTACCAGGGTACTGCACTTATTACAATGAACCATTTGGAGGCACGGTGCTGGTGAATAGGATCACATAAGAAATGAAAAAAAAACATATTTACATATGCAAGGATATGCTAAAAAACAAATGCATATATACATATTTACAGATGCAAGAATATACTACAACATTTACTTCAATAAGTAGTTAACAATGTCAAAACATGGATAGAAATTGGAGTTATGACAAACAGAGCTTTATGGATGAAGAAGATGTAGTCACAATGACTGAGATGGATCATGTTATAGGGGTAGCAGCATATCATTATACAGAGAGGTTTGATGACATTAGAAGGGTGAGAATAGTTGCAAGAAAGGATACCATGGGGAGAAGACAGAGAAAATGTGAGAGAGACATACAGATCAAAGAGAAGTAGAAAGGAGAAGAAGTGTGAGAGAGATGCAAACAGAAGAATGAAGTAGGATGAATGAGTGGCAGTAAGTAAGGGGATGACAAGATGAGATAAGGAAGATGAAATCTGGTTAAAGGGGTGCATGTAATGTGACATGAGTGAGTACAGCTGCACTTTGCTTGGATGAAGAGGTGTTCCTTGAACTTTTGTCTGAATTCTGAATACATTTAGATGCCTTGCACTGACAGGGAATGGAATCACATAGTTTGGGTGCTAGGATGGAGAGTGCACAGTTAGTGCAATACAGTTTATGTTTTTGTGTTAGTAGCATGGGTTGAGATAGAGCGATATCCCTGAGAGTATATGCAGGAATTTTAGTGAAAAGTTTATGAGTGAGAGGGGAGGATGTCTCAGGAGAAAGGGCCTTGTGAATTAGTGATCCTAGTAGGAGGATGGCTTTTAAATGTACTGCGATCCATTTAGCTTTGGTGAGATTTAGGCAGTGGTGTTCATTATTGGGGGAGTCACTAATGAACTGCAAGATTTTATTAACATGGTTTGTAAGGTGGTGGCATTTTTCTTTGAGGCTGCAGCTATGATGGGTAGTCCATATTTGAGTTGAGAAAAGAGTATTCCTTTGCTATGGCATGTTTGGCTGGCTTGGACAGAAAAGGTGATGGCTTATTCTCCCAGAACAGTAATGCATTGATTGTTTTGCATGTGTTTTGAATGTGTAGTTGAAAGTTAACAGATTGGTCTAGCCAAATGTCAAGGTATTTGAAGGATGTTGTAGTTTCTATGGTAACATTGATAACATCTTTAATATTAAAAAGCTGGGTGCTTTGGCAATTTTTGGTTGGTTCGAAATAGCATTGCTTTTGTTTTTGAGGGATTGAGTATAAGTTTCTTGTCTATTATCCAGTGGTTGAGGGTTTGGAGATCATCAGCCTGTACATGACCATGTCATCTGCAAAAATAATTAAGAGGTATCTGATCAGATGGGAATTTGTTGATAAGTATGGAAAATAGCAGTGAGGCTAACGTTGAGCTCTTGGGTACTCCTTTCATAAGTGGAGCTGTTTCAGAGATGGTGGTGCCTTCTTTTACCTTGAAGGATCTATTGGTGAGGAAGTTGGCAAACCAAGGTTTTGACTTCTGATCTTTCAACAGGGACCCCTGATTCCACATAAAATGTTTTACTGTATGCAAGGTCCATTTGCAACAAGATCAGCATTACAGTTAACTTGCTGGATTACAGTAAGCTAGCATCCTTCCATGAGAGTTGTTTCAGCTACAAATATGAACTCCATTCAACCACACATGTATCGTTAAGCATCTTAGAAATTCACTGTCATAGACTGACAGCATTGCATGGTGGGTGTAATTTCTTTTAAATGTGAAATGGATTTTCTTCTTGAGTCGGTGTTGATATATCCAAACTGGTTGAAATTGGGTGCTTTTAATATCTGAGTCAAAGTCAGTGGTATAACTATTGCTAATGATTTTGCAGCCATTATAAAAGGGTTACATTTGTTCAAGTTGTAAGTTCTGCCATCCATAAGAATGGGACTCCCTGAAGTCACTTTTCCAATTTGTGTTAACTACTGGGGCTTGGAAAGATGGATGCAGTCTCATGACCTGACCATTGACTGGTCCACTTCAGCCTCACTCAACCCTGTCTTATTCCTTCTGATACTTGAGCAGCTCTTGGACTTCAATGTAGACAATGTGGAGCTGCTGGCCACTAGGTACAACAGTCTAGCGGCAGTGACTGTTGATCAATTTTCCCCTATAGGTGTATTCCTGCTGCTGTAGCTAGGAGAGAGCAGTGTTACAATACTGAGCTCTGTTCTGTGCACAAAGAAGCTCAAAGAATGAGCATCAGTGAAAGCATACCTGCATTCTTGGGAAACTGGCACAGGGCAGTGGACCCACATTACCCTAGATGCCAGTCTGACATCGCCCATAAGAAGTCATGGAGGTTTCAGCTGTGATGTGTTGACTGCCTTTGCTTTTCCAAGAGGCCTACAGATTGTGCAGTCCATCCAGTATTACACAGGAAGCTTGTATTTCACATGATTGTGAATAACTGGTTGTTTCTTTACAGAGAATGTGATCTTTAGGTATGAGGCTATTCCAAATGAAGTTAGATCAGGAAGCTATCCCATGATTGCACAATTGACTTGCATTTTCCCAAGATTATGATCTACCAAATAAGAATTTGGGACGTGTCTGATAAGACTGATTTCAGTGAGTTCCCAGAGTTGCTTCTAAGTCTGTGTTACACAGCTTATGTTAGGGATACAGGGGCAAATAGTCTACCAGAGTCTTTCCTAAATGCTTTCAGTCCATTAATTTCAGAATTATCCAGTCAGCATACCTTTCAACCTTTTGGCTAAAGAAATCTGGACTAAGTCTAAAATAAAGTTGGGACCAAGCTCCAAAAAATAGGGACAGAATTTAAATTTACTGTTCTTATAGACTGTATTGCTTTGGCAACTTCATTTATCTGTGCTTGATGTTCTATTTGCACTTTTCAGCATTAGATTGTATTTATTAATTTATATTTGTTTACCCAAGTAGTGCACTTATCACAATGAACCATTTGAAGGCACAGCACTGGTGAATAGGATCAGATAAGAAATGAAAAAAACATATTTACATATGCAAGGATATGCTAAAAAACAAATACATATATACATATTTATTCAAACCATGCAGCGATTGATAAAATAACAGGTTTCACATTAGCATGCATTTTTGTCAAGAATATGAAGTCTAAAACTCAAATGCCTATCATTATTTTCTAACTTCAGTCCTCAGTGTTTGCCAGTAAACCACATATTTTATGATGAATAAAACAAAACAAAACAAAAAAAAAAAAATATGAGGCAAAAATCTGGGCATTTGAGAGGTATACTTGTCAGCCTTGAAGACTGGAATGTCTCTTTCTACCTTAAAGTAGGACTATCACCCAAATTGTAAGCAGCCTGTTTCATTTTCTGAATCTAATGGACTCTAGGATCCCTTTTCATCTGTGTTCCAAGTTTACTCCGGTACGGAGACTGTTACAACCTGAATAGTCAATGAGTATCTAATCACATGAGCTCACTCAGACTCACCTTGATATCTGTGCTGCATTTCACACAGCTGGCCATCTGATCTATTTGGTGTGCTTGAAGCCCTACTACAGGATTTTCAATACACTCCTCAAGAGGTCCTGCTTTTCATAGCTCACAGAGGGCATAGTATCTGGGTTTAAATCCTTCTCTGATCACTTTTTAGTTGTGTGGTACCACAAAGTTCCATTCTGTGTGATCCTTTTCTCATCAACATGTACGTAAGTGATATCACTCAGTAAGCTAGTTAGAAAGAGAGATTTGCAATACCATTGCTCTGCAAAGGACATCCAGCTCAACCTCTCCTTTCCCTAGGCTTAGGAGTACATGGATTATTCAAACCATGCAGAGATTGATATGTATAACATTCTACCTTGGATATCTGAATAACAACACAAAAACAGCCTATAAAAAAACTTCTACCTCCTTTCATGTCACTGTAAGATCGTCCACAGCTCCTAACCTCAGTCCCATGCTGTGTGAAAAGGCCACAGAACTGGGTTTGTGCTCTAGGTGTAAACATTCATTGTGATGATCAATGATCAGCTGCCACTTCAAAACCATGTCTGAGTAGCCATCAAATCATGCTGTCACCAAGTGAGGAAAATCACACATAATAAGAACTGTATTCCATCAGCAGACTTACCTATTGTTCTGCTAAGTTTGATGGTTGCTTAACTAGATTACTGCAAAGCCCTTCATACTGAGTTGTCAGTCACAAGCCTGATAGGTTGCAGCGAGTACAGAATTGTATGGCAATTTTCCTTGAGGGAGTTCCACAGTTCATTTATATTATTCTGCACTGACTCACTGTCACGCATATAACTCACTTAAAATCATGTTGATGGTGTTCAAAGCCCTAGATCCCAGTAATTTGAAGGAACATTTAGCAACACATCTGCCTTCTTGCTCCATCTACTCATCTTCCACAGGGATGCTGGCGATACCCAGGTTTAGTCTAGACTCGTATGGCCTTATATGTTTTCCTGTCTGTGTGCTTAACGTATGAGATTTATTGTGACTGCAGCTTCTGGAGTGTACTTCAGTGCTGTGTTTTATCTGATTCTTCAAGACACAACTTTTGTATTTTTCTTTCTCTGATCCTTTTTTAACACAATTACCTGTAAGTATTTAAGTTGCATGAGCAGTCTTTTTTTTTCTAATGTTGCTTACTTAGTGTTTACAATATTTTATAATGTCTGGTCTAATAAGCATATAAATAACATTAATTGATATGTTGATTGATTGAGTCATTGGTTGATTCCAGTGAGAAGCCTGACTGCACTTTAGTTTTCACCTGAGCAACTCTTGAACCTATGGCCATTAGGCCATATCATCTGCATATTTAACAATTTGCTGATTTCTGCAGGCCTCACACTTATGATTAGTGAAAATAAGGAATGGTACTGACATTCAGAGATACTCAACTGAATACCACCCTAGGGCTGGAGAGGCATTGATTAAACTTACAATGCTTTTTTGTAAATTAGTGCTCTGCCAATGTGATGGGAGATTCCCAAGTCCTAGACTATGGTATTTAGATGGTAAAAATGTTATGGGATATGATTCCAAATCTGTGCTGAAGTAAATGAAGAACCACTACTGCAACCAGGTTTATTTACTGGTGAGTAAATTAAGTTGGTCAGTAAAACAAAGACTGTGTTGGCTCAGTGCTTGGTCCAGAACTTGTATTGATGGTGGCTGAGGAAGGCATTGATGTAAACGGTATAACTCTTTCAATTTAGCTAGGGTGGCAAAGGATACAGATTAGTGATTATTTTGAAGCAGTTTTGGATGTTCATATTTCTGGAGAGGGGCTATATGGGTGATTTCAGTTCTTAGTAGGTTGGATAATGCAACCTCTTTGATGAATGTTTTGAAGAAGAGTAACAGAATTGTTTAAATATTTCTTTTTTACAGAAGTAAAAAACTAGTAACATTTTGGCCTTTCTTGATAGCCTAAGGACTTTAGGCCTGTGAACATTATGATCACTTAAGAGAGAGGATGTGTGAACATATTTCAGATATTAAAAATGGTAAACACATGAATGCACTGTGTAGACATATTCAGGCATTTAATAATCATGGTTTTGGTTTCCTAGTTATTCGGCAAAATGTCCCTCATGCTCAAGGGAAAATATTATCTGAACATTTAGAAGTATGTGAGCTGAAGTGGGAAATGCATATGAAAGCTTTTGTTCCCCCCTGAGCTGAATGAATATGCTAGTATTAACTGTGTTTTAAAAATAAGGCTTTTAGAAGTGTAGTTAATTACTCAATTTGTTTTAATTGTTTAATGATCTCATTTTTTAATAAAAAGGTATGTGCTTGATGTGTTTCCAGATTTACCTTTGGTTGTTCTTCCTTTATATCATGTGATCATTATGGTTATGAACCTTTGGGATCTTTACAAGTATTTGATATGTTTAGTGTGATACATCCTTAAGTGGGAATTGTACTTGATAATTGATTGCATTGATGCCGAGTATAAGGGAGTGATTACCTCTTTAGAAATGATGATATCCCTTTGGCAGTTAGCTGTGCTAAATACAAGGATTTCTGGACAACCATTCTCAAACTATGGTGAAACAAGAGGGAATTATTGGCTCAAGTTGCTAGGTCTCTGATTATATTTTTGTTTTAGAGTGGTATGCTGTCTATACAGTATAATAAGGAGGTGTTGTCTACCAAAAATGATACCATACTTTTTTAGCATTTAGTTTGAGCCTGTTTTAGGACACCAAGAGTCTACCATGGAGAGTTTATTGTAGATGGTTTGTGTGTCAAAGGGTGACAACAACAACCCCCAATTTACAATCATCTACAAACTTTGTTAACCAATAATCTTGACTGTCTACTTGCAGATCTGAGAAGTAAATGTCAAACAGGAGGTGTTCTACCACCAAACACTGAAGGCCACCATTGGTCACTCTCAGACTTCTTAATGAGCTGTCTGTAACTCATATTGTATGAGTTCTGTCTTTCAGCCAGTCTGTTATCCATCTTACTGCATATACTCAGTTTTAAAGCATTTAGTTTCTGTATGATGCCAGCATGGTGAATGGTTTCAAAGACCTTGGTCAGGTCAAGGTGTACTATGTTTACCAGTCTGAACAGAGAGTATCCACATTTCACAAAACCAAACAGTTGGGGATCAAATCTAATAATATTCTTGATATCATTGTTTATAAGGTCACTTATAGTATGTCCCATGGCTTTGCAGATGAGACTTGTAAGACTGATCGGTCTGTAATTAGCTGAGCTGGTTGCAAGGCCATCCTTATTGAGGGGTATTATTGGTGTGGTGCACAACTCATCAAGGATGAAACTTAAGTTAAACAACTTAAGAAGTGTGTCTGCAAGGGCTTGATTAACACTATTAAATAAACAACTAGATCTAATGTGAGGTGCCATAGAGGAAGCATTTTTGGTCTTGGTTAGCACTTTTGTAAATGATCTTTAAAGATAATTATAGGAGTGAGTGATTCAGGTTTTAGAGACCATTGGACAAAAGTCTTGATATTCCTTCGGCAGTTGGCTGTGCAAGGTCCATTGATAACATTAAATGTGTTTGCAAGGATAATGGCAGTGTTTATTGGGTCAGAGTAGGAGATAACATTATGAATACGTGGAGGTATAACACATCTGAAGAAGGATAGCTTCAGAAGGCAGCTTAGGTTTGTGGGATCCTTAAATGGACCTAATAGTGTTTTTAATTTTCTTTTTTTTGTAATGATTTTGAAATTTTTCTTCAGAAGAGTGGTGTTGGATCTGCTGTATGATATAAGGAGTTTCTTCCTTTTATGTAGGGTTTATTAATGGTAGTAAACCACAAGGCTGGTTTATTTTTTTTTTCAGTTATACTTGGTTCTGCTAGAAATTGCTAGCCCTATGCATTTGCTGTATCAGTGTTAGTGGTTATGGGATGGTAAGTTAATTGTATTTTTTCATCACAGAGTAGGATGTAGTTACCACTTTTGTAGACTTTAAATTCATTGAGGTTTGCTTTAGGGTTTTTGGGAGTTTTAGAAAGGTTACATATTTGTGGTCAGACTTCACTGAAGAAGGAGCTACCAAAGGAATAGTGCAAGAGGCAGACATACTTTTAAAAATCAAGCAAAGGATTATGTGTCTTCAGGTACATTTATTTGTCCACTGCTTAAGGATGTTTTTATTTATAAAGTTTAGGAATTTTTGAGCATATCATGTGTTGACAGTATAGATGATGGAGTCTACTGAAAGTTAGTTAAAGGTACCCAAAATAATGGAGTTTTTGCTAATAAGGAGATTGTTTAGAACATTTAGGAATCTGAAGTGGTCATCAAAAGACAAAAGTGTTCTGTAACCAGCTATTAATTGGTACTTTATCCTAACTGGAGTGATTTGTATTTTAATGAGTTTAATGTGTAGGTCCCTATTTATCTGCCTGGAGGTAATATATTCCTTGTCAAATATGGAGACCCCACTACAATTACCATCAGTCTGAAGACATGAAAACACAAAACATAGAGCTGTAGTTACCAATTTGTGTACCAATGGCTATTCCCCGATCTGATATCTCCTCATTTTTTCAAGTTGCAGACCAACATTTAAAAAAAAAAAAGATTTCTCTCCAACTTAAGGACCAAAAAAGGTCTTCATAGTTGTATTCCCTATTACAGGGGCAACAGTTGTTCTTTTCTTTATAGATTGTAGCAAACTCCTTCCCTCAGTTAGATCATCCACTCTATCCTTTTCCAGCCTTCCTACTGCCCAGCCCTATCCTTCCTCATCTCTCATTGCTCCCCTACTAGACCACTCCGGAGCTATACCCAAGACCTACTATGAATCTACAAACCAAACACCAATGTTGGTTGTAATATATATAGCTACCATCCCTCTATTGCTTGGAATAAACTCCCAACTGAAATTATAACCCTCACACACCCCAAACAATTTAGAGCAGCCACCAAAGAGTACCTTATTAGCCACTGGACCTGTCACTGTACTCACCCCCCCGAATAATTAAACTACAACATACCTCCTGCCAAACACAAGCCCACTCTATCCTCCTTAACTAATCCCTCAACTGTCTTCCTAACCCAATCAGTTTACATCTTCAAGTAACTCTCTTTTTGTTTATATCTTGACCAAGCTGTACTTTCCAAACTGAACTCTAAAGCTTTAAGTATTGTACTACATTCATATATCTATTTCTCACAAGACATAGCTCTTAAATCTAGCCTGTGTATTCTTTAAATTATGTATCATCACCTGAGGTTCATTTGCATTAGTCTGGAATATTGTATTCTTTGAAATTTGTATTATCATTTGTGTTTAATGTGAATTAGTCATGTATTAAATGTGTAAATTTATGGAGCTTTTCTCCCTGGGCCTCCTCTGAAAAAGGGCTCTTCAGCTCAGTCGGACATACTTGGTCAACAAATGTAAAATAAAAATAAAATAAATAAATAAACCACACACAGATTGTTAAAGCACTTCATTACTGACCACAAATGGAGTACTGGTAATATACTAAAAAATGATCTGTATATGCCAATTCCACCTTCTAACATTTTGTGCCCATGGCAGCTGCCTCCATCACTCCAACAATGGTACCTTCTACCATTCCTTTGCTTGTTATCACAAAATAACAGGTTGTCACTGAAAGCTAGAAACACAGCATCAATGTGCGCTTATGGAATCCCATTGTGCCTATTAAATAGCTTGAAACATGACCTAGCAGACCTATTTAGATCTCTGCTTAACCACAGTGTCCAGACTGGCAGTCCCAGTAGAGTGGAGGACAACAATAGTCATCTCTCCGCACAAGGGGGGACCATCAATGGATGCAGGAAACTACTGACTCATAAGTTTAACTAACCTCCTATGCAAGGCTATTGAAAGGATAATCATGAGCCTGACTAACAAAGACATAGGAAATCTCCAGACTCTAGACCTGACACAGTTCTGCTTTGAGAAGGGCACATCCTGAATGTTCAGTTGGTGAACTTCCTTGAAAAGGTCACAAAGGCCATGGATGAGCATAAGTCAATGGATACCACCTTACCTTGACCTAGCCAGGACATTTGATACAATAACCCATTCAGGTATTATGGATAAACTCACAAAATGAGACATACAATTCTGTGTCTCTGTGTCACCTGATGGATAGCCAAATGGCTCACTGATAGGACACATGTTATTAGAGAGGGGGGATCCACATTCAGCAAGAGGCCAGTCACCAGTGGAATATCTCAGGGTTCAGCACTGGGTCCCCTCCTGTTTGAGATAAACTTCTCAGATCTCAAGGCAAATGTAGATGGCATTTGGTGACAAGTTTGCTGATGACTGCAAGTTGGGGCAATCATTGACTCCCCAAATGATGGTGATATTCTACAGAAAGGATTAACACAGACTAATGATTAATGTCAGAGCCATGGCCTCAAACTAAATGTAAAGACATGCATAATAATACACTTTAGGAAATCAAATATCCCTGCAAATTACAACACTGATAGCACCCCAACCCCAATAGTGGACTCAGTAGTGAGAAATCTGGGTACTCGGATAGATAGTAATCTGAACTTTGACCACAATGTGCCCATGGTGGTGACGAAATACTTCTATGTGACTCAGCTTATAAGTAAAGGTATGGAATACAGATCTCAAGATATCATAGTACCAGTGAACCTGGCCCTCATCAGACCAATATTTGAGTGCACCGCATACTTTGGCATGTACTTCACCAGGCACCTGCAACAGTTGGAGTGTCCTCAGAGGTTTCTCACTAAAAAAATCCTGGGTATAATCAACATGTCTTATGTGGACTGATTAAAAGCCTTATCACTATATTCAGTTTTCTACCTATTACTTAATGGTGATCAATGCCTGACCTACAAGGCAGTCTCTGACCCAGCCCTGATGAAAATGTTGCATATTCACACAACTAACTGTATGAGGGTTGCCCACTCCAAGGCTCTAAACCCAATATCTGCCATGAATAGATTATGCTGGAGCGATAGATATGTGCCCACAGTTTACCCCTCCACTGGAGAAGGCTTCTTATTCACATGAAGCAGAGCCTTTCCATGACCATCTGGTATGAAGCGTTTTTGCTTAGGGTGATTCTTTACGATAGGTATGCATGACATGGATGATTGATCTGATTTTTTGGAGGATTCTTTTCCTCCCTTCTGTATTATCTTACAGCTCTCTCTCTAGTACCCCACATCCATTGCTGGGTCTGCCATCCACCTCCTTTAACTACAGACTACCTCTGGTAGGGCTGGGACTGATGCAGAACATAAGAACATCCTAAGGGACTGACAGTTCAAATCCAACAGGATGAGTTCTTATTTTCTGCATTATCCATTTGCTCTCACTGGTTACTTATATAATGACTGAGGAGTGAGAGTACACCGGGGACATGCAGCATATTGCCCTACCTCCATAGCTGCTCAGTATTGTCTCCACACAACCCCCCCCCCCTTTGGCTCACACTGGTTAGCATGATGTTCGCCGGCCTCCACTAGAGATCGTCACAGGAGATGTCCATGAATCAACCACCCACCAGGAATTAACACCCATCCCACACTGAAGCTCCTTCAGATGCCCAAGCCTGGGTCACCTGGACCATAGTCAGGGCTTTACCATCTATGCCATGGACTGAATAAGTGACTTTATTTTGATGAGACTTACTTCTAGGAGGTTGTGGAAGTGCATTTGTTACAGACTCAACGTAAAATAATTTGCTGTGATTAGAGAAGGATTGAGGTGGAGGTGTATGAAGCACACAGGGCATGTTTTTAGGTGAGATAAAGCCCACAGAATAATTAAATATTCACACCTCTCATGGACAAAATTACTAGGGTTAATAATAAGCTCAATAGTTGTGAACATAATTAGTGCACTGTCTTACGAGACCGAGTGCTAAAAGGTAGGGAACATAGATGAAACTAGCAAGATGACCGTCCGTCCTGTCCACTGCCTCATTATTTATACTAGTAAAGAAAGTGCAGCAGAATCTGTATGTAATTATTGTACAATACACAAAAAGGGTACAACTAGTGTGCTGTGTACAAGGTTTTATGAAAAGTAATACGAAGTGACACATTCATTTTTTTTTTTTTAGTCTGATTGCATTAATGCAGTCCTTGACAGAAAACTTAGTCTCTGTGGTGCTTTTGTGAATATTTTAATTGTAACTCACAAAGAAGTTTAGCTTCCAGGAAACAGTTCCTCATGACAAATCTACCTGCATTAGAATATCCATACCACTGAGTCTGGATGCCATATTTTCCATAGTTCCAGTGCTCCATGGCAGATATGTGTCATCAGTTACAGTACTTCCAAATAGGGTTACCAACTTTTCATGTAAAAAATTATGGACATCCACATTAAAGCAAAATACGTGCAGAATAGAAATGTGCATTGACCTCCCCTCAAGGAGATTGTTGTGCAATATTACTGTGCTCAATTAAACATATTCTTGTGTTCTTCAGTGGCAATGTCCCATAATTCTTGACAGGCTGGCAACCATACTTCCAACCTACCATTTTCTTGTGATATACCTCTGCAGCAAATTATGATGCCATTTTAATGCTTTTTTGTGTATTCTGTTTTATATAAATATCACTTGTGTGTGAAAGATTTACTTTTGCAGATCTAAGATGTTTTTATTCCCTTCTGTTTCATTTCTTATGAAAAACTGACAGCTACCATTAGCATTCTTCATACATGGCCTTTTTGTAACTGAGCCATTACACTTGTGACTGTAAGCTTTGCCAAGCATTTAACTTGGCTCTGATATTAAAAGAAGGATTTACAAACACCTCATGGAGATACAAGCAGCTGCAAGTAACTTAATGTTTTGTTCCTTTCTGCCAGCTGTGACCGACTATAATGGGATCCCAGTCAGGGAGAACATGAGACAAACCAGTCCTCCACACAATTTATCAAGCAAACTCACTACTTCAAATACATGGAACAAACAGAAGGCAGTTCTTATAAATAGAAAGCAGTGTTGTTATTAGAAGCACAGAGAAGTCTGAGACTGACAAGCTTTAATAAATGATTTTCTGCAACTTCACTTGTGTGCCCTTGAGAAGTTTGTCTCTGCACTTTAAGCATTATGGCTTTTATGTAAAATAGTTAAGCTGGAGTACTTTGGTATAAATAAAAATAATGAAAAGTCTGTTACTGAAAGAATGAAACCTTCTCCTCCTTATTAGAATTTCCTTTCTCAACATGGTATTATAAATTTGCAATGAATTAGACTATGACCTTACTGTTTTCTTATTCAGAATATTCAAGTCCTTTCAGAATGAAGCTATATAACCTACGTAGATGTTTGCTGAGATATAATATTCTATGTAATTAGTACTAAATAAATGAGCATAGGTCATTTTCATCTGCCCTGAGGTCACTAAACCAACAAAACTTTCCAAAATAATGGGCCGGATTCACGAAGGCTTGCACGGAGTCTAAGAGTAGTGTAAGACTCCATGCAGCCTTCGCCATCCAGGAACAGCCCAAAGTCCGTGTAAGAGACAAGCTAAAACGGCTCTTACATGGAGTGGGCGTGGATAAGCTAATCACCTCACTTGCAGCCGGATAGCATGCAAATGAGGATGATTAGCGATCCATGAAGCCCAGAACAGCCCGTGTAAGAGCCGTTTTAGCTGCAGAAATGTACTCAGTTGACAACTGAGTACGTTTCTCAAACTGCAATGGAGCCATGTCAGCTCCAAATAAAGGGTGCATATGTGTCAGGCAGCATGCCAATGGCCAAATATGTGGCCATTGGCAAAGTAACCTGATGCAAATATATTAAAAATATAATTTTTTTTTCGGCGATTGCCGATGTTTAAACCCAGCGCAGCCCCGCGCAAATGGGCTGTGCTGTATAAAACATAAAAACGAAGGTTTTAAACCCACAAATGTGGGTTTTATGCAATACATGGAATGTCAATGCAGGGACCAGCAGACCAAACCAATATGGCCACTGTGTATTGGTTGCTAAGGGGGGAAGCCGAGTCTAAGAGATGTAACTAAGCATTAGTAGGCAATCTGATGCAAATGAGTGTTAGGATACCGAATTCCACTGTCACATAGAAAATGAGCACAGTCTGAGTAGTGTAAGAGTTACAGAAGGGGGAGGAACAGAGTAGGAGATAGGTGACATCACAGGGGGGAATGGTAGAAAGAAATGCAGTTCATTGGAGGTCAGAGTTACATGACGGATGTCAGACAGATATCATGGAAAGAGGTGTGCCACTAAATAAGCATGAGAAAGTCAAGAAATGGAAGGTGTACACTGTTGCCTACACCAAAGTTTCTTGCTGGATGTGTATCTTGCATGCGCGCCATGAAGCGCGAGTAAGGCAGTGTGCACACGTGTAAGGCAGACTGAGCATGTGGGAGCGTGTTGGGAGATGTTTAACACTGTTTGCGCGGGCGTGCAAGCGTTTTAATCCGAATAAGCAGATTTTGAACCGTGTAAGCATGTGTGAGCGCATGTAATTCACTGTGAGCGTGTTTATGCTGGTTTGCACACGGCTCCTCCCTGAGGAAACAGAGAGGAAAAAGGAAGCAACAGATTTAGTAGGAAGCTAGCAGGGAATACTGCTGGAGCTAGCAGGTGAAAACAATTAGACGCAGGCAATTACTCAGGCAGAATAGTAGCCCAGCCCAGCACTTAAAACTCTGCAAACAGCAGTGCAGGATAATTCTCTCAAGAGACACTGCAAGACAGGAGTTAAGTTATCAGAAGTGAAAACTGAAAAAGCTGAACTCAGAGCAGAAATGTTAGGGGCTGCCATAGCTGTCATAATGAGACATAGGCGACTTGCTGAGGGTGGTGACAATGCAGATGGTGCCAGACAACCCACAGTGAGGAGACGGAGAAGAGGGTACAGGCCCAGGGTCACCTACCACGGGTTACATGAGCTGGAGATAGTAGAGTGCTATAGAGTGGACAGAGACCTCCTGCAGCAAATAGTGGAGCTGTGCAGGCCACGCCTCACACACAGAACCAACAGAGGGGAACCCATCCCAGTGGAAACCAAGGTATGTGTTGGCCTAAGAATACTAGCAACAGGTACCTTCCAGAGACCAACTGGTGATATGATGGGGATATCACAGGCATCAGCCTCCAGGGTACTGCACCAGTTCCTGGATGCCATGTCAGCACATGTCGGTGATCATGTATATTTCCCCAATGCCCGTGAGGTATTGGCTAGCAATATGCGTCTCTTCCAGCAAATAGCGGAATACCCTGAGGTAGTGGGTGCAATAGACTGCACGCACATACGCATCAAAGCACCAGCCGGTGAGCGGGGTAGGGCATACATCAACCACAAGGGCTTCCCCTCCATCAACTGCCAGGTCGTGTGTGATGCCCAGGGCATAATAATGAATGTGTGTGCTGGCTGTCCTGGGAGCTACCATGATTCCCACATCTGGCATTTGACGCAGCTATACCAGATATTTGCCAATGGGGACATCCCGCACAGACACCTAGTGGGGGATGCAGGTTATGCACTGGAGCCGTGGCTAATGACACCCATCAGAAACGCACACACACCTGAACAGGAATGCCATAATGAGGCACACGCACAAACACATAATGTAATAGAGTGTGTGTTTGGGCTGCTCAAGTCACGGTTCCGGTGTCTGGACACATCTGGTGGAGCCTTGCAGTACACACCAACTACATGTACCCAAATTGTCATGGTATGTGCTATGCTGCATAATATGATCTTGCGAAAACAGCTGCAGCAGGACCAGCATAGGGCCAGGCCAAACAGCCCCCCACCATTGCCAAGGCCATCACAGGCAGAGCATGACTCGGAGGAGGAACAACCTGAGCCTGCCCCAGGAGGCAGAAGGAGGAGTGCCCAGTATGCCCTGGCCTTGGCAAAGAGGCAATGCATAGCACATACACTGGCTCAGTAGGAACCCTGGGAATGATACCCCTCTCTGACTCACTCATATAGTAACAGGGATGCCTAACATGACACAACCTGCTCTCAAACATGTACAGGGAAGTGTAATATGTGCATCCGACAGAGGCAGCCCTGCAGCACCACCTGAGGCATGAATGCTATGTGTTGAGTAATGTAACACCATGTACTATATGCACACCAGAGGACCCTGACTAACATCCTACCCTCACCAAGCATCATGCCACAACATGACAATGAGATGATCAAGTGCAATAATTGACTGAAGTATCACAGTTAGTCAAAGGGGATCCAATGTGTGCCAGTCTGGGATGACATGCTGAGCATGACATGATGCACCACCTGCTAGGACTGGCGTGCACCTATCAGTGCAGGCCATATGGATACTGGCAAAGGCTGTTGTTACCCACAGTGTGCCCTGAATAGGTAAGGCTCAAAACACAAACCTATCTCCACAGGTATCAGAAGGGATAAGAATAAGATAAGGGATAAGTCGAAACAGCAAGATGCATGCAGTCTAAACTCACCCAGTATGGAGAATGTTGATATCTGCGCTGTAACAGAAAACTGAGTCAAGGCTCACAACAGCACCCTAACACTACAAGGTTACACCTTATACTGTGCTGTACAGCCTCAAAACATGGAACAAGCTACAAAAGGAGGGTTACTAGCAAGAATTGTCAAGGATAACCACACCTCCATGTTGGTACCACAACAAAAAGCAGCATGGACTAGCCATGGTCAAGTAACAGTGGCTAAAACTGCCCCCTAGTTTATAGCCTGCTACAGACTACTGTCCCAACACCAGGAACTGCACCTGGCCTATGCTGGAATACATGAATATATCAAGTCCTCCAAACCACATTATGACTGAAAATACCCAGACATAGACTGGGAGCATTATACTAGCTCCAACAGTGTAGGACAAAAGTTCATAGAATCCATAAACCAAAAGGCACAGGAACAACGTACCACTCCCACAAGAGGGGTAAGCATACTGGATGTGATAATCAGCAACATGGGTACTGGATGGCAAGATGAGAAGTGTATTGCTCACTGGTAAAACCAGACCATAGAGTAATCACACTGGATATACAAATCCTGACCACAGTCCCTGGCCAGAAAACCACAGTGGAAACATGTGTAAAGCAATATTTGCACTCCTCCAAACTGATGTGGAATCCATTAAAGGTCCTGAGCAGGTGCAAAATATGGGCCACACCTCAGAACCTGTAATACAGCCATTCCATGAACACTGTCAGGAATGCTTGGATTATGCAATCCTAAATTAAAACAAGACACAATGCCATACACGCAGGGATCTGGCATGATGGACACCAGCCATAACCAAACTGCAAGAGAATGAGGAAGCTACTACATGATAGAGCAAACATAAACAATGAAGTAATCACTGATCAGTAGTATGGCAATAAAATCTGTCCACACATACAATCCACTAAGGCCAGCCACAACAAGTTGAATCTGTGAATCCTGAGGCAATGTTACACCTGCCCCAAGTACACAGACAACCCCCAACTCCACCCAAGAAATACAAATATATGTGAGAGATGCAACCATCTATCCAAACTGGAGGCTGAGCTCCCTCAACTCAGTACTCCCAAAACTAGTCAGGAGGAGAAGGTAACCACACACACCACAAACACAGTCCCACATAGACCTATCACAACTGCAAACCAAACACATGAACACAGAAAAACATTCCCGGAGGCACAAATTACAAACACAGCACACCAACAGAGGCCTCTAAAGCAGACACCCAATCAAACAACCTCCAAACATAGCACATGCAACACATAGTACACAAAGCTGGTGTGCCAAACAGTCACAGGCCAGAAGGAGAAACAACATGCCTGATACAGTTGTAATAGGTGACTCCATAGTCAGACACACTGCTGTCCCGCACACCAGACTGAACAAGGGAAAGGGTACAGTAAGTTGCCTGTAGGCTGCCACAATACACCACATAACAGAAGTATGCAGGTCACTCCAAAGTAAGTAGAAATATGATGCAGTCATAGTCCATGCTGGTGTGAATGACCTGATATGTACCTTTCTAGACTACATGAAAAGAGACATAGATGAGCTCTCTGATTATGCAGTCCAGGCCGGTATGACACTCACTGGTTGCAGCATCCTACCCTTACCAAGAATAATGCCACAGTACAAACACGGAATGATCAGTCATAGCAAGTGGCACACTTACTGGTGTCATTCCAAGGGGATCCAATGTCTGTCTGCTTGGGATGTCATGCTTGACAAGCCACACAGCTGTTCTTGGGATGGCTTGCACCTGTCACCCCTGGGCGTCTGGATATTGGATAAGGCCTTTGCCACCTCCATAGAGCCTTTTGTAGGCAAGGCTGAAAAGACTGACCCACCACCCTAGAAAACATAAGTGGAAAGAAACATAAGGGTAATGCTGACCAATGCCAGATGTGTAAACCCCAATATGCATGCTCCCAAGGCCATCCCCAGTATGGAGAACATCGATGTCTGTGCAGTGACAGAAACCTGCTGCAAGCCTCCTGACAGCACACCAGCACTACCAGGTTATACCACATATAATGTGTCATGGCCCCAAAACCTGGAACAAAACATAAAAGGAGGGTGAGTATCCATATTCAGCACAGACACCCATACGTCCAGGTAAGTGACAATGCACAAGGCATTGGAGTCCACCCATGTGCAACCAACTGTAGGCAAGACTGCTGTACAGTCTGTAGCATGCTACAGATCACACTCTCACACACAGGAACCCCACCCAGCCGTCCTGAAGACACTGGACAGTATGAATGTCCCACCAAATACCAAACAAGGTACCACAAATTACCACATAGGTGGTAAACCATTATGTATGGAAGGAGTAACCAGGGACCTAGGGACACAAGTGGACAGTAACCTGTTATGTGACACCCACATTGCCAATGTGGCTAGGAAGACTGTCTACATTTGACACCATATCAGGAAAGGATTCACATCTACGTCAACAGAGGTCATTGTGCCCCTATACTGTTCTCTTATCACACCCATAATCTAGTACAATGCCTCATATGGGATGTACCTTACCTGACACCTGCAGCAGTTAGAAAGACCTCAAAGGTACCTCACCAAGAGGATAAAGGGTCTCAAATATATGTCATATGCTGCCTGGCTGTAGACACCCCAGCTGAATGCAGTCACATACTGCCTACACAGAGGCATTGCATGCCTGTTGTAGAAGGCCATGCCCAACACAGGAGTAATGGACATGCTCCACCCCAGAAAACTCAAAGCCATCGGAGCTGTGAGAGTGAGAGATGTCAACCTCAACAAATAATGAAATAGGATGTGCTGGTGGGACAGATACATAATCCAGAGGCTCCCCACACCCTGGACCAGAATCCCACTCCATGTTAGGCAGAGCCCCTCACTGACACTCTTCAACAGGAATCTTGCCAAGTGGATGGATGATTGTAGAGTTACACTGGGGGTCTTCACTGTGTCATGTCCAGACAGAGGCACAGCAAAGCAAATCATAAATGGCCATAATATTCACATAGCAAGGGGTGGCAAAAGCCACGCACACTCTGGCTAGGCTAACAAATGCCCTAGGGTGGATAGCCTAGTATGAACCTATGAACCTATGAAGATACAAATTGTGCAGGACACTAAGGATAATCCCAAGGCTTTCACAACTGATGGTAGGAACCATGTTGGGAATTCACAGATATGCTCTGAATCACACAAATATCACAAACACACACACATATTGCCAACATACATCCTGACAGGTGCAGTGCAACCCCCCCCCAAATGCAGAATATCTATCCCAGCAGACTGCTGGCCCCCTGACATTGCAGATGCTGAGGTAACAGCCAGCATCTACAAAGCAAAACACACAGTAGCAATGGTATGAGATGGTGTCCTGGGCTTAGTGCAACATGGACTCCAAGATGAATGGAATGCCAAATCACACTACTGCTCAATGTCAGCCTTACCACAGAATATGTACCCAAAGAGCAGTGTACAACAACAGTGGTCCTTCTCAACAAAGGTGTTGCCTGAATGGATACTGAAAACTACTACCCCAGAATCCTGAGAAGCTCGGTCTGCACAGCTATGGAAAGGATCAGCATGTACCACAGACATAAAGATATTGGGGACCTACTGACACCGGACCCTACCCAGTGTGGCTTTCTTAAGTGCAGATCCTGCCCCTAAACATGTTTGACTCAATTGAAATAGTCATTAAGGTCATTGATGAGGGCAATGTGGTCCACACAGCGTAGCTGGATCTTGCAAAGGCTTCTATACAATACCCTACGTGTTCATTATAGATAAGCTCACCAGCTTAAATATAAACCCCTATGTCAGTAGAGGGGTTGCAAACCAGACCAAGGACAGAACAGACATGGTCAGACATGCTGCAGCCATGTCAGACTACAAACCAGATATAACTGGCATCCCACAAGGCTTGGTCCTGGGATCTCCCTCGTCTGGTATATATGTCCGATAGGTACAGGCAAACATGGAAGGACTGTGTCCAAACATGTTTGCAGAGGACTACAAACTGTTCACCACATATGATCCACCAGCTGACACAAGCATCCCACAAAAGGGCCACATAGAAACAGACAACTGGTGCCATAGCCATGTCAGCAAGCTAATTGCAGAAAAGTGTATAGTCAACCTCCGTGGATATACAGTAAGTGCCCACCAATTACCACATAGGTGTTAACCCATTATGTAGTTAACATGTAATGAGAGACCTGGGGACACAAGGTGATAGATATCCTGCATTGGACAAACATGTGCTGTAGTGTTTACAGAAACATACCATATACCCACCTAATCATGAAGGTTGTCAGATCTAGATAAGGGGAGGTCATTGCGGCTCTGCAGTCATCCTTCATCAGTGGTACAATTGACTACAATAGCCCTTGTGGGATGTACCTCAGCAGACACCTCCATGAACCGTAAAGTCCCCAACAGTACCTCACCAGGAGTATCAAAGAGCTTGCACAGTTGCCATGTGTTGCCTGTGTTGCTGGTATCAATAAACATGCTGCACCTTGTACAATTTGAATGGCAGTGAGCTATGCACATGAGAGACCTGAACCCCAGCACTGACTTACATAGGACAAGCTGTACTGCATGATCCATAACACAGAAGCCACCCCCACCCATGAGTGAACTCCCAGTACAGGCTACCCATAGAGTCACTTATCAATTTTCCTGAATAGGAATCTTGATGAGTGGATGGGAGATGGTAGCTTTATCCTGGGTATCACTGTCATGTCACAGGTAGACAGAGGCACAGTATACTAACCATGACATATGTCATGGCAAACTCCACTTACAATGTGTGTTGAAGGACAAACACACTCTCCAACTGGCATTAGACATGGACTAGGGCACATCGCTAGTGTTTGCAAATGTACACCTATGTTGTGGAATAAACTACCAATGTTGGACAAGCCTGGTTTAAGTAGTTCATATCTGAATAGAATGCAACATGGTCAGATGTACACAACTGGCCCCTAACCAGGCTGTTGTGCTCACTATCGAAATGTAAAGCAGTGATAGCACTAAAGCCCAGGATACTGTCCACCACAGTCAAAGTACTACCAGTACACTATACAGTACTACAGTGTTAGGTCAGTGTGAAAGGATGTTGACAACTGTATGCAAAGTATCCCATGCAAACACTGCAGGCAAAGTATAATCCTGTTGTGTTCACACACAAAGCAGTTGTACAGTAACTACACAACATGACACACAACACACAACCATAAACGGGTGATATTTGTTGAAGTTCACAATCATCCACAAATGTGGTGGGCTGCAGAGTCCAACATATGGAATGCTCACACTGGGCATGCTCACACACTTTGATAAATGAGACATATGTCAGACAACATGCCATGGGAAGGCTGAACTGGGCATGCTCACACACTTAGGCCAAATCTCAGTTTAGCAGTTGGACACACATATCTGGTATTTTTACGTGTTATTCCAGGAACCAACCACATTACAGCAGTCTGCCCAGTGCACACAGTTAAATGACTACAGAGACATACGTGATATAGTGGATCCCTCCCATATGCAAACATCTTCCACAGATGCACAAGTTGTTCATACAAACAGGGAATGCTATGGCAATAAAGATGTGCAAACAGTCTATCAGCAACAAATAATGTGCATTTGACAATTAAACATATGGGTGTAGAAGTCAACACTAGGCTGTTTGCCCTAGGGGATGACAGCTTAGCCAGAGTGTGCTTGGTGTCTGCCACCCCACAGGATGCACATTCCCCTTTCTAAACACCGATGATGTCAGCACCCTATAAGTACAGCAGGAGAAAAAAAGCTTCCCAGTAATGCGAATAGTGCACTCCGCTAATGCGTCTGTCATAACATAGTTGGATAGGGGTTTGAATCCTGCAAATGCTCAGTGTGAGTGGGGTTGGTGTGTGTGTAAGTCTGTGGGAGAAAAATGTCCCTTTTGGCAACTGGGAAAACACACTACAAGATGCACATTACCCTTTCAAAACACCGATGATGTCAGCACTCTATAAGTAAAGCAGGCGAAGAAAAACCTCCCAGTAATGCGAATAGCGTGCTCTGCTAATGCATCCATCTCAAGTGTCATAACATAGTTAGGTATGGGTTTGAATCTTCCAAGTGTGTGTGTTTGGCTGAGGGGGGTTATTGTGTGTGAGGGAAATGTCCCTTTTGGCAACTAGGAGAACAGACTACAGGATGCACATTTCCCTTTCTAAGCACTGATGATATCAGCACCCTATAAGTACAGCAAGAGAAGGGAACCCTCCCAGTAATGCGAATAGCACACTCTGCTAATGTGGCTGTCTTAAGTATCATAACATAGTCAGGAAGGGGTTTGAATCCTATAAATGGCAAGTGTGTGTTTTTGGCTGAGGGGGGTTAGTGTGTGTGAGGACAATGTCCCTTTTGGCAACTAAGTGAACAGACTACAGGATGCACATTTCCCTTTCTAAACACTGATGATGTCAGCACCCTATAAGTACGGCAAGAGAAGAGGAAACCTGCCAATAATGTGAATAGCGTGCTCTGCTAATGCATCCGTCTCAAGTGTCATAATATAGTTAAGTAGGGGTTTGAATCCGGCAAGTGTGTGTACGCAATTGTGTGTGAGGGAAATGTCCCTTTTGGCAACTAGGAGAACAGACTATAGGATGCACATTTCCCTTTCTAAACACTGATGATGTCAGCACCCTATAAGTACAGCAAGAGAAGAGAAACCTTCCAATAATGTGAATAGCGCTCTCTGCTAATGCGTCCGTCTCAAGTGTCATAATATAGTTAGGTAAGGGTATGAATCCTGCAAGTGTGTGTGTTTGGCTGAGGGGGGGGTAATTGTGTGTGAGGAAAATGCCCCTTTTGGCAACTAGGAGAACAGACTACAGGATGCACATTTCCCTTTCTAAACACTGATGATGTCAGTACCCTATAAGTACAGCAAGAGAAGAGGCACCCCCCCAGTAATGCGAATAGCACACTCTGCTACTGTGTCTGTCTCGAGTGTCATAACATAGCTGGATAGGGGTTTGAATCCTACAAATGGCAAGTGTGTGTTTTTGGCTGGGGGGGGGTTAGTGTGTGTGAGGAGAATGTCCCTTTTGGCAACTAGGTGAACAGACTACAGGATGCACATTCCCCTTTCTAAACACTGTTCAGCTGAAGGCCATGGCTCTGGCACAAGTTGTCTGTTTCTATGATGCCCCTTTGGAAGATGCTTGTGTCGGCTGGAGAGTCAATTATGGTGGCCAGTTCGCAGTCATCTGCATATTTGGTCAGCCACAGTCCATCCGTGTTGGCCTGTACCTCCAATAAATATATACCAAACAAGAGAGGTCCCAGGACTGAGCCTTGTGGGACACAACTCGTAACTGGTTTGGAGTCTGGCATGGCTCCAGCAATTCTAACCATGTGGGTTCTGTCCTTGAGCCACTGTGCAATCCATCTAGTGACATAGGGGCTTATATTTAAGCTGGTGAGCTTCTCTAGAATGCCCAAGTGGGGTATTGTTGTGAAGGCTTTTGCGAGGTCCAGGTAGGCTGTGTGAACCACCTTCCCCTCGTCAATGGCCTTGGTGACTGTTTCAAAGAAATCAACCAGGTTAAACCTGGTAGTGCTGGTGTGCTCTCAGTAGCCCTGAACCAGGCATCTGTTACTGCACAGATATCGATGTTCTCCATGCCAAGGTGTGTTTTGGGTGCATGCATCTGGAGGTTTAGACTTCTGGCGTTAGGTAGCATTACTCTTAGTTTCTTATCCCTTGTGATACCTATGAAGGTGGGTTTGTCATTTGAGCCTTGCCTAACATAGGCACTATGGGGGTAGCAAGAGCCTTTGCCAATATCTGAAAGCCCAGGGGTGACAGGTGCAGGCCACCCCTAGCGAAGCAGGTAGTTCAGCAGAAGATGAATATGTGAAGGTGTAGTGCCTGTGATTAGTTAGCAGTAGCATATATGACTGCTCACGTGGACACATGCCAGGTAAGTCATATGCACTGTGTCACAGGCAATGTACATGTGAACAGGACAAACAGTGACATCCTGTCAAGTTGGACATGGACATACATATAGTAAGCTATGCAGATGGCACTAGAAGTCCACAGAAGCTCTATAACCATGCATTGCAGGTGTGATCAGTATTCCAGGGTAATTGCAAGCAAACATGCATGCAAACAAAGCTACAGTAAACAGGGCTGCATGTAGTCCATTGTACAACAAACAAGCTGTACCAGTTCCAGTAGGTAACACTGCAAATATGCAGGCACTATGCACATGTACATAGAAATACACGGGTCAGATGGCTAGGGTCCAGTCTCAGTGCACACAAATGTACAGACCATGTACTGTCAGAATGTACAATAACTGGATGGAAACCCATGTGCTCATACCTGCAGTAATACACATGTCAAATAACAGACACTGAGCCTTCACTCAGTGGTTCCATACTTAGTAGGATGTATGCTACCTGGCCTGCCACCACAGTATCCCTGACATATATGGGGACTCTCCCTCCTGTGACAGTTAGCTTTGTGTGTTGGGGCTGTCTAGCATGGTATGAGATGTGAGCATGCAGTGCTAGGGTGCTCCTGTGTGTCCTGTACCAGTCGTGTAGTACTGCACACATATCAACATCCTCAAACATCTGCATTGCAGAGTCCAGTGTGGGCAACATGCCACTTGCAATTTACATGTCCATTATTGCGTATTACTACATTCATTACCTTATCCCCTGTGCTACCTATGTATGTAGCCTTCTGTTGACATCATTACCACCAGTATGCCAACATGTGCAGATGATACACTATGGTACTTACCATGGGTGTAGACAACAGGACATGACAATCACACACTTACTGCATCAGGCATGCTGTGATATACCCACAATTAATTCAGCACACAGTACTGTTAACAACATGATACTATTACTACACATCTATGTGGTCACCCTGTGCATCAGCAACATGTTAACCTGTACCTGCACAGTTGTTACAGATTGCAGGAGGTGGCACAGTTTCATCATATGCACAGGGTGTGAACTTGGTATGCCTGAGTCAGCCAACGATACCACCAATTGACATGTATGTGTATGTGTGTTGGTGAGGGACAGCAGTAGAAGGTGGGGCAATGTTGATGCAGTGTGTGCATGTATGCGGTAGCCCTAGGTGTTGTCAATTCGCATGTATGTATGGATGCGCACAGTTCCACCTCATGGCTGCCATATACTGGTGTTTGTGGACAGCCACAGACTGTACCTGCCAGGCCATACAGATCAGTGTCTCTGGCCACGGACAAGGTACCTGTGCCTTGCAGGGGTGCTATGGACCATATCCAGTACCAACCCAGACTGGGTACTGTCATCAGAAGCAGGTGTTCATTGACTGGACACAGATCCCTGTCGGGCCCGGCCAGAGCCATGTGCACGTGGTCTCCTGGGGCGGTCTGATGACAGCACAGACCCAGCATTGCTGGGGCTGCTGCTGGCACTACGGGGGCGGCCGCGGCCCTGTTGTCATCCGCGATGACTGCCAGCTGCTGCTGTTGCTGGCATATGGCCATGTCGATGCCTCAACTGCCCACCATCGCCCTGGCTCATGGACATGTAGTTGTGGAACCGGTCTAATATGTCCCCACAATGTCTGTCTATGACATCGGTGAAATCACGGATGGCAGCCGCAATGTCACGCATACTGTCAGTCATGGCTGTGCGACATGCTGTTACCTCCCTCAGACCCTATCTGGTGTACCGTTCCATACGTGACTGTGCCTGCATGACAGCCCAAAACATAGCTGAGGTTGTAAGACCTCTGTGGGCATGTCTGACAGGGGCAGTACGCCCACAGATGCTCCCACGAAGAACCCCTGGACATCTGTCTGTGTGGTACCATCTCTGGGCCATGCCCATGGCTGCTGTGTGGGGAGGCATGTGCCACAGATGCCACATTACCCTGGTCAATGCCCACTGTATGCTGTCCATCACCTAGGGACATTGGTGACAAAGGGTGTTTTGGCAGAATAACTGTGCGCATTGATGGGGTCGACAGCTGTGTACTGTCAATCGGCTGACCAATGCCGGACACTGGCATACTTTCCTGTGCCATTACACAGATGTCATCATTATCAGTACCCACGGCACCTGATTCAGGTTCCATGCTACATGACACCAGAGCAGCAACAGAACCTGTGGGAGGGAAACAGGACACACAGTTTACAATGTCTACACATTACCAGTGATGCACACATGCACACATGCACACATGCACAGGTGCACACATGCACACATGCACAGGTGCACGCATGCACACATGCACACATGCACACATGCACACATGCACAGGTGCACACATGCACACATGCACACAGTTTCACACAATTGTACAGTACTCAGTATGCGTGATATCAACACACAGACACAGACACACCTACATGCATACAAAGAGCACTACTAAGTGAGCCAAATAGTACTATTACTATCAACACTATTACAGGAATTGTTAATACACACTCACCAGCATGGATAGACTGCATTGCTGTTATAGCAGAGGGTCCTGCAGATGTGAAGAAACTAATGTCAGTGGGCACAACTGTGCCATTGTTACTGAGTATGATACAGGTCAGTAGTACAACAGTCGCCTTTCACAGGTCAGCTGCTAATATTGAGGATATCACACTTGCACATTAAATACTATGGTGACAGCTACAAACCAAGGACACACCTCACACATGCATTAACTACCAGTGTACACAACAGTCAACTATACATATGGCATATTACCTGCACGTTCACTGTCTTGCTGCTGCGTGGCTCCAGCCTCCATCATAATGCATGTCTGCTGCTGTTGTTGTTGCTGGCGGACTGGAGCCACTACACTCATGAGTAGTCTCTCCAGTCTGGTGAGTGGGGGATGTGTAGCCACCCCACCACCTGTGGCGACCTGTTGCCTGTGGATATCCGACGCACGCTGACGGACATGTCTGATTAAATCACTGCAGTGATGTCGTACCTGCTCATATGTCCTATTATGCATGCCTGTGTCATTTACCCAACAGACAAGGTCTTGCCACAGTGCAGCCCTCTCCTGCTGATTCTGGCTGGTGCGGGAAAAGAGTATTGCATAATCCCGCACCAGGCTCTGGTGTATCTCCTCATCCTCAGCTGTGGAGTAGGTGGGATTCCGCAGGTGGGCCATGTACTTGAGAAAGAAAATAACCTGATATCAGCAATATATGTCAGCAGAATTTGGCACACATACTACACATGCTACTCGACTGTTGTGATACAACATATCTCATATATGTAGCATCTGTCTGTCTATTGGTGGATACACATGTAAATGGCCAGGTATCAGTGCTCTGCCAGCAACTGTGCAACAGTACCTGGCACACTCCATACGACATACTACCAAACCCCAGCAGTCAGAACACTGATTCAGGTCAAGAGCACCTCCTCACTCTGGGGGTTTGTATCTAGGTACTGTATGGCCTACATCATCAACTACTGTGAGCTGACCACACACTGATTGCCCTGGATATACATATCCCACCTCCAGCACCAGCACAAACGACTATAGTGCATAACATTACAGATGCAAACTTTACACTTTGTAACAGTGACATTGTATCCTTTTAGCCCACTGGGCCAGTGGCAGATACAACCCACAATGCTGACCCCTACACAATTGCTTTCTACAGACATCTCCGAGAATGCATAGATCATGCAATCCCATATATGACCAAGACACTCTCCACAAAGGGACAGCATCATGTCTGGTGGACCCCGACCATAGACAGATTGTATTACAGCAGATGGAAGCTATTGCAAGACAGAGCATAATTCCATAAAGGGAGGGCATGTCTGAGCAGCACTAGTAAGGATCTATTTTCCATCATACAAACATCCATGGGTGACTTTGAGAGGGAAATCAAGAGGGACACTACAGATAACCAGAAGGCCTTCTTCAGTTATATTAGCAACCTGGTCAGGATCCATCCTCTATGCCCATAGTTAGTACACAACAACACATATTTTCACTGACACCACAGATATTGACAACATTGTGGCAGACAGGTTCAGTGCAGGTGTCACCCCGCCCTCTCCCCCAAAATAAGACATAGTTATCCCAGCTGACTGTAACCTCCCTGTCATCACAGATGTCTAGGTGAGAGCCACCCTCAGGACAGCAGAATACACAACATGAATGGGACCTGATGGTATCCCCAGTTGCATGCTACATAAACTCTGACAGGAGCTAAACACACATATAGAAGTGCTATGTAACACTAGCCTGACTACAGGATATGTACCTGTACACTGGCGCACAGCAGCAGTGGTTCCACTCCACGAAGGAGGCACCTCAACATACCAATACAATACAACACAATACATTACATTACAATACAATACTATACAATATGCTATTGCTCCTGGGACTACAGCAGCGTACTGTTCTGCTACCCTGACCATTGTGACACATGTGGTGTGATGGTACCTGCTGGTGTGACACAGTTACACAGGGTGACTCATATGGCATATTACCTATCTGACTAACATTCAGCAGGGGTATGTGTGACATGTACTCATGGGGAGTCTTGCTTCTTAACACTGTGTGGTTTATTGCAGGCTATGTCTTATCTGTGGGTAGAAACATTTACCTCCACATGTGCACTCTATTGCAGTGGCACAGACGACACACAGCTGACATTTAGGTTGTGGATGGTGTGAGGTGTTACTATGGTTGTTGGACATCTGTCATGGGTGTGACTTACATATGTAAATCCGGGAGTGGTAACCTCTATGTGGGTAGTATATGTGTACTCTGTGGTGTTGTCAGTCACTGTGTATTGGTAATGTGTTTGAGTGCATTGTCACAGTGTTGTACATGTCACTGTGTCCTTCTCCATATCTGTAGCTGTCATGTGAGGTCCATACCATGGCATCCATTATGTGGTGTGGAGGGGTACACCGACCTACATGTCCATAGCTGACACACCATGTCCTCTGACACATACCATGTGCAGGTATTCCAGGGATAGTGTGCCACTGTGAATATCATTGGGGCCACTATTGTACACATTTATGACCCTGTTCACCCCTGACACATGCAGTGGTGGGCAGCCAATCACATATCTGGGGGTTACTGGTGTAGGTGATTTGGAATGTGGCATGGTACTCTGGTTTTGACACTGGTGTTCACTCCATGCCTTTGTCACCAGGCACCTGTTGCAATACATCTGTACACATGTGCCTCACTCAGAATTTATATACATCTCTCTCTCTCTCTCTCTCTATAAATATATATATATATATATATATAAAAAGGGAATAAAGAACTCCACCGAACATGCACAGTAGGAAAAATGACAGCCAGAATGACAATCAAATGAAGAACTTCTTTTTACGCGTTTCGTCCAAATTTAATATAAACATGAACTTCATCAGAAAAGCTCCTCACTGTTTACACACCCTTTAAATACGAATAAATTAAATCACATGACTACAATCAAGTACAAGTGTCAATCAAATATTTAAAAGAAAAGCTTCAAATAACTACTATATCAATTCTTTTAAAAAATGTATGTAATGAATAGTTTTAAATCCTATTCATTTGTAAAAAACATTTGATGTTTATAACATCATTAAGCCCAGGATAACAATCTGCATTAAGTGTAGTTTGCCATAACGCTTCTTTGCACTCCAAATACACCTTATAATTCCCTGAAAATGGGTCAGATTTTACTTGTTCTATAACTGAAAATCTAAACTTTTTGAAATCAGTACATATTCCTGCATGTCTAGCAAGTGCATTAGACTGGTCTTTTTTCTTTATGGCCAAATTGTGTTCATATATTCGTTTGTGCAAAGCCCTAATAGTTTTCCCTATATAAAATCCTTCACAGGAGTCACACATAGCCAGATAGACCACATTTTGCGATTTACATGTGTAATGTCCCTTACTATATATAACTTTGTTCTGATGTTTCAAAAAATTTATGTTATTACCTGAAATAAACCTACATTGTTTGCAAGTGTTACATGGAAAGGTTCCAGTAGTAAAAAAATCTGAGTGGCGAATAATGAAGGCTGACAAGGGGGGTACAATAGTTATTATGAATGTTAAAGATTACAATGCAACCATGTTTTCATTGTTAAGTGATCAAGAATGTTACAAGATAGTTACACAAGATTACATTTTACAGTGTTTTAGGAAAATAGATTTAATTTTGTTTGATCTTTTCACTCAAAACAATATAGATGCTGTAACATATGATTTTTTGAATAATCAACATCCCAAGTTGGCCAACATTTTCGGTATACCTAAGCTTCATAAATGTTCTAGTGATTTGAAGTTCAGACCTATTATTTCAGCAAGTGGTACAAAAACAGAATTTATAGCTTTTTGGTTAGACAAGATACTTAACCCAGTTGTACAGACAACTAGATCATATCTTAGAGATTCGTGGCACTTATTGGAGTTGTTAGGTCAGCTTCAGGTCAATACATCTAACACATTTTTTGCTAGCTTAGATGTGGTTTCCTTATACACTTGTATCAAACAAGATATCGGTGTTGAATATTTAAGGGAATATCTAAGTACTTACACTAATATGGAGAACAACCTAGTGAGCACTGTTGTTGATTTGATGGATACAATCTTAGAAAATAACTTTTTTACTTTTGAAAATAAGTATTTTCAGCAAACATCAGGGGTAGCAATGGGTTCCAGAGTGGCCCCGAGTTTTGCCAACATAGTCATGGCAATGTGGGAGATTAAATATTTGTATTCCCACCCTTTAGCTTGTCATATAGTCTTTTACAAAAGATACATTGACGATTTGTTTTTTCTATGGAATGGAGACCAAAAGACTTTTTTTGATTTTGTAGACTACTTAAACACCTCCACACAGTTTCTCAAATTTACAATTGGACATTTTGGTGACAATATTAATTTTTTAGATTTACATTTAAGTAAAAATTTAGAGTCACTAGTAATTGAGAGTAACATTTACAGGAAACCTAATTTTGTGAATCAATATTTACATCGTGACAGTTTACACCCTCCATTTATGAAAAGAGGAGTCATAAAGGGACAGTTTATTCGTTTGAGTAGACTAACAAGTAATGACAACTTGTTTAGTGTGGAGGCTAATAAACTTTCAGTGTTTTTTGAAAATAGGGGCTATGAAAAAGTGTGGGTTAGTAACATTTTCAAAGAAGTTTTAGCTCTTAGATTGAACATAGCAAGTCCAATTTTGGGTCATTGCAACAGGGGTCCCACAAGTAATACAGACCGACAGATGAATTGTATAAGTGAAACAAAAGAATTTAGGTTAGCCTTTCCTATTCCAATTTCCAATGAAATGAATTGCATAAGAAACATTATGTTGGAAAATTGGAAAGTCATTTTTGGTAATAATGACTTATGTTCTGTTATTGGCAAGGTCCCACTGTTCACTTATAGGAAAACCATTAACATCAAATCTATAGTGGAGAACATTAAATATACAAACAACGAGGACAGTAATTTTGGAACCTTTCCATGTAACACTTGCAAACAATGTAGGTTTATTTCAGGTAATAACATAAATTTTTTGGAACATCAGAACAAAGTTATATATAGTAAGGGACATTACACATGTAAATCGCAAAATGTGGTCTATTTGGCTATGTGTGACTCCTGTGAAGGATTTTATATAGGGAAAACTATTAGGGCTTTGCACAAACGAATATATGAACACAATTTGGCCATAAAGAAAAAAGACCAGTCTAATGCACTTGCTAGACATGCAGGAATATGTACTGATTTCAAAAAGTTTAGATTTTCAGTTATAGAACAAGTAAAATCTGACCCATTTTCAGGGAATTATAAGGTGTATTTGGAGTGCAAAGAAGCGTTATGGCAAACTACACTTAATGCAGATTGTTATCCTGGGCTTAATGATGTTATAAACATCAAATGTTTTTTACAAATGAATAGGATTTAAAACTATTCATTACATACATTTTTTAAAAGAATTGATATAGTAGTTATTTGAAACTTTTCTTTTAAATATTTGATTGACACTTGTACTTGATTGTAGTCATGTGATTTAATTTATTAGTATTTAAAGGGTGTGTAAACAGTGAGGAGCTTTTCTGATGAAGTTCATGTTTATATTAAATTTGGACGAAACGCGTAAAAAGAAGTTCTTCATTTGATTGTCATTCTGGCTGTCATTTTTCCTACTGTGCATGTTCGGTGGAGTTCTTTATTTAGTTTTGGTCTTTGTGTGGTTCGATATATATATATATATATATATATATATCTATATGTGTGTATATATATATATCTATATGTGTGTATATATATATATATATATATATATATATATATATATATATATATATATATATATATATATATGTCTGTATACATATACACATATATATATTGATGTACATATATTGCTTTAGATGTGGAGGGGGGGCACAGAGGGGGTGTGAGTGACAGAGGGGGTGGGACAGGCTGTGTTGAAGGTCGTCATATACAGTCATACCTGTAGATAGATCAGTCTGTCTATGTATATGTATCTACATATATCTATATCTGTATGTGTGCATTACATAGATATGTTTGTACAATATTCTATCTACATCTGTCTATGTATTCCTACATCTCTCTCTCTATTTATGTATACATATATGCATATCATATATATATATATATATATATATATATATATATATATATATATATATATACATACACATGTTGACATACATACGTATCCATATGTTAGACAGGTATATCAACATGTTTGTCTACCATACTGTATACACACACTAACATACTGCTAAACATACATAACTGTGAAACCTACTTTGTACATGGCACTACAACCTACAATCAACCAACATTGATATGTGCACATAGATGCTCTCACATACAAATGTATGTACAGCCTTCACTGATAGTTGCTGTATGTCCCCTGCCCTTTACACATCTTCATATACATATGGATACAGACCAATGACACATATGGAGGGTTCACAGTATGCAGACCTTTATAGTATTACTTTACATTACCTGTGTTTGTCACAGCTGCTTGTGTTGCCATCTGGTTCTCTGTCCTGCTGCTCCACTTCCGAGTTGTCAGCTTTCAGGTGGCTGTTGCTGAACAATTTGTTTGTGTCTGCTTAATTGCAATTTTCTCTGTCTCTGTCTCTGTCTCTCTCTCTCTCTCTCTCTCTGTCTGTCTCTCACGTCCTTCTCAGGGTGCAATGAAAGTATTGCATGTGTGGACTGGGAGTGCAGCATACTTTTGTAGGTATCTGCATATGCCCATGTGATGGCCTCTGCACCAATTGTCAGCCAGCATTTGCTAAGTGCATGCAGCCAGTTGTGTATTAATTGCAGTTCTCACTGTGATTTCAGAACAGTGCTATAAAAAGGTATGTGAGATAGGCGTAGCCCTTTCAGATTTTAAGGGCAGGGACCATGCTGTTATGCTGTGGACAATGTTCTGTGAGTGTAAAGGTAGGTATCTCTCTCATATTTCCAGGTGTGTTGTAGATTAACATTCCTCCATTCATTTCTCCAGTTTCCTGTACTAACTGTGTATGTACACTGACACCTACAACTAGTACTACTGTTAATGTGTGTGTGTGCTTTCCTTTCACTTTTGCTTGCACTTTGTTGCTAAGGCTTCAATAGTTGCCCTTTACAGTCACTACTTGTATGCCTGCTAGGTGACCTGACTGTAGTGTGCTGCTGTAGCTTTCCTATTTTCCATGTACATTCACACCTTGGAATGCTTGCTATATCTGCTAGGATGTTACAGCATGCAGTGTGGTCTGGCCATGGTGTGGGCCTTGACATCTATTAGGGTATTTGAGTATGCTGCTGAGCAGGCCTCAGAGACTTTCAGGTTCATCTGTTATGTGCCTCATGGAATGGTACATATCAGTGGGGTACACCCATTAAAATGTCTGGTATGCTGCAGTTGTGACTGTGGGTTAGCATGAGCATATGTATTACTACACTTTTTCTGCCATGCAAGTGATGAATACTTTCAGGACTCCATAATTACCATTGCATGTGTTACACCTTTCTGCCTATTGTTTGTACATTTCACATGGGGTCTGTGGGGCATCCCTGAAAGTCATTCACTGTTGCTATGTCTAGGCTCTTAACTATTCAAATATGGTGGTGTCAGACCTGTCATGTGTACAGATATTTGCAGGTTGTCCACATTTCTGCCTCATATTTTGGTCAATATCTCATGCACATCTTTTTCAGGCAAATCACTCTGGGCTCAAGTCAAAATATGGTGACAAACATTCAAGTTTCAGACTGCATACCCTTCCAAACATCCCACAAAGTGCAGACCCTGTTACTCTCTGAACTGTCTGCGTTTGTTGTAACATTATTTGTAATGTGTCCCTGGTTTTGGGCCTTTGCTCCACATATTTAATCACTTGGTCCAGATGTGTTCCTGTAAGAGGTTGTGGGGTATGGGCAGTGCTTATCCTGCTGTGAGTATGTGTGTGGCTTGCAAGGTGCTATAGTGACATTATTACCTACTAGCTTCCAACTAGCATGGCTGTTTCTGTTCACACACTACTATTATGGAAATCCACTAGTTTTGATAGTAATTCTAAATGGCATGCTTTGTGTACTACACATCTATATTCCCTTTACATTCATTCCTACTATTACATGATATATTTATTTTAGCACAATGCTCTTGCATAAGAGTCATGGCTTAGTGGTAAGTCATGCAGACTGCTGTTTTCAAGGTCCTGGGTTCGGGACTCACAGTGGGATTTTATTTTGCTTTTGAACTGAGTACAGGACCTGTCAATCAAAGTGACTAAGGCACTTTTAAGCAGTTGTAACCGGGTTAGCGCTGGTTTGCATGGAGCTCACGCATGCGCACTGGCGGTTAGCTCCGCGCACACTCGCTTACAACCGCTTAAACGTGCTTACTCTTGCGCACACCCGCGCTATTTTCTTTGAAAGAAAAGAAAATGGGGAGACAGGAAAGTGGTGAAAAAGGGGTCACAAAGAGGGTAAGACAGTAGGGAAACAAGCTTGGGATGTGCAGGAGGGATGTAGGTAAGGCCCATAGCTGCCCATTTCTTCGTCAGCAACAGCTGTGCATATGTATGTAATTTGGTGTGACATTTGAAACCTTCCACCCCTGAGAGAGATGTCAGGACAACAATAATACTTGTTGTACAGCCAATTGTAATTGATAGGTTCCATGTCCAGCAGACATGTGTGCGTAATGGGCAGCTATGTATGGGGCGTAATTTTTTTGCGGGTACAGAGTGCCCTTTTTTTTTTTTTTTCAGGTGAGAGTGGTATGTCAGGTGAAGGAAGTTAGTACAGCTGGGGAGGTAGGATGGGTAGGTAAACAGACAAGACAAACAAGACGCATACAGGGGCAGTGTATGACATGTGTGGGGGGGTTACACAATTGACGGGGACGGAGGTTTGGATATCCAGAGCCCATGAGCCCACAGATGGCAACAGTGGAACTGATATCCCCACCCATAAGCAGTTGCCACTGTTCCTTCACTGCCCAGGACGGGGCTGTGCTGGCGGCTGTGTAGGCGGGGCAACAGGCATGCCTGTTAGTTGCAGCACCCATGCCTTGAGCTGGCGTAGGGGCTTGAGAACAGAGTCCCGAATCTCCCTACGCACCACAGTCCGGACGCTACGGAGGGTGAGTGGTGGTTCTCCTCTGGCCACAGTTGCAGAGACGGGGGGCGAACCCTATCCCCTGCAGCGCTTCCACCCGCAGGTGGCACAGGGCAACCGGAGGAGGGTCCGGACTCGGCACTAGTGCCAGGTGCACTCGCCAGCTGAGGTGGGAAAGGTGGGTCCACTGGAACCAGCCTTCCCTGTCATCCTATGTTTTGCATTATGTCATGACAGTTTGGGTTAGTGACATATAATACCATTCACAATTAGTTGTAACAGCATGCATTAGTATTCCCATTAACCAAACACCTGGATATTCACACCATTGAACAGCGTGCATAACACAGGCATAATATGAACAGAAATACACAGTCCAACAACATGCAGGGTTAATTGATGGCAACAGGCCATCAGGTGTGGATGTATGAACAGGGCAGATGCATCAACAGACATGCAAATATATATGACCCAACAGGACAAATGTCCAGGGGTGTTAATTGTGATTGCACATACCATTTTCATGTGGAATGGGTTATATGTGGTTATAGGGTGGGGTAAAGAAAGTAATATTAACACCTTCGAATAACAATACATATGCTGTACATTTCTAATAGCTACAGTTATATACACACTACTGTTCTAACTACAGTTTCCTATATGATAACTATTTCAACTTGGTGATAGGACTGTTACTGCAACATCAATATACATTTTATGGTTCTTCATACACATTCATATCTAGCTTTGTTCAGCTACATCATCCTGCTACATTTGCTTTATATAGCTGTAGACAAGTGTGGATGTTTGGTATATCAGACAATCATCCTATCTGCATATTGCAGACTGAGAGCAACATATCCAGATTTTGGGATACACATTCCAGATGCAGCAACACTTTGAACAGATTTTGTTGTTTGGTTTTGAATCTCACGTGCATTTCATTCTGTCTTGACTGCAGTATACTTTATTCAGGGGTTATTACTACTGTATTGCTGGATTCATGACACTTTCTCACACTCTCTCACTTGCTTTCATTTCACTATTCAGGATGGTACTTCTAGGCTTTATTGACATGTTTTACCAGTAGTTATTACAATCCTTTCTAGCAGTCTCACTTCTGTCATGTTTCAGTATTTCCACAGGGATATATTTCACACATGTGATTTCATCATCTTCTGCAGCTATACTTTTCAGCCTGCTGCAGGTTGTGTACTATTTTCTTACAGGTAGGGCATTTTTATTTCAGAATATATGTCAGACAGTTTCATTTTTTGGTTAAACTTACAGGCTGAAACACACTTTTGTAATCAAGCGATACTTGCATACACTTTCACACTGTTACTTGCAGATTTTATTCCTTACTGACTACACTGCACTCTTTTGCTGACTGCCATACTTTTATATTTCTTTACAGTTACTGGTAGTGGATTACTGACCTGCCTGGTGGTGCAACTGCACCAGCCTATCGCCATAGGCTCTGCGGTTCGCAGAACGGACACCTGCAGCTGTAATATAAATGAAGTAATATTGGAATACAAATCTCCATAATATCAGCTAGTTTAATTTCTTACATACATAATTAAATGTTACTTACTCAGTAGTGGGGCGTTGGGTGTTTGTCGGGCCTCCTGGATCCAAAGGTTCAGTTGGTCCTGCTTGCGTCTTTTCAGGTCCGTATGGTGGTGACGGACCTGCTCACCAGTCCTTGGAATCCCTGTGGCACTGGTGAGATCATGAGCCAACCGGTCCCACGCCTCGGCCCTGTATGCTCCCCAGAGGACCTGGCCCTGCATGAGTTGGGCCTCATGATTATGGACTAGGAGCCAGACCATGTACCTGGACTCCTCAACACCCCACCTCTGTGCTCGAAAGCGACTACCCTCTCCTACTCCTGTCATTCTGCCTGCAGGTCAGTTCTACAATTGTTTATGCTGTGTATTCCCGCCTATGGGGCTTATATAGTCCGTTTTCCCACATATCTGTGATTGGTCATTTTGGAATTGTATCAACTTCAGTAAACCTGCATTGTCATGCTCCAGTTTGTATTCATTCCTATATATTAGCTATTATTGCATTTCTAGGTACTGCTGTCATGGCTTAGTGGTTTGATACCTTGACTATGGTGTATAGTATCCTGGGTTCGAACCTGGACACTGCTTTTTATTTTTCATGACTGTCTAGACATGCTGAGGGGTGTGTCTGTGTAAAGGCAGTTTTGATGCGGCTTGCTCAACGTTGCCTGTCGGTTAGCTTGTTTGCGCGGTGCGCAGCTCCACGCAAACGGGGTACGCTGCTTTAAGCCTCATTTGGCTATCGGCATGCATATTACGCTCAGCTCAGTTAGGGGCACATAGATTTAGCGTGTTAGACCACTGCTCAGCTACGGGCACTCATTTTGCGCCAGTTAAACCACTGCTCATCTACGGGCACATGCACTCACTCTGTTAAACTGTAGCTCAGCTATGAGCACATCTGGCATTTTTTCTTCTTTTGTTACCTCACATGTCTTCAATATAAATGGGCTATTTCATTACATTTTACATAAATTGTGGTTTTATGTGTACATATTTGTCAGGGACTTGTTTCCTGCTTATTTTGAAAAAAAAAAAATGGTGCTGTGGGGGCTTGAACCATGAATGCCTGCTCTTCAGCCAATATCTCTACCGCTACGCTATTGCTTTCAGGCTTATTTTGCATATTTAGTTGTTATATGCTTTCCCACTGACTGCTAACTGTAGCTGCGCTACGGGCACGCCCGCGCAAACGAGCGCACTCATGGTTAAACATCTTTACAATTTAAAAAAATATATAACATGTTCATTTATATATATTTTATGTTCATAGTCTGTGGGGGCATGTGTTGTGTTGTGTTTATTCACATTTCCGTGGACTCTGTTGTGGGTGTTTACTTTGGGCGCTTTTACACTTCTGGGGGCGTGTCCGCTTGTAGGGCTCAGCCTACGGACATGCCCCTACTGTCTTACATGGACCGTGTTAGACTTAGGTGTGATTCAGCATGCTCTCATGAATATGCAAAGCATGCTGACATCACTCCGTTTTACTGCAGCCTCCGTGTAAGAGTTATAACTCTTACACGGAGGCTTTGTGAATCCTGGGGAGTGTCTTTCTGTTGACATTCTTACTGCATTGGGTTTTGCTGCAGTCAGGCTAAGCTCCTAATTTCTCTAATATCATGTTCCTACTCTCATTGCCTTCTGCTTCAATACTCTGTTGCTATGTGCTACATTATTTTATTTAAAGTCACTACTCCTTAATCTTACAATATTAATATGATTACAATTCTGTGTCACAATTTATTGCAAATACTGTGTCATTATTGTACTTCTGGTGTTACTGTTCTTTGTATCCCATTCATCATAATGTAAAATATTGTTTTTCTCTGTTTTCACCTGAGTATAGCTTGAAAAAGTTCTTTAGACCAGTGTGCCTCCCTGGTTATTAAAATTATAGATAAATAAAATAAAATTAAATAAATAAATGAGAAATGTCTAGATATAGTTAGAAAATCTGTATTGTCTCCAGAAAACAAATGACCTTGCCCTTTTACAGGGCATAGCAAAATTGGAGGTTGGAAATGTAGCCATTCAGAATATGGCTATCTTTTTTCCATGAAGTAACAACAAAATGTTCTTTCTTATATCCATCAGGGCATCCCAGCAGAGAGTTGCACAGGTTTACAGACATATCTGCACTCAGCCTAAGATTCGGGTTGGTCCTGCACCATGGTTTTAACACATGAACTGCTGCATCTCCTAAATTCTATTCCTTTACTATTTATTCTCTTCTGTATGTTTAACCAGTTGATATTATCGAAAAGGTGAAGAAATAGTGCAAAAAATTGTTTAAGCAGCAGATCTTTGAAGGGGTCTTAGAGGGCAGTCTCCTCACATCTTCCTCCTCATTATTTTGTGATGAATTTTGTTTAATCCACCTGTCTTGAGCACGTAGCTGTTAAAACTATAATTGTTAAATATTAAGCCAGACATGTTGAGACTGTATAGTGGAACTATTGTATGTTGATTGTGATACATCACAAAGAACATCTGACAAGTCTGCAATTTTAAATTGTGCTGTCTTTACCAAACTTACACTGAAGTTATACATTGGAACCTAATCATACCATGAGTCTGACTAGCTACTATGAGTTGAACTGTAAGACTTCACTATATTTTTACTGTCCATAAATATGTTTAATGAAAACTATTTTTTCCAAAAAGCAAAGTGCTCTGCATAACTGTTTCTGATAATAACTCCTTGATCCTCTATATCTGTTAAGGGTGGAAGTTAGGAATTAAAACTATATATAGCATAACTGTTTCCAAAATATAAAGTTAATGGTGTGAAAATAATGTGGTAAACATGTATTTCTTTACTAAATAAACTTTATCTTTGCAAGTAGCATATCCAACATACTCTCTGATGTGAACAGTCTTCCTCCACAGCCCCACAGTAACCAAAACTAAATTACAAAGCTGTTCCACCTTAGATAAAATATAATATATTGACTGGCTTGCACAACATGCTATCACTGCTTTGAGCCCCTTTCCCTTACAGGTTGTTGAAATGGTTGAATACATTTTGCTGCATGAAAGCCAAGACCTAAAATAATCTGATGTAATGATGTATGCAAAAGGAAATGATGTAATGGTTTGTGAGGAGCACAAGTGAAGGCTAGAAATATCTGTAAATATTTGAGACTGGTATTTGTTCTGTCTTGTCTTCTTGTATGTTTGCTATCTGCAGTTTTTGCCAGCTATCATCTAGGAACTTACAACTGTGAGGGTGGAGTTCTCTTCAGCTAGAGATAATTAAATTTGTCTAGACTAAATAGAGGTTTCCAACTAAATGTCTGCCTGTTTAATTAAATGTAATTTTATTAATCACCATGTACTTTCTAATTCCTATGTACATTTATCTTGTAACTGCACTGTTTGCTTATTAAGTAAAATAATTTATTCACTTTTTCAGATGTTGTGGTTGTCCTTTTTTACTGTGTGTGTGTGTATATATATATATATATATATATATATATATATATATATATATATATATATATATATATATGCGTGTATGCACGTGTGTGTATATGTATATCTATCTATCTTTATATGTGTATATCTATATATATATATATATATATATATATATATATATATATATATATATATGTATATATATATATATATATGTATATATACATACATATATATATATATATATATATATATATATATATATATATATATATATATATATATGTATATGGGTCCCATACAGAACGCGGATAGCTCACAACGCCGACACCCATATGGCCGACGCCATATGGACGATGTTCAGAATATCAACAATGGGGAAACGCTATCTCCCAATAGTGTGGAATGGAAAAATTTCCATTCTTGCACTGTAGTGCGATCTCGGAGTTGGTAAAGTAAAGGTACGGGGGGGTGCAGGGGGCATAGCCCACCTGCTAGCTGGCACAAAAAGGAAATTTTATTTTCCTTTTTTGTGAAGTTCTGGCGCTGTTGATATTGTGAGTGTCGACCATATGGCGTCGGCCATATGGGTGATGGTGTTTTGGGCTGTCGGTGTTCTGTAGGTGATCTATATATATATATATATATATATATATATATATATATATATATATATATATATATATATATATATATATATATATATATATATATATTGCCTTGCTATTAAGTACACGAGATGCGTTTTTTTCCCCTTTCCTCTTAGCTAGATCATTTTGGCCTAATGACAGGGAAAATACTAAGGTGCATAATTTTGTGTTTGACTTAATGAAGAGCAGCAGATAACTGATGATCTCTTGCCAAATCCAGAGTTTTTGTAGTGTTACTATGCTAGGAAGAAAGATATAGAAACGGACAGTCCTGCTATCCATCCCTGGGAATTTTGTGCATGTGTGTATGTGAAAATAATAGCTTGCATGAAACACAATTGTCATAGGTAAAGAGAACTGAAAGACACAATGGGTAACAGGGAGAGTGGTGAGAAAGGTGCCTAAGGTGCTATGTCAATGGATAAACAGTAAAGCTGCACTGTGGACAGTGTAATCTGGGTGTGGATGTTTATAGTTCATATCCAGAACTGCAGTGCATATTCCCTGCATGGTGTTGGGGCCAGACTGAAATGTGTGAGCTGATTGTTAAATTACACTTATGTGCACTTTCTTCTTTTATTGTAACCTGTAGGGTACCAGTGCTGTGACTCAACAGCCCTTCCCTCTGGTGACAGCTAGGATCATTTTCTTTATATTTGGTGGAAGTCCATGCCACCATTACTTACATGGTTGGTACTGGGGAGATTCAAATCACATCTGTGCCACCAATTTAATATTTTGGTTGAAGTGATCCTTTCAGTAAAGGCTGCAAAAGTTTGCCCACAGATGTCATGCCATCAGAGAAAGGAAGTCCACGTCAATCCGCCTGCTTTGGAGTCTTCATTTCATACCTCAACTGTATAGATTTTCACAGAACTCCCAGACTTTTGCCTCAAATGTGTGGTCTGTTTCTCATAAAATTGTGTTTGTCTGTCAAATCATTGTCAAATCATTGAGGGTCGAAGTCAGAATATAATGATAAACATTTAAATTTCAGACTTCATACCCTTCAGAAAATTCATGGTAATGCAAAATTTGTTATTCTAGCAACTTTCTAAGTTTGTAAAAGCAATATTTAAAATGTGTCCCTGTTTTGTGGCCTTTGTCCCGCCATTATTTATGGCATTGTCCAGATTTCTTGCTCTAAGAGGTTGAGAAATATGCTTCCCTCCCTTCTCCCTTTAAGCTTCCCTCCCTTCTCCCTTTATGCTTCACTTCCTTCTCCTTTTAAGCTTCCCTCCCTTCTCCCTTTATGCTTCACTTCCTTCTCCCTTTAAGCTTCCCTCCCTTCTTCCTTTAAGCTTCCCTCCCTTCTCCCTTTATGCTTCACTTCCTTCTCCCTTTAAGCTTCCCTCCCTTCTCCCTTTATGCTTCACTTCCTTCTCCCTTTAAGCTTCCCTCCCTTCTCCCTTTATGCTTCACTTCCTTCTCCCTTTATGCTTCCCTCCCTTCTCCCTTTAAGCTTCCCTCCCTTCTCCCTTTAAGCTTCCCTCCCTTCTCCCTTTATGCTTCACTTCCGTCTCCCTTTAAGCTTCCCTCCCTTCTCCCTTTATGCTTCACTTCCTTCTCCCTTTAAGCTTCCCTCCCTTCTCCCTTTATGCTTCACTTCCTTCTCCCTTTAAGCTTCCCTCCCTTCTCCCTTTAAGCTTCCCTCCCTTCTCCCTTTATGCTTCACTTCCTTCTCCCTTTAAGCTTCCCTCCCTTCTCCCTTTATGCTTCACTTCCTTCTCCCTTTAAGCTTCCCTCCCTTCTCACTTTATGCTTCACTTCCTTCTCCCTTTAAGCTTCCCTCCCTTCTCCCTTTACGCTTCACTTTCTTCTTCCTTTAAGCTTCCCTCCCTTCTCCCTTTATGCTTCACTTCCTTCTCCCTTTAAGCTTCCCTCCCTTCTCCCTTTATGCTTCCCTCCCTTCTCCCTTTAAGCTTCCCTCCCTTCTCCCTTTATGCTTCACTTCTTTCTCCCTTTAAGCTTCCCTCCCTTCTCCCTTTACGCTTCACTTCCTTCTTCCTTTACACCACCCTTTTGCTCTCTGAAGGATTCTTCTTTTTGGATGGGATGTCCATGTTAACTTGATACTGCAATCTGGCAGACATGGCAGAAATAAATCTCTTTTTGTCCAGGTATGATTAGATGGCCTAATTCCTGTCTCTGAATCATCTTTTGACTTAAGTTTCTGACAAACTGCAAAATTAGGTATTTCATGATCTGGTCCTAAACAATGTAAACACCGATCATGGAAGTTCTTATATAAAATTTGCCTTTTAAGAGCACATCTGCTTAGCTTCTCAGTGATAGACATACCATATGAAAACTAGTATGCTGGTTTAGTGGCGAAATACCACAGATGCAATCAATACAATAGTGCAGAATAACTGAGAAAATTGTCACCAATGTGGTATATATCTGCTCAGTCTGTGTTGACAGACCAAGGATAATGTTACCCTGAAAAATGTTAGCATGAAAAGTGGTCTTTACTCTACATGACACACACACACACACATACACACACACACACACACACACACACACACACACACACACACACACACACACACACACACACACACACACACACACTTGTGGAAAGAAAGATTGCACAGAAAAAATGCCATCTTTATACTAGGATGTGCCAATGAAAACTTTGAAAGATAGTGTCAGTAATCTCAACTCTGGCAAATCAGATCAGATGTCAGATGCAGCCTGCAGAAGAAAGCTCAATCACAATGACTGTAGCAGTGAAAAAATACAGTGCATATAACTCTCACATCTGGGACTGTTTGTTATTAGGGCAGTCATTCACACTTGAGAATGCATTCAGTAGTGCAACCCAAACTGAAATTGCAGCTGCCAAGGGTAAATTTATTACAAGCAACACAGAACTTGCTGGAGAAGAAAAATGTACATCATGTGGCCAAAGGGGTCTACTTTAGTTGACCGAGACGCCACTTTGCCGACACGCAGAAGACCGAGACCAAACGACCGAAAACACACAATACCGACAACTCACAAAACCGAACACCATAACACCGACACACAAAACGTAAACTACACATTACACACAACTACATATCCACTAACCTTAACCCAAACCCTAACCCTAAGGTCCGACACTACCGCAGACTTACCCTACCCGCACCCTAGCCCTAACTAACTTAACCCACCCCTAAACCTAAAGTCCGTCACTATCGCACACTGACCCTACCTGCACCCTAACCCTAACTCACTTAACCCACCCTAAAACATAAAGCCCGTCACTATCGCACACTCACCCTACCCGAACCCTAACCCTAACTCACTTAACCCGCCCCTAAACTACACTCCGTCACTATCACACACTTACCTTACTCGAACCCTAAGTCCGACACTACCGCACACTCACAAAGTCCTTCTTGTGCAAGAATTAGTGACCCTTTCACAAAGGTTGGCAAGCTGCCAATTGCCACTCAGTTTCTGCCTCCCTTGTACTAGTATTAATTTTCTCCAAGGCTACTAGTTAAACCTGTGTTATTTGTACCCAAAATCAGGACTTTGTCCGTGTTTGCTAATGACCCTGGAACCTTCGGCATAAACTTTGATAGATATTATCCCATGCCTGGGAAACACAATAGAAGTGATTTATTATGAGAAATCTGCATGTTTATGATTGTTTTTACTTTATCACTATTAATCTTATACCCTCCTAGAGATAAAATACTGTCTATGTACTTGAATGAAGTTGAACACATAATGGCATTTACTTTTGTTTAGCCTTACGTCTTTCTGTCTAAATCTGTCCAGTAATTTTAATAGAGATTGATCATACTTTGTGACACCCCAAACTAAGATATCATTATTGATGTTTACAGCACAATTTGGCTCTTTAACTACACTATCCACAGCTCTCTGGAACATATCTGGAGCAAACGAGATTCTAAATGTTAACCTCAGAAATGTATAGCTACTAAAAGTGCATTGAATGTGCAGTTTGGAAGTAACTTCCTCTAGTTTAACTTGTCAAAGTTCTTGAGCGGCATCAACTACTCAAAAGAGCATAGCTTTAGCACTGTTGCCTGAAGAAGACAGTATTTCTTTTTGACCCATTTACTCAGATTTTGAGGAGTTATGCATTGTTTATTTGTTTTGTTTTATGACTATTAGCTTGTCATTTATCCATTGAGTTAGATCAGATTACAAGCCCTAAGGTACTGCTGGGCAGCAATGGGTCAATATCAGTTGTGGGTACTAGTCACAAATAGGTTCATAGGTAGGTACTAGGCTATCAGCCCAAGGGCCTACGTAAGCCTAGCCAAAAAGGTTCTCTGGCTTACACCACCCAAGAAAGTTATTTTCCTGTGCCACTGTAAAGCAGAGACATAGAAGTGATCTCCAGGGTATATTTCCTAGTTCCCATCCACTCATCAAGATTTTTCTTGAAGAGTGCTAATGAAGAACTTTGCTTGACATAGATGGGTAGCCTGTTTCGGAGTATGGGAAGTCTCTGGGACAGGAATCTATCCCTCCAGCATGTCCTGTTTACTGTGGTGACAAGGTTTAGGTCCCTAGAGCGTGTAGCTTGGAGGGAATGGGATTTCTTTAAGTGTAGCATGTCCAACAGCTCTGGGTTTGACATAGCTTTATATGTTAGGCAGAGATAACCTCAGAATAGGCGATATGCTACGGAGTAAAGCTGGAGTTTATTGAGGAGGTCAGTGTAGGGCATTTGTTTGAGGCCAGTAATCCTCTTTGTGAGGTACTTCTGTGGCCTTTCCAGCTGCTGCAGATGTCTTGTGAGGTACATTCCAAAAGGGGCGCTGTACTCTATAATGGGTCTAATGAGTGTCAAGTAGAGGGGAACAATGACCTCTTTTTTCCTGGAGGAGAACCCTTTTATGATGAGGTGTGCCACGTAAAAGGACTTCCAGACTACTGTGACAATGCGACTATCTAAGGAGAGACTACTGTCCACCTGCATCCCAAGGTCTCTTATCATGCATTCGGTGTTAAGTAGGTTGCTGCCTATGTGGTAGTTCATGGGTACAGAGTTTTTACCAAAGGGGATGACACTGCACTTTTTGGCATTGAGCTTGAGGCCATGGCTCTGACACCAGGCATTTGTCTCAGCGAGGTCCTTCTGTAGGATATCCACATCATTTGGGGACTTGACTATGGCTCCTAGTTTGCAGTCATCTGCGAATTTCATTAGCCAGAGGCCTTGTGTGTTAGCCTGTACTTCAGAGAAGTAGATACCAAACAGGAGAGATCCCAGGACAGAACCCTGTGGTACTCCACTTGTCACTGCTTTGAGGTCAGATTTGGAGTCTGCAACTTTTACAGTGTGGGTTCTGTTAGTGAGCCAGTTGGCAACCCATCTTGTGATGTAGGGATTTATACCTAGTTTAGCTATAATTCCAGAATGGGGGATGCGGTTGAAAGCCTTGGCAAGGTCAAGATAGGCTGTGTGAACCACCTTACCCTCATCTCCGGCTTTGGTGACTGCCTCAAAAAAGTCAATCAGGTTCAGGAGGCATGATCTGCCTTTCACAAACACGAACTGGGTGGGATCCAGAGTTTGAGGTTACCAATGTCTTTGTTTATGAGTTCCATGATGATACATTCCATGGCCTTGCAGACCAGGCCTGTCAGGCTAATAGGTTAATAGTTCCTGGAATCAGTGGTGGCTCCCCCTTTGTGGAGTGGGATAACTGTTGCTGTGTGCCATTCAGTGGGCACAAAGCCTGAAGCGAGGCTATTATTGAACATGGTGCTTAAGTGGGGAGCCAGTTCGTTCTGAAGTTTGTATAAAACACAGCCTGGGATGTTGCTCGGTCCCAAGGATGCTGTGTTTCTGGCTTTAGAGAGTGCAGCTTTTACCTGCATAGTTGTGATTACAGGGGCTCTGCATTCTTCCTGTATAGATATGGGCCCTTTAGGAGGTGAGAGGGGGGTAAAGTTAACACTGAACCTATCTGTCAGATGTTGGCAATATCAGTTGGTTCTGTAATTTTCTTGCCTTTGTGCTGTAACCCAGAGCAGATCTGGGTGTTGCCATCAAGATTCTTGACATAGCTATAGAATGCTTTGTGGTTCTCCTTGGAATTAGTGGCAATTTTGTTTTCGTATTTAGCTTTGGAAGATCTTATAAGGGATCTCAGCTTCTTACTGAGGCTGTCCAGGGAGCTCCTCCACTCATGGGATTTTACTCTATTTTGCAACAGTTTCTTCCTTCTTTTGTACAGTTTGTTTATGGCAGGGGACCACCAGATTGGCTTCCTTTTTTTGGAGGATAGCATCTTGGTTCTGTTTGGGATAGCACAATCCATGCTAAAATGTAAGTGCTTATAGAGTGCATTTGTGTAGGATTCAGCAGTTGTTACTGTTTTGTCCATCTGCATGGGTGTCATAAAGTTCACCACATCTGTTTTAAGAAGCATGAAGTTGGCTTTGGAGAAATATTTTGCTGTGGTTTCCTTAATGGGGGGTGGGATGTGGATATCAAGGGTGATTAGCTTATGGTTGGATCAGAGCAATGAGGAGTTGACTTCAGGTGTGGAACACCGGTCACTCATGTTGGTAATGACTAGGTCTAGAATATTGTTGCCCTGCTGGAGGTGTGGATAAGTTGATCCAGGGCAATGGAGTTTATGAATTCCAGAAAGCGATGAGCTAAGGAGGTGGCACATGAGTAGTTTTCTCAGTTAATGGTGGGGTAGTTGAAGTCACCCATTATTAGGGTGTTTGGTTGAACCCTAATATTTTCCAGTACATCAAGAAAAGAGGAGTAGGAATCCTGGGGCATGGTGGGGGATCTGTAGCAATCTCCAATTTGGATTGCAGTTTTGCCCAAAGTTAGTTGCACTTGGATAACCTTGGATGCATTATGCTGAGCAACTAGCCTGGGGGTGTAGATATCCTTAATGAATATGGACACACCTCCGCCTTTGGTGTTTCGGTCCAGGTTACATGGCCGAAAATTGTAGTATGAGTTATAGCCTGGTAGTGCAGGTGTGCTCTCTGGAGCCTTGTCACTGCACAGATATCAATGTTCTCCATTTTAAGGAGTGCCTCGACTGAGTGCATTCTGAGATTTATACTTCTAGCATTGAGCAGCATTACTGTCAGTTTTTGCTTGCCTGTTCCTGTTATGGTGGTGAATATGTTATTTGAACCTTGCCTAAAAAATGCACTATAGGGGCAGCAAGAGCCTTAGCCAGTATCTGGAATCCCAGGGGTGACAGGTGCAGGCCATCTGTGGCAAAGCATTGTGGACTGTCGACCATGTCATCCCAAGCAGACAGATACTGGATCCCCTTAGAATGACACCAGAAGCTTAGGCAATTGTTGAAGTCAATCATTTTGTCCTTGTACTGCAGTATCATTCAGGGCAATGGTAGAATGCTACTCAGGGGTAATGTCATACCTGTCTGGGCTACAAGATCGTAGAGCTCTTCCATGTCTGTTTTCATGTCGTCCAGGGAGGTATGTCTCAGGTCATTCACACCAACATAGACAATGACAGAGTCATATTTGTACTTGTCGTGGACTGACCTGAGTGCATGGGTTATGTGGTGGATCCTGGCACCCAACAAGCAGCTAACGGTAACCTTCTCCTTGTTTAGCCTGGTGAGTGGGACATCAATGTGCCTGACTATAGAGTCACCTATGACTAGTGTGTTGGGTACGTTGTTTTGTCTTATTGGCTGTGGTTGAGTGGCACACTGAGTCTGTTGGCTATGTGTCATTTGGTTTGTGTTGTGGGATGGAGGTTGCTTGCGTTTCTGCTTTGGAGGTCTCTGTTGCTTAGATAGATTATTATTGAGAGCCTCCATGAATGTTTTTTGTGTTACTATGTGTGGATTTTGGTGGTGTAGATTTAGTGAGACTATGTGATGAGTGTGGTGTTGTGCAAATGTTTACCTTCTCCTCATGACTGTCAAGTTCAGTCTTGGTTGGAGAGAGCTTTACCTCCAGTTTGGCTAGATAAGTACATCTCTCACAGGTTGTAGTGTTTGGTGGCAGGAGGAGAGGGTTGTCTGTGTCTTCTTCTTCTTCTTCTTCTTTCAGCTGCTCCAGTTAGGGGTCACCACAGCAGATTGACTGTTTCCATTTCTTCCTATCCTCTGCATCTTGCTCTGTCAAACCAACCACCTGCATGTCCTCTCTCACCACATCCATAAACCTTATTTTAGGCCTTCCTCTTTTCCTGTTACCTGGCAGCTTCATCCTTAGCATCTTTTTCCCAATATACTCTGCATCCCTCCTCAGCACATGTCCAAACCAACGTAATCTTGCCTCTCTGGCTTTGTCTCCAAACCTTCCAACCTGGGCTGACCCTCTAATATACTTATTCCTAATCCTGTCCATCCTCGTCACACCCAGTGCAAATCTTAACATCTTCAACTCTGCCATGTCAAGCTCTGACTCCTGCCTTTTTGTCAATGCCACTGTCTCCAACCCATATAACATAGCTGGTCTCACTACCCTTTTGCAGACCTTTCCTTTCACTCTTACTGGTACTCGTCTGTCACAAATCACTCCTGACACTCTTCTCTACCCACTCCATCCTGCCTGTACTCTCTTCTTCACCTCTCTTCCACACTCACCATTACTCTGAACTGTTGATCCCAAGTACTTAAACTCATCCACCTTCGCCACCTCTACACCCTGCATCCTCACCATTCCTCTATCCTCCCTCTCATTCACACACATATATTCTCCAGGGTCTCCTCCAGCTGTTTCCTACTCTCACTACAGATCACAATGTCATCTGCAAACATCATAGTCCACGGGGACTCCTGTCTGACCTCGTATGTCAACCTATCCATCATCATTGCAAATAAGAAAGGGCTCAGAGCTGATCTTTGATGTAATCCCACCTCCATCTTAAACGCATCCAACACTCCCACCGCAGACCTCACCACTGTCACACTACCCTCATACATATCCTGTACCACTCTTACATACTTCTCTGACACTCACGACTTTGTCATACAATACCACAACTCCTCTCTAGGCACCCTGTCATATGCTTTCTTTAAATCCACAAAGACACAATGCAACTCCTTCTGATCTTCTCTGTACTTCTCCCTCAACACTCTCAGAGCAAACATCGCATCTGTAGTGCTCTTTCCTGGCAAGAAACCATACTGCTGATCACTAATCATCACCTCCCTTCTTAACCTAGCTTCCACTATTCTTTCCCATAACTTCATGCTGTGACTGATCAGTTTAATCCCTCTGTAGCTACTACAGCTCTGCATGTCACCCTTATTCTTAACAATAAGAGGGTTGTCTGTGTACATGAGGCAATTTCTATATTGCCTCAAGATGCCCAGATTCATCAGATAGACAGGAGGGAACACTGGGAGCTGACCCTTGGACATGCCTGAATAAAAAACTATCTAGATAATTGAGGAAAGTGAGTACAAGAGCTGTTTTTCTCTAAGCAAGTGAGAAAAGTAAGTACAAAAACTGTTTTCCTCTAGGTAATGAGGAAGACTGAGTGCTATAGTAATTAGTAGCTTATTTAGTGCTTACACGTTCTGTACAAGTGCTGAGCATGAATAAGCAAATTTAAGTGCTAAAACTAAGAATCTGTATCTGCACTAGACGAGTTACAGGACAGAAACAATTGCAAATGCAGGCTTTCAAATCAGAAAGTTGAGAGAGATGGAAGAGATTGCCCAAAAGGCCAATAACTACAATTTCTGGGCCAGAACCACTCCTTATGTGGTAGACAGGTTACCTAGTGCTTACCACTCCCACTGATAAGCTAGACGGCTTCCCTCCAACACAGAAAGGCTTGCGGGGCTCAGAAGCTTACATACAGTTCTGGATACAGCAAATCTGTATCTGGAACACTAGTTACAGGAAAGGTAGGAAACAGGCTTATATTTACAAGAACAGTCAGAATTTAAAAAAATGCTTCAATGCTTCAAAAAGCTTTTCATTTCAAAAATGCTTCCAAATAGGTCATTATCCCATAGTACTCAGACTAATCATAGAGTACAGTGCTCTCTTTGGTATGTACCTGACCAGGCATAAGCAGCAGCTAGACCAAGGATCGAAAACACATGGCCCTTGGACCCCAAACAATCCTCACATCAGATGAGGGAAGAAGCTACACTACTTTTCTAGCTACACTGCCTACATTTCTTTTTGCCTTGGAGATTGTGAACCTTGCCTGAATTTGCAAGTCCTCATACAGCACCAGAGGTTATTTGAGTTTGAGACCCCAGAACTAGAGCCACATTTGGAGGTTCCTTACAAAAAGAATACAAGGTGTAACAAACCTGCCTTAAAGCCCTTTCCCTCTACTCAGTCTCCTAGAGATTGCTGAGGGGTGATCTATAGGTTCATAGGTTCATAGGTAGGTACTAGGGTATTGGCCCAAGGGCCTATGTAAGCCTAGCCAAAAGGTTCTCTGGCTTTCGCCAACCACAAAGGTTATTTTCCTGTGTCCCTGTTGAGCCGAGCCACAGAAGTGATCCCCAGGGTGAATTTCCTATTTAGAACATGCAGCTCGAAAGTTCATCAAATAAACCAAATTCGGACACGTAGAACTAGCACTTTCAATCACTTTTTAATACTGTGATCTTCTTCAGAAACAAAAAAATACACAGCCCACCCTTCCTTTTATATTAAAATAATTAACTAAAACAGGAAATGACATATTAATTGATATTGAAATGATTAAATAAAATTTTGTATATGTATGTATAAACTGTTGTATTAAAAACTTATATGTATAATCACCATATACTCATTCATAAATATAATGACATTGTTTTCTAATACTAAAATAGATATTTCTGACCTATATATACAATAAAAAAACATTTTAAACTAATAACTTCATTTAAACTTGGGGCTCTATCTGCACCCAGTAACAGTTGCCAAAAGGCTTCTTTGCATTCAAATATGTTGTTTAAATCACCAGCAAATAATGCTTTTTCTACATTGTCCAGAATAAAAAATTAAAACTTCTTAAATTCATAACATATCATAGCATGCCTTGCTAGTGCATTCATTCTATCCTTCTTCTTTATTGCCAAACAATGCTCATATATCCTACGTTTAAGACATCTTTTAGTTTTGCCAATATAATAATTTCCACATGATGAACAAGTAGCCACATAAACTACATACTCGCTGTTACAATTGTAGTATTTTTTAGCCCAAAATGTTTCTTTGGAATGTCCTATTGTTACACAGGATGAATTACTGATGAACCTACACTGTTTACAATTATTACAGCTGAACAAATCTTTTTTGTTAGTACATGGACGAATGGAACTACCCTCCATCTCTTTTCCTGATTCCAACATATACTTAATACTAATGGGGTTTTTTTTGTAGGTGAATCTAGGCACCAATCCCAATATGTCCTCTAACTCTTTGTTATCCATTATTATTCTCCAATTGTTTTCTATTATATTTTTGATGCACCACATTTCACTAACTATTGGTATAGGAAATGAAATTCTATATTCATTTACCTCTCTCCTTGAGTCACCCAAACTACTTGGATACACTGTATCTATCATGACATCCTTAGAATGTAAGATGGGCTTGGCCACACTATTATTAATAACTTAACTTCACTCTCTGTTTTTCTAACCCAGTCTGAGTCATACCCCCTATTTTGAAAAAGTGATCTTAAAATAGACACTTATTTTTCAAATATATCATCGTTTGAAGTGAGTCTACTCAACCTTATCATCTGCCCTTTGATGACACCCTTTTTCATATGGGGGGGGGCAGGCTGTCTTTCTGTAAATACTGATTGGCGAAGTAAGGTTTCCTATACATTTTACTGGTGAATTCCCTTCTTTCTTGGTTTATTCTTAAATTGATATCCAAAAAATTAATGGTTTTACCAAACCCACCAATTTTAAAGTGCAAAAAAGTCGTAGTGGAATTCAAATCTGTAACTAGGTCCTCAAATTCACATTGATTTCCTGACCACAAAAAGAACAAATCATCTATATATCTGTAGTATATCTCTACTTTGTTGAAACTAGGGTGTAACTCAAGAAATTTTGACTCCCAATTGGCCATAACCAAATTGGCAAAAGCGGGAGCTACTCTTGCCCCTATTGCTACACCTGAAAGTTGTTTGTGTACCACCTTTTTAAAAAAAAAATAATATTTTCCCAAAATTAGATCCATTAAACTTCAGATAGTGTTGATTTTTTCCCCAGTGAACTCTGTATTTCCACTTAAATATTCTCTGAGATACTCTATGCCTTTCTCCTGCTCTATGGAAGTATATAAATTCTTGACATCCAAAGTACCAAACAAAATTTGTTTGTCTTTTATTACATATTCTCTCAGAATTTCTAAAGGATGCCAAGAATCTCTCAAATAGTGTTTAGATTGTTGGACAATTGGATTTAATATGTCATCCAACCAAATAGAAATATTCTCAGTCTTAGAATGTTTTGCTGAGATGATAGGTCTAAAGGGTGGAATTCCTTCGTTATTTTGAATTTTTGGAATGCCAAAGAAAGATGCCATTTTAGGCTGTTCAACCAATAAAAATTGTAGCTGTCACTATCTATCTCTCCTTGACAGAACATATCAAAAAGTGTGACATCTATGTTCTTACAACTCTGATTTATTTGTTCATAGTTTACTTTCTTATATGTACCTCCTTCTTTTAACATAGATTATATTATGTTCTCATAATCTTTAGTGTTCATAATTACTATTTTACCACCCTTATCCACCTTCATTATTCTTATCCCAGTGTTATTGCTTAACAACTGTAAAGCTTAATACTCTTCCGAGGGTAAATTTTTCTCTTTGTTTGTTGAGTGGATTTTTCTAAATTCACCTTCACAAAGATTCTGAAATGCTTGCAATGTCCTCTGTAAAGGGGATTAAATGTGCTACATCTTTTATGTGTTTCACTAATGTTGGTACTAATAGACTGTAATACATCATGCATAATATACAGCCTAAAATCAATCAACAATTTTCCAATATTAACTTTGTTCGTAGGAATAAATGAGAAACCTTTTTTCAAAACTTTTTCTGCATCTTTTGAAAGGGAAATGTCTGCGAAATTTAAAATGTTCACTTCATAATTACAGACTTCCCTTTCCTTCACCATTTCCTCCTGTTCTTGCCCTTCCCTTTGCCCTTCATCTGTGTGGAATTGTATCACTTGGTAGTCCATTTGTTCTGCACCTGTTCCTTGAAAAAAGGAGCACCACCTTGGTCTACTGTGAATGTGACTGCCTCTGCATAGGTTGTTTTCCCTTCTTTGTTGTTTCTTACTTGATCTTTAGAAGGGCCAGCAACAACTGTAGTGGGAACTGTGCTGTTATTTGGTGTTGTTCCCACTTTATTTTCATTAGTGACCACAATGTTGGTCAAATTAGGTTATTTTTCAAACCCCTTTGTTGCTGGTGTGTTGTTCTCGACAATGGCCCCTACGTCTCTTCCATCAGAAACTTCTTGTATAATGTAGGCCAGATTGTTATCGTAAGCCGATATGTCCCTTCTAAGTTTTGACTGTTTTCTAAGAATAATAGTGGCCCTATGTCGGTCAGCCTTCGCTTTGACCCCATTATACAATGTTAAAAAGTTCGGAAAAGAAACAGATTTTTTTATAAATTCATCCAAACTTTTTATGTTTTCTTTGACTTTAACAATTTCTTTCTCATAGTGCTCTATTAATAACTGCATCATCTGTAGACCAGTTTCATTATACAGTTTGATTAAAGTTTGACTTAAATTGTCTCCCGGTGTAACACAATTGGGAAATGTGGCTGTTCTCAAGCCCTGCGGTACCACTTTATGCACAATACATTCTTTTAAGTACTGAATTTCAAGATTTAAGGTTACGTGTCTAAACACTAGCCTCTCCATGTCATATATACTTTTTTTACATTGTAAGCGGTCATTGATTGAATTACTCACTTTTTTGTTTTTAGTTGCTTCTGCCATGTTTGCGAAAGGATTTGCACTCTTTTTACAAATGTAATTCCAAACATTAGCTTCAACAATACTCCCCCGTAATGTGTCTCGCTCATTTGGACCTTCAGGAGTAATGGAATTTACTGAACTGCTGGCTTCCCCACCGCCTACGTCTTTACGTGAAACGACATCATTTCCAGTATGTATGGTGGCCGCTTTTTGCTCATTGCTTTTTTAGCTGTTAAATCTTGAAAACAGTCTTTCACTATCTTGACGATAGTTTCTAACAGTTTGTCTTTGGAATTTTGAGTCTGCACATTACTGTCACCATTTTCTGCCATGGAATAGGTGGACAAATTCAATAACACATCCTGAGTTGAAATTTCCAAGGCCATCTGATGTAAGTAGAGCCAGGAACACAAATAGACTCCAAAAACACGTAGAAAAACCAAAAAGAAACACTGGAAACTTAGAACACCCAGCTCGAAAGTTCATCAAATAAACCAAATTTGGACACGTAGAACTAGTGCTTTCAATCACTTTTTAATACTGTGATCTTCTTCAGAAACAAAAATATACACAGCCCACCCTTCCTTTTATAATAAAATAATTAACTAAAACAGGAATGACATATTAATTGATACTGAAATGATTAAATACCATTTTGTATATGTATGTATAAACTGTTGTATTAAAAACTTATATGTATAATCACCATATACTCATTCATAAATATAATGACATTGTTTTCTAATACTAAAAATAGATATTTCTAACCTATCTATACAATAAAAAACATTTTAAACTAATAACGTCATTTATATGAAAACAGTCAAAACTTAGAAGGGACATATTGGCTTACGATAACAATCAGGCCTACATTATACAAGGAGTTTCTGAAGGAAGAAACGTAGGGGCCATTGTCGAGAACAACACACCAGCAACAAAGGGGTTTGAGAAAGAACCTGATTTGATCAGCATTGTGGTCACTAATGAAAATAAAGTGGGAACAACACCAAATAACAGCACAGTTCCCACTACAGTTGTTGCTGGCCCTTCTAAAGATCAAGTAAGAAACAACAAAGAAGGGAAAACAACCTATGCAGAGGCAGTCACATTCACAGTAGACCAAGGTGGTGTTCCTTTTTTCAAGGAACAGGTGCAGAACAAACGGACTACCAAGTGGTACAATTCCACACAGACGAAGGGCAAAGGGAAGGGCAAGAACAGGAGGAAATGGTGAAGGAAAGGGAAGTCTGTAATTATGAAGTGAACATTTTAAATTTTGCAGACATTTCCCTTTCAAAAGATGCAGAAAAAGTTTTGAAAAAAGGTTTCTCATTTATTCCTACGAACAAAGTTAATATTGGAAAATTGTTGATTGATTTTAGGCTGTATATTATGCATGATGTATTCCAGTCTATTAGTACCAACATTAGTGAAACACATAAAAGATGTAGCACATTTAATCCCCCTTTACAGAGTACATTGCAAGCATTTCAGAATATTTGTGAAGGTGAATTTAGAAAAATCCACTCAACAAACAAAGAGAAAAATTTACCCTCGGAAGAGTATTCAGCTTTACAGTTGTTAAGCAATAACACTGGGATAAGAATAATGAAGGCAGATAAGGGTGGTAAAATAGTAATTATGAACACTAAAGATTATGAGAACATAATATAATCTATGTTAAAGGAAGTAGGTACATACAAGAAAGTAAATTATGAACAAATAAATCAGAGTTATAAAAACATAGATGTCACACTTTTTGATATGTTCTGTCAAGGAGAGATAGATAGTGACAGCTACAAATTTTTATTGGTTGAACAGCCTAAAATGGCATCTTTCTTTGGCATTCCGAAAATTCAAAATAACGAAGGAATTCCACCCTTTAGACCTATCATCTCAGCAAAACATTCTATGATTGAGAATATTTCTATTTGGTTGGATGACATATTAAATCCAATTGTCCAACAATCTAAACACTATTTGAGAGATTCTTGGCATCTTTTAGAAATTCTGAGAGAATATGCAATAAAAGACAAACAAATTTTGTTTGGTACTTTGGATGTCAAGAATTTATATACTTCCATAGATCAGGAGAAAGGCATAGAGTATCTCAGAGAATATTTAAGTGGAAATAAAGAGTTCACTGGGGAAAAAAATCAACACGGTCTGTAGTTTAATGGATCTAATTTTGGGAAACAATTGTTTTTTGTTTAAAAAGGTGGTACACAAATAACTTTCAGGTGTAGCAATGGGAGCAAGAGTAGCTCCCGCTTTTGCCAATTTGGTTATGACCAATTGGGAGTCAAAATTTTTTGAGTTACACCCTAGTGTCAACAAAGTATAGATATACTACAGATATATAGATGATTTGTTCTTTTTGTGGTCAGGAATTCAATGTGAATTTGAGGACCTAGTTAGAGATCTGAATTCCACTACAACTTTTTTGCACTTTAAAATTGGTGGGTTTGGTAAAACCATTAATTTTTTTAATTTAAATTTAGGAATAAACAAAGAAAGAATGGAATTCGCCAGTAAAATGTATAGGAAACCTTACTTCGGCAATCAGTATTTACATAAAGACAGCCTGCATCCCCCCATATGAAAAAGGGTGTCATCAAAGGGCAGATGATAAGGTTGAGTAGACTCACTTCAAACAACGATATATTCGAAAAAGAAGTGTCTATTTGAAGATCACTTTTTCAAAATAGGGGATATGACTCAAACTGGGTTAGAAAAATAGAGAGTGAAGTTAAGTTATTAAGAAATAGTGTGGCCAAGCCCATCTTACATTCTAAGGATGTCATGATAGATACAGTGTATCAAAGTAGTTTGGGTGACTCAAGAAGAGAGGTAAATGAATACAGAATTTCATTTCCTATACCAATAGTTAGTGAAATGTGGTGCATCAAAAATATAATAGAAATTAATTGGAGAATAATAATGGGTAACAAAGAGTTAGTGGACATATTGGGATTGGTACCTAGATTCACCTACAAAAAAAAACATTAAAATTAAGTATATGTTGGAATCAGGAAAAGGCAAGGAGGGTAGTTCCATTCGTCCATGTACTAACAAAAAAGGTATGTTCAGCTGTAATAATTGTAAACAGTGAGGTTCATCAGTAATTCATCCTGTGTAACAATAGGACATTCCAAAGTAACATTTTGGGCTAAAAAATACTACAATTGTAACAGCGAGTATGTAGTTTATGTGGCTACTTGTTCAACCTGTGGAAATTATTATATTGGCAAAACTAAAAGATGTCTTAAATGTAGGATATATGAGCATTGTTTGGCAATAAAGAAGAAGGATAGAATGAATGCACTATCAAGGCATGCTATGATATGTAATGAATTTAAGAAGTTTGAATTTTTTATTCTGGACAATGTAGAAAAAGCATTATTTGCTGGTGATTTAAACAACATATTAGAATGCAAAGAAGCCTTTTGGCAACTGTTATTGGGTGCAGAATGAGCCCCAGGTTTAAATGAAGTTATTAGTTTAAAATGTTTTTTATTGTATAGATAGGTCAGAAATATCTATTTTAGTATTAGAAAACAATGTCATTATATTTATGAATGAGTATATGGTGATTATACATATAAGTTTTTAATACAACAGTTTATACATACATATACAAAATGTTATTTAATCATTTCAATATCAATTAATATGTCATTTCCTGTATTAGCTAATTATTTTAATATAAAAAGAAGGGTGGGCTGTGTATTTTTTTGTTTCTGAAGAAGATCACAGTGTTAAAAAGTGATTGAAAGCGCTAGTTCTACGTGCCCGAATTCGGTTTATTTGATGAACTTTCGAGCTGGGTGTTCTAAGTTTCAAGTGTTTCTTTTTGGTTTTTCTATGTGTTTTTGAATTTCCTATTTCCCATCCACTCATCAAGATTTTTCTTGAAGAGTGCTAATGAGGAACTCTGATTGACACAGATAGGTAGCTTGTTCCATAGTATGGGAAGTCTCTGTGACAAGAATCTCTATGCCTGGCTTACAATGCATCTGCAAACCCCACACTAATGATCTCCTACATATTTGTAAGTCAAAGAGCATCAGAAATACAAGGTCTAGGGACTTGAATTTTGTCTGTGATTTAAACAGAACATGCTTGAGAGAAACCTAATTGTCCCAGACACTGCCCCTCCTATGGAACAGGCTTCCCATCCATGTGAAGCTTAGCCTTAATAGCACTCAATCTCTAAGTAGAAAAAATCTGGACAAAGACAAAAAAATGGGGGACAAAGCACCAAAAATAGGGACAAGTTTTTTAAATTTCTCTTACAAACTTAGAAAGTCGCTAGAATAAAATGTTTTGTGTCACCATGCATTTTCTGAATGATATTAAGTCTGAAAGTCAAATGCCTGTTATTATTGAGTGAATTCAATCATCACTGAGTTGCCACAAGAATCCAGAGAATCAAAAATTTTATGAGAAACAGCTCAAAAATAGGAGGCAAAAATCTGGACATTCTGCAAAAATCTGGACAGTTGAGAGGTATAAGCTGTTTGTCTATTATCCAGTTTAAACACAACCTAGACCAGTGGATGGGTAAGAGAAAAATGACATTGTGTCTGGCACCCTTGTCCCTTATGGACAGAAGTAGGTTTGTGCTAACTGTCATTGTGGGCCATTTTAAGCCTAACCAATTACCCCAAATGAGAATCAAATGCTGCATCTTGTGTTTGTAAGGTAAACACCTTAACAATTATGCCAACATCCCACCCCCTATAAGTGTAGCTTATAAGTGCTTGGTCTTAAATTTCCTATTTGGATATAGAACATCATTATTTCCCCGGGAAAACTTTGGCTCAGGCTTAGAAAGGCCCCCTGGTAAATTAGACTAGTAACAACCTATGAATCTATCTATGAAAACAATTTGGTCAGAACTTAGAGTCTTCAAGTAATACAGGTACTTTCTCCTCATGAGGACTGTAGACAGTGTTAGTTCATTTATCTAGCAGAAGACTTGGGTGTAGCAAGTTCTCTCAACTCTGTTGCCTCTAAAGGTGTGTAAAATTCAAATCGAGAAAATGTTTGATTTTGCTGTGTGTGTGTGTGCAGTGCTAAATCTTTTACATGGGGAAAATAATCCATAAACTATTCCAAAACAAGCTATAAAATTCCAGCAGTTCCCCTTTATAAGTACAGTGTAGTGTGCAGTAATTTTAAAATAGCTGTGTTTCGTATCTTAGAAACAAAAGTGACTTCACTTGGGATTTGAACAATGTTGAAATGCAAAGAACTTTGCTGGCAGTTGGGGCTAAGAGCTAGCTTTCTACTTGCTTTAAATTGACATTTAAATATCAAATACATTTTTTTGGAAAGCAACCATTGCAATCATTTTTTAAGTGCTGATTATTTTAATTTTTTAAAGTGTAATTCATAATATCGTTTGAATTGTAAATACAATTAGATGACGTTATTTAAATGATGTGCACTGTAACCAAATTTAAAGGCAGCTCTTTTCATCTAGTAAAAAATGAAAGTACTAAACAAACAAAAAAAAAAAACAGTAATATCTATTTAGAGTTAGCCCTTTGTGCGTTTTTTGTTATTTTCAACATAAAATGATTGCTAATAGTGTAAATGGAGAAAGACAATGGTACAGATTTATTAACAGCTATACGACAGAGCACTATTTGGTATTCATTAAGCATCTCTACATGACCTAACAAACACAAATAAATGGCAGAATCTGCTAATAAAAGCATAAAGAGTTGAAGTACATGCTAATTAACCAATCCAACATGACAGAGCTATTCGGGATGCTATAAAACAAAGTAATGTAATATTTTGCCCTGTACACCAAAACTCTGCTGAATACTGACACAATTACAAAAATAAATCAATAAATATGTTAGGGGTCATTGCTGCTACTATTAACCTGTACGTGCAACAGGTTTTAAACCAGGGTGCTACTGCTGTTGCTGCTGCCACACCTCAGGCAAGAAGAAGGGTATTGAGAGATATAGGATAGTCAAGAAACACTACAGGAAATATGCAGCCGTTTTCCTCTCCCACCTCAGGTCCCAGGGAAATCGTGGAGAACCCATTCCAGTGGAAACATAGGAATATTTAGAATGATGTACTCTAGCTACTTGTACTTTCCAGAGACAGACATGAGATATATTAAAGGGATCTACAGGAGATACATTAGGGATCTACAGGAGATACATTAGAGGGATCTACTTTACAAGCCTGAAGTTTCAAAACTTCGAACTGCAATTGGTCGAAACCATAAGACTAAAGTTTTGAAACTTCAAAATTGTAATTAAAAAAAGTAAATAAAAACTAATTTTTACCCCCTGCTAAATAAATAAATATACCAACTCCAAGATCGCACTACAGTGAGTGAAACAGTAAATTTCCCATTCCAAGCCGTATGGCAACCTCCATTCAAAACGTTCGAAGTTTCAAAGTTTTGAAACTTTGAGCTTGTGAAGGGAATCCACATTATAAAGTCATAAGCATCAGCCTCTAGATTATCACATCACTTGTTAAATGCAATTCTACTACATGCAAGAGAGCATATCTGTTTCCCACAAACTCCATAGGATAGAGTAAGAACCATCCAGGAATTATATGCAGTAACACACTTCCCTGAAAGGTTGGAGTCCATAGGTTGCACACACATAGAATTAAAAGCATCACCTTGGACATAGGGAAGGAGGTGCATCTTATAAAAGGCTTCTACTGTATAAACAATCAGGTTGTCTGCATGCCCAAGGTATCAGCTACAGTGTCTATGCAGGTAACCCAGGCAGCTTCCATAAATTACACATATATGGCACATGCGTGGGCTGTACACCAGGTTTGATAGGGGTGTCATTTTTCAAGGTCATTTAGTGAGGGATTCAGATTATGCCTTGGCTCATGACACCCATGAAAACTGACACAAACCCACTGAACAAGGATGCAATAAAGCCTATGCTCAAACTAGAAATCTAGTAGAACATGTGTTTGGTTTGCTGAAATCAAGGTCCAATTGTCTGGACACATCAGGAGGCGCACTGCAGTATGGCCTCAGCACTTCTACTAAAATAGTTTCAATCTGTGTCATATTACACAATGTAATACTCAAGAAAGAGATTCAAAAAGGACAGCAAGGGGCATGACCATAGTTTCAAGGACCACAGACAAGGCTAGCAGTAACAACAAAAGGTACAGATAAGAACTCTAAGGGAGAAGCACCAGCTGCAGATGGTGCTGGCAGACAGAGGCATGCAGAGTACAACCTGGTTCTGGATAAAAAGCAAATGACAGCACACATGCACTATCTAGTTCAAAAGCTAAGATCCCACCCACATACAGACAGGAATATTCATGCCTTTAAACAACACAATCTTCACTTTACCATGTAATACTGTGTCCTGCTAGCATCAGACAGGGACAACTCCCAAGGACACAATTTGTACTTGCACTAATGACAGGGTAAGTGTGGAATCTGAAAAGAAAAACAAATAAGTTCTATAAATGATTACTCTCATATTTAAACATGTATATACTCCTAAGTAAAGCATTTGTCTGAGGTGAATAGTTATGTCAGTACTATCTTGTCTGCCAGATTTTTGTTATATTCACTTATGTATTACACACAATACTGTGTATCATGCATTTCAATTGGCCATCATCTATAAAACATGGACCGAGTCAATTATATCCTCATTTGCACTACTGTACGGAGAAGCAAAACTGCATTATCTAATTCTTCTAGTGCTGTTATGACAATACTAACTGAAAACCAAAGAGTTTCAACATTCATATATGTAACGATTCACAAATGAGTATGAACAAGAAATTAATCTTCACAATTCAATTTGATAAATACAACCTTGTGCGTAAGCAAGCATTAGCTATCCTGTGTGCAACAGACACATATGCAACCCTAAGTCACAAAGACATGCAAAGGGCAGGACACAGTAATCATCATTTGCACAGAAGGTGGAGGTGTTAGGAGGTCAAGGCTGACACTAAAGAAGTGAGTGCGTGCAAGTAAGAAACGCATGTATCTTCCAGAGTATTGAGTGTTGAGGGCCAGTAACTCCAGCTTTATAGCATTGAACAGTACTGTTAAGATAGTTTACATGTGTGTGAAGTGGTATGGGCCAGTGACAATTTTTTTTTCTATGTGTGCGTGTGTGTGTGTGTGTGTGTGTGTGTGTGTGTGTGTGTGTGTGTGTGTGTGTGAGTGTGGTGTGTATAAACAAAATCAAGCACTGTGTTAGAATTACATTCTGACAACTTGGACAGGTGTAAACTGTGCATGGTAGACTACTCAGTTGAGCATCATCACTCTGAACCACTAGAACCACCTCTGCAAGGAGATGTACTGCTGCTTCTGTGGCCTTGGCTAGAAGTCAGTGCAGTACGTGAACATGAGCTATGTCTGCTGGATGACTGATCCTCATGACTACATCCAAGACCATGAGCCTGTGGCCTACCACATCTGGGTGTGGATACCACAATCTCTGATGGAACAGTGGATACAGTGTCACTATGGGAGCAGGATCTTGCATGGCCATGTCTGCTAACACTCAAAGATGCAGTGGCTTTCTGGCCATGTGTATTCCCACAATATCCCAACAAAAGTTCCATATTAGACACTCTTGATCCAGTCAGTCATTCATTCTAATGAGTTGCCCACACAGTTCAAATAGTCACTGACATCAGAATGCATAATGCTTAGTTGTAGCACTGTCTCTTAAAAAGTTCTGGTAGAGCATGCCTGTGCCTTGACTGCAGCCCTACATATCCATCTGGTTGCACCTAATAGGTTCATAGGTTCATAGGTAGGTACTAGGCTATCTTCCTGGAGGCATTTATAAGCCTAGCTGGAATGTGTTGGCTTTTGCCACCCCCTTAGATTAGTTCCCTGTGCCTCTGTCCAGCAGAGCCATTAAAGTGATCCCTAATAGTCCCAACAATAAGATCCTAACAGTAATACCTAATGACACATCAGCATCTAGAGGACAGTAGACAGCAGGCCTCCTCCAAGACCCCAACCAATCTTCCTGAGTATCACCATACCCTCACAATCACTAACAGCAGAAGAAAATTGCTTTACAACTGAGGTAACCACACTAGCCTGATCAAATGTGTCACCCTTACTCAACCTGTCGTGTATCTCTGTGTCATAGGCCTGTGTCCAAAATATGGGACGGGGATGTGGAAGCTACAACCACAGTGTCAGACTGACCCTCTGCAGTCTCTAATCATGACTCTTCATCATCACTACTATCATCAGAGACTACCATTACCCTAATATCAGGTGACAGGGGTTCCACAGTGCCACGTTTAGGATCACCTATTATAACAAGCAATAAACACAACAAACAGAAAAGGGGGGAATAAAACAGATCACATACTTTTACCTTATATGAAAGGTATATTAAACTTTAACAGATGCTCAAAGAACATAAATTTACACTCATATAGACCTGAATTTACCTTACATACAGTCGTAACAATAACCAAATGTGTGTTAATCATGTGCAGGTTGGCTGGCAGCCTCCAATCCATAAGTGCTTGCATGTGAGGAATGGAAAGGAAAGAAGTCTGATAAGTATCTCGCTACAAATGAAACAAGAAAAAGAGAACAATCCTCTACACAAGTGCCAATTAAAAATGTTCTCACACAAAAATATAATGAACAGTTGGATTCTCCCAACCCCAAAAGCAACCTCCACTATTTCTGTATGATTTTAATCTGACTCATAGTTATCACTGGCTATGTATATAGATATATATATATATATATATATATATATATATATATATATATATATATATATATATGTATATATATATATGTGTGTGTGTGTGTGTGTGTATCCATACACCTTATATGACAGGAACATGCTGTAAGCCGTTCAAGGTTGCTCTTTATGACACAACCGATATGCATATTTCTGTGGCATCCATGGTTGATATGCATCTCTCTGATATCTGTCCTGGTATGTGTTAAAAAATGACATAATGCAAATGTTTCTTATGTCATTTATTGCTCACTTGTATTACCTGTTTCCAGGATAATTATGCTCTGTACTCTATGTCTTTATCTGGACATTTCTTTATTACTGCCAACACAATACAGCTTAATGGCAGATGAGGGATTCAATAAACATTTCTTATTGTATGCCATTCTGCCAGACTATTAGAAACTGAGACTGGTCCTCTATTATAACACTTTCTAACGTGCTGCTGTTGTTGAATTGTTGTTATGCTACTGTTCCCTGTAATTCCATGTCAGCATGCCTAGTATTGCGATATCAGAGTGGTTTGCAAATCAAAAATGGAAAAACTGAAGTCACGATACATCATCCGATCTGTGTTATCATTTGTTACTTATGCATGTTGTGAGTTATTAGATGGCCATTTAGCATTTACATTAACTATACAATATTTTCTTGTCTATCACATGCTCATATGTGATGAACCCCTTTCCCTTGGGTGTCACTGTCATTTCTTTGCAAAACATGCCCATTTCTGATGCACCTGACATTGTAGCTGTAAAGTCATTTCACTCTTGTATATACATGTTGAGGTTTGAAATACAGCATTGGTGTTGGCTTGCATACATAAATTCAATGAATATACATCTCATTTGCAATATTTGCACTGTATGCATTCATCTCGGAATGTATCGTCTGTCCTTGCTGTTATCTTAATTCAGCAGTTAATTAACATGTGTATTACATGTTCACTCCCCTTTGTTACACTGCAGCTTTATATCACTATCACATCCTTTTTTAGCATTTCTGTTTTTATTTATATGCATAACTGTGGGGTTGTCAGTACACATTAATTAGCATTACATCAATACTGCAGGATTTATGTCAGAAATGCTTCGTATACACTTTGTTGCATTTCCTTGTGGTTAATCAGTAAGGATTACAACATTTCCCTTTCAACATTAATTGATTGTGAAGTATAATACAGTTTGTGTACAGTTCCCCCATTACACTTCCCCTCCTTCTGCATTATTTCCCTTTACTTGCCTATTATATGTCTGGGCTACAGCATGTGCTTGTATGTGAGCATTGCCTATATGGAAGCCGTTTTGTTTACGTTCTGTGCTCAATGCTTGTAAGTACCCTTTCATGGCCATGAACAATACTATTGGCCACAGAAAGGTGCTTGTAAATGTGTATGTGTGATGAGAAACATGCATATTCGATTAGCTCTGCCACTCATCCTGCTAACACATGTACATTGTGTAGGCTTAGACTGGCACTTACATGATTGTTACTTAATCCAAATGAATTACCTAAAAGGAACCCTTTATTTTTAATACCTAATATTTTGTCATCTAGTTTGCTAATATTCATGCTTTTCCCTAGAATACCAATCTAATTACACAATAATGTAACTATTTATAAAGGAATTTGCATCAAATGTAAAAACAAAGCACTCTGCTCTGTAGTACAGTACGATAAAGCCCCAACTTTGACCCACATGACTTGAGATTAATTAGTTACTCAGGAAGTTAAAAGAACTAGCTGGAGTGCAGTGTGAAATGTGTGGCTTACATTGGCTCCATCACCTGTGAAAGAGGGTTGTGGCGTTTTTCTCCCTCTGTGTTGACTTAGGGTTCCAGGGAAAGGCATAGGCTAGTTTACCTGAGGATAGACTACAGGGGAGGGATGTTTGTGAAACCTGCCCATGCTAGTAATGATAGCCTTCGCATAACATGTCAAGCAGCAAACATACTTGTGTATAGGGCATAGGTGCTCTGCTGTGATGTTGAAGTTCTAGTCAGCAGTATAGTAAGGAGTTTGAACTGCATAACAAAAAATTCCCTAATGGCTGTCGGCATGATGACTTCACTGATAGCTCTTGCCTCACAGAGAATGAATGGGTCATGAACAGCTAATTAATCACAGGGAGCTGATGGTTGACAGGTAGCAGAGTGCCAAAAATGTCATCAAAATACAGCCACCTTAGTACCATTTCAAGTTTAATGAGCAAAGTTGTAAAATATATACATGATGTCTAAGACACATACGGTGCTTGATTCTCTAGTTTGGTTCCAGGCTAGGACACTTTCTGTACAGAGTTCACATGTCCACTGCTGTTTCCATCAGAGATTCATGTGTATACATGTGTAGATGCTTAATGCATAATCAGGTTAAGTCCGGGACTGATCCTCTGCATTACACCACTTATATACTTGACTAGGCTATGTCTCGTCATTCACTGACTAGGCTATGGAAAGCATCAGAAAACATATGAATGATAGCATTTAAATATAAAAAGTACTTATAGCAAAGGTAAAAGGAAAGATGTTCAATACCATTTCAAAGTGCATGGTATAATTTCTAGAAAATATACTTTAAATTAAAGATATTTAGATAGCACTTCATTCTACAGTTCCATTTGCCTCTAAATTGCCATTTTTCATAAATAATTAAATGTAAATACACATGCATGTATCAAATGTGAAACGAAGGTTATCTAATATTATTTAGGTTTATGACCTAACTTGTGAAAGAAGAGTTGCAGTTCCCATCTACATATGATGTATTAAAATGCAAATGACTTGATAATCATTAAATAACAGTCAGAAAAATTAATTAACATCTACAGATAATGCAACCAACAAAACCGCCACCACCCTCAAAACATGCAAACCACTAACACACACAGAATCACACAGAGTGACACACACATGCACACACAGAGACATAGACATCCATACTCACACGTATTCATGCACGCACACAGGAAGCTCTGATAATTTGATGGGCATTTTAAATAACACTGTTAACCATTTGAAAACAAATTGTCTTCACACCTTTATTTTTTTACCAATATATATATTCTACCACATTAAAATCATATCTAACCATCAGTTGAAAAGATGTTTCTATATTGTCAGAACACAATATAAAATACATGGTTTTGAAAGCATAAACATAAAATTTATGAGTGCAATAAAACAATGAAGGGTGTTCCTTGTATGACTGACTACTAGAAGTATGACACCTGATACTGTGGTTCCATTCCTAGCACTTAGAAAATTGAATTACTATAATGATATATATATATATATATATATATATATATATATATATATATATATATATATAGATATATATAAAGCTTTTTTGTAGGGTCTCCCTGCACCCGGCCCCCTTCCATATCCCTACTCCTTGTATGTATATAAATATAAATATATATATATATATATATATATATATATATATATATATATATATATATATATACATATGGGTCTACTTTGATTCACTGAAAACTCATTTCACCGAATCACATTTCACTGATTGTAAGTACTGTTGGGCAAATAAAATGTATATGCTCTTTTTCACACTATAGTGTGATCCTGGAGTTAGCATATATAGTTAGTGGGGGTGAGGGGACACAGCCCACACATTGGGAGGTATGGGGGTGTCATACCTCTCAACCTGTTAGAGCAAAAAATCTGGACAAAGCCTAAAATGATGGGGGGACAAATAGGGACAGATTTTAAATATTGCCCTTACAAACTTAGAAAGTTGATAGAATGATAGGTTTTGTATTAACATGAATTTTACGAAGGATGTGGAGTCTTAAACTCAGATGCTTTTGTCATTATTCAATGACTTCAAACCTCAGCTATTTGCCAGAAAGGGACAGATTTTAGGAGGAAGACACCAAAAATGTGAGGCAAAAATCTGGACATTATGCGAAAACCTGTACAGTTGAGAGGTATGGGGGGTGTAGCCCCCCCTACTTTTGATTTTATATTGTTAGCTTTCAGTGAAATGAGATTCATAAATATAAAAGCATGCCATTTACAAATATTAACAGGTGCTCTTTTTATGTCTACAGTGCCTGAAGATATTTAAAGGAATAGAAGGTTGCAGGGGAGACGATTGTTGCACCTAAAAGAGCAATGGGGTGAGCGTACATATTAATGTCTTGCTTTTAATATTCACATTAGTAGGGTTCATTCCAAAAATGTATAACTTTTATACACCAGTGACACTTTTGTCATTACTGCCATAGCTCAAAAGCTGCAGTATGACTGGTCAGCATTATTCATGTGTTTTTGCATGCATCCATTTGTATATGTAGACAACTGGGTCATGATGTTTATTGCTTATGCTCAGCTTCTCATATTGTCTGGATACATATAGGTTTAATCCCACACCCAACAATTATGTTATCATGAAAAATAAAATTTAAGGTTAATTTTTTGTCTCTTTATTATAACTGCAACATTAGACAGGAAAAATATTTAAAATCATTATCATTATTTGGGTAGCTGTTTCAATACAAAAGAGAAGTTATTTTCTTTGCAAATAATGTGTGAGTGAAATATACATCTGAGCAGCGTCTTTTCTTTGCATGTGTACATTTGTCTCAGACATCAGTATTGCATCTTGGACTACAGAAACCAGTTGCTATATAAGCAGCTCATCACATTAATCTTCTATTTGTTAGACTGCAGGTGATGATGGCTTTTGGTTCGGGTCCCCCTCTCAGTTGCATATACTATGAGTTTTGTTAAAATGAGAAATGTTTTTTGAAATATATAATTTATAATTTATAATAATGGAACTCATAAATAAAGACATAGGGAACTTGCAGACTTTGGATCCAACCCAGTTTGGCTTTGTCAAAGGCAGATCCTGCCTCTTAAACTTGGTTGACTTTTTCGAGACTGTCACCAAGGCCATTGATGAGGGAAAGGCAGTCCATACAGCCTACCTCGACCTGGCAAAGGCCTTCGACACAATACCCCACTCAGGTATCATCGAAAAACTCATCAGCTTGAATGTAAACCCATACATCACAAGATGGGTTGCAAACTGGCTAAGTGACAGAACCCACAGGGTCAGAGTTGCTGGAGCCATGTCAGACTCAAAGCCTGTCACAAGTGATGTCCCACAGGGCTCAGTCCTGGGTCCACTCTTGTTCGGCATCTACTTTTCTGAAGTACAAGCAAACACAGGAGGGTTATGGCTGACAAAGTTTGCAGATGACTGCAAACTGGGCGCCATAGTCGAAAACACATCTGACACAGATATCCTCCAGAAGGGCCTCACAGAAACGGATAACTGGTGCCAGAGCCATGGCCTGAAGTTAAACGCCAAAAATGCATAGTCATACCCTTCGGGAAAAACAAGGTTACCCCTAGCTACCATATAGGTGGCAATCCACTGAGCACAGAAAAAGTCATCAGGGATCTGGGGACCCAGGTTGACAGTAGCCTTCGCTTGACACTCATGTTGCTAAAGTAGTTAGGAAAACCTTCTATATCGCCCACCTGATCATGAAGGGATTCACATCTAGATCAAGGGAGGTCATCGTCCTCCTGTACTCATCACTCATTAGACCTATGATTGAGTACAATGCCCCGTTCGGAATGTATCTGACCAGAGACCTGCTGCAGCTTGAAAGGCCCCAAAAGTTCCTCACCAAAAGGATAAAGGGTCTCAAAAATATGTCTTATGCTGCCCGACTGAAAGAACTCCAGCTCTATTCAGTCTCATACCGCTTGCTCAGAGGTGACCTGTGCCTGACATATAAGGCCATGTCAAACCCAGATTTGATGAATATGCTTCACCTCAAAAATCTAGATCCCTCAGAACCACAAGGGCGGGAGACTTAAACCTTGACACGGTTATAAATAGAACGTGCTGGAGGGACAGATTCATCACCCAGAGACTCCCTATGCTGTGGAACAAAATCCCGGTACATGTGAGGCAGAGCACCTCTCTGGCCTTGTTCAAGAGGAATCTTGACCAATGGATGGGAGATTGCAGATATACCCCAGGGATTACTTCAGTGTCACTGCTTGACAGAGGCACAGCAAAATGATAGGCATAGTTTTTATTCAAACTAAAGGGGTGACGAAAGCCACATAACTATGGGCTAGGCTTATAAATGCCCTTGGGCAGATAGCCTAGTATGAACCTATGAACCTATGAACCAACAAGTGTATTATGTTTAAATGTATCATATTTAGCATAGTAAGAGCTTCAGTTTTTCATTGTATTTCTAACCCCATCACAATCCTCTCTCTTGCATAATACACACATTTATTTGGTTTAATATTTTGTTTGTCTACATTTATTTTACTACTATATGCAGTAGGGCAATGACCTGCAGCCATCCCATCTGGAAAAATGTGTTAGCCCTCCAACAATAGGGACACATTTGAGTGTCAAACTGCCACAGTCACCTCAACACCTCTTGCTCAATTTGCACTGTCAGTTCCAGACAGCTCTGCACAGGATGTTGGTAAGTTGTTCCCCCAAGTAACAGTGTGAGTAGAGGTGATACCTTTGTCATCCATCAGCAACTTGCAGACACTGTTGGGGAAATCAGAGACAGAAAGTTAGATGACCAAGTCAGTTGAATGTTGAATATCCTCCGATGGTTTGTTGAGTTAAGTCCCTATCCATCACAACCTCTACCATATAAGACAGGGTCAACTGCTGACGATACCCAGGGAGGGGGAAATCTCTGACTGGGTCCCAGCTGGCAAAGGATGCAGCTGTGAATATCCGATCATATCCCTTAATCAGGTGTTCCCCTACTTTTTGTGACCACGCCCACACCTGTCAGTTGTTCATTCATCCTCTTACCATTATCTTCCCTCTGTCTGATGTGTCCTTCACCACTGCTTTCCTTCTGCTTCATTGTGTTACCCTGTCAGTCCTGTCTGTCTTCCCTTTTACCTAATCTAACCCTCTTACTTTTCAACTTTTGGCCAGGAATTAATGAGTCTGAGTCTATACATTGTTTACTAAAACTGAATAATTTAGAAATATAATAGTTAATTATTTATAGAATTACAGTTTTGTATGTTTTTTTTTTATTCTTTTATGTAATACTAGTATATGAGATTCATATTAAATTTATATCAGTGTTTTTTATGTGTTTCATGGGTTATTTGCTGCAACGTGTCACATGACTGATTTTGAATGTGCATATTTATGTTAATTTATCAAGTGTTAGTTGTTCTGATGAAGTTTCTGATTTAAGAAACAAAAGCACTTAACCTCTGTTTATTAAAGGATTTAAAGGCTTGTCTACTGCTGGTTTTGGATTATTGACTTTGAATTTCACCATTTTGGGCCTTTGTCTCATCCTTGTTTTAGGCTTTATCCAGATGTTTTACGCTAAGAGGTTGACAGGTATGCTACCTCCTCTGCCATTCTACCTTACTCATACTTCATTTATTGCCTTCCACAGGTGTCTTCCCTGCATATCTGTATCCTTGGGTTAATAAGACAGATCAGCGCACACAGTTTTTATAATCAACTGTGAGAATGGGCTCATACAGAGGACCCTCAAGGCTTGTGTTGAATGGATGAGTACTACTACTGCTGCTCCTATTTCACTGTAGCTATAACTCTGCCCAACACGATCTTCATACAGGTCTCTACTGTGTCTCTGATGAGGAGCTGCCTGTCATGCACACTTGCCTGGCTGCAGACATTCTTAATGGGCCTCTGGGCTCATCTGGCATACAAAGTAAACAGAGTCAAGTTGGACACGATCATGTAGATGACATTCCTGAATGCCCAGAAGTGTATTTTAATTGTGAATCTAACAAGATGTAAATTTGATGCTCAAGGCCCAAAAGATGTAATTAAGAAGCCAAGTATGTAGGGTTAATGGTAACAGGAAACGTAGCAACAGCTTTCTCCTAAAATTGCTTGTCATATAACAGCCAGGCAGAGAAGAAGAGAGCTTCAAAATAATGGCAAGTATTTGCATGATGGTTATAACTGAGCAATAGTCCACAACTGTGCATCCATAAGTCAATGTTTACCCATGGTTGGTGTGGTTTGATCATGAAGGCGAAGCACAAGAGATGAAACAAAGACAGCTGTGGGTAAACCCTGATATATCCTCAAACTGGAGTGGATTATTGCTATTATGCAATTATATTATTTAAGAAAGAAAGAAATTGCTTATCTTTCTTAAATAATGTATTTGTATAAGGCCACATCAGTCTTTATCCACACTACCTTCTTTATACTAATGTACTGTACATATATATGGAATGTAAAGAAATAGGATTTACGAGGGCAGCATAAATATATAAGGAAAAACAAGTAGTTTGCAGAATCCGCTTGATTTTTCTTATATTTTGCTCTGTTCCTCTGCATATGTCAGTAGGATGTCTGTTCACTCAATGGTACTTTAGTAGTTAGACTTTTTTCTTTTGGCATACGCTCGATTTTCAGTGGCCACACCGGGTTGGCTGTCCAATCAGCGAGCTCATCTTTGAATAGGAATGAACCTTTATTGTATAATAACAAAGAAATAAGTTGCAAAATTTGAAGTCTGGAGTGGGCAGCTGGAAAAGACAAGCTTTAGTATTAGTGCAGGTAAAAACTACATCGGGCTTTTCCCATGTTGTTTAGGATTTGTACAGAGTGATATTGTTCAAACCATGTGTTTTATATACTTCTTATGATTCTGCATGTACAGTCCAGGAGATAGGAAGGAAATGTCATGACTGCCATGACAAGAGTAACAATGAAATGAAAGATGGGTCTTGCCATACATTATTTTTAGGCAGACAAATCCAGTCAAAAGATTATTAATGTGTTGCTTAGATATCTATAAGCTGCAAAAAACTTACACCTCTGCATTTCCAGACACAACACACACACACACACACACACACGCACACACATGCACACGCACACACACACACGCACACACACGCATGCATGCACACACACACACACACACACACACACACACACACACATATACACACACACAAGCACAAAGACACAAACACGCAAAAAAGCACACAGACACAAACATGTACATGTGAATAAAGATATGTGCATACAATTGCCATCAGATATGCTTACACAAACATGCATGAGCATATACACACACACACACACACGCATACACACACACACACACACACACACACACACACACACACACACACACACACAATGTCATGGATATTTGTTTTACTTTGTGCACAGAGTACGATAAGGGCTATACCATAACAAAAATGTAAAGTCTTCTTATGTCTAATGTTTTTTCTCCCAATGGAGACTTGGGAGACCTCAGCACCTTTTCTCAGTTGTGGTATCCCAACTTAGCTGGAACAAGTGCTTTCTAGTTAGCTCTGTTGCACAGTACTTCTTAATATTCATCACAGTGTAGAAGGCTTGAGTGACAGAAGAAGATGTATTAAAATTTGATACTGCACACATGGGAAATAACAAGGAGCAGCATTTCAAAGCCCTCAGGGAAGATTCAAGCCCAGATCCCCATTTCTGCTGTCTGCTGCTTATTTCACAGAGCAAATGTGGTGTCTAGAAACCAGCAAGATCAAACTCATCATAAGCACCTCCAGCCGCATAAAACAGCCAGCAACAGAATCCGTGTTGTAATTGCATGCAGTATCGATTGTCTGTGACTGTGTGACTAGCTAACTGTAAATCTGTAAGCTAACTGTACAAGTCTCATCACGCAGTAGCAGAAGCAGTAGCTTTCATAATATATTTCACACCATCAGAAAAAGTAATACAAGCTCAGCTCCTAAAGTTGCTTGAACAGCAATTGGAAATGTGTCCTCATCATGAATATTTCCATAACAAGAATAGGCACTGTGCTCAAGGGATATCTCTGCCACTGTCACCATTATTTTTATTCACTATAAAAAACACGACAATCGTTATCAATTATAATCACAATGAGACTGTTCCTTGTACTATCAGCAATCATCTTTATCACAGTTGTTTTATGAGCACCACTGTAACAAGCTGCCATTTGACCAAATGTTCTATACCCAACAGTCCTGACACTTTGCATGCATTTATGTAACTGCTTATCTTAGACATTTAGAAAGAAAAATAGTGATTGCTCAGATTTTACTAAAGAATTACATATCCTCTACTACAAATTTTATGAAATGAATCTTTTGCACTAATATCGTTGTTTTTTTTTTAAAGAAATCGTGTTTTCCATCAGTTGTAGTCCCTTTAATATAGTTAGCCACCACTCCTCATAATCACTTTTAGTCTAGTGGACTTTTTTTATTTGCTTCATCTTGTCATCATTTAGGCCAGTAATAATAAACCTAAATTTGCAACATTTTTGAAATGAACAAAGAATACTGTGCAGTCTCAAAACAGTGCAAATGGACAACAGGGTGGTGCTGCAGTTAGGGTTGTTTCCTCCTGGGTCCAAGGTTTGATCCTGACTTCTGCTTGCTGTCTGTGCAGCACCTGCATGTTTTTTTTTCCATAACTCTCTAAGTTATCTCCAGGTACTGGTATTTCCTCCAGCCAGTAAAAAGACATGCTGTCTGACTGATTATTCTAAACAGTCCATGTTACATTTCACTAGGGTTTTGTCACCCAGTCTGGAACTGGGAATGGTTTGCAACAATCATCCAATTAATACATGATTATAGACCTGAAGTATTAAATTATGTGTTTTATTTAACATCTAAATATTCCATGTTTAAAAGATCTGAGGGAGTGCTAGGTGAAAATGTAGCCATTTGGCTGACAATGCTAAGGGAATGAAACAGCAAAATACATAATAAGGGACATTGGGATATACATGGTCAGGTGCATAGCCACCAAATGGTCAGAAGGGATTCTGATTTTCTGCAGGACACTGCTTAGGCCATATTCAGGGAAAACTGTATACTGTCTGTGTATTTGCTGGAAAAAGATCTGGCTTTACTCATGACAGTACAGATAAACAGGTGTGTGTATATATGTATGGTATTTTAAGAATGGACTAAGACTGCATTGTTTTTTACTAAAAAGTGGTAATATAGTGGAACAAACAGTTGAATGATGTGATTTCTCTGAAGAATGTAAGATGTATAAAGGTGGAAGACATGAGGATACAGCAGGAGAGAGATTAGAAAGAATAAAAATACTACATTTGTTCTCAACTAAAAATATGCCACTGACCTAGAGACCTGAACCCAGTTAGCAATGATTAAATCTATACAATAAATTAAAAAAATGATGAGGATGTAGCAATGTGATCAGACACAATAGGCCTTAGCTCTTTTTTCTACTTACTTGATTTATATTTTTATATACATGAAGAAGGGATACATTTTTTATTTAATTATATAATCAAAGTAAAGATTAAAGCAGTGTATATGCAGTTATGCACAGCAAGTTCAGTTCTCCTGTAGAATTTGCTGCAAGAAATCAGACTTCGATACAGCTGCTGACATCTAGATAAAAAAAGCAAATGCAGCTGTACTTGCAATGTTAGGCCTAAATGATTATGTTTCTTTACAGCAGTGTGTAGATAATGACAAAAAGGAACACTTTTGCTTTATATGCAATAGTTAATGGAACCTATTCATTTTTGTCCTCAAGCATCCAATGCATCACTCTACTCAGACATGAGCTGCATTAAATACACATAATACAATATTAACTTGGACTTTGAGTAAGCAATATTATATGGTAAGTACTTAAATTTGACATCTGAATGTTCCACTGTGGTGTTCTTTCAGTGGTAATTTTCATATTGTATTTAGGATTAAACAGTCAAAGAAGACAAAAATAATAGAAGAAACTCTGCATCTTGACAAACGAAAAATCTTCTCAACTATTTTACCTCATGATGTTGCTTTAAAATGAAAAAAAAATGCTTTGACAAAGCAATGATCTCTAGACATATTAAATAATATCAGACATTGTAGTTAAAAGCTGTTATTGTTTAAGATATATATGTCTAATTGCTAATTAAAATTCTCAGAATGTTTTCTGTGTGAGCAACACATATGTTTAAAAACAGTCTCTGATTTGGGGCCTTTCAAATTTCTTACCTTCAGCTTTAACAGTTGTTACAATAAAAACACAGGTAGTCATGTATTGATTAATAACTGCATAACTATCACAGTCTTATTAACTTAATAACATAAAGTAATACTTTCTCTGGCACACATTTTGAATTTTAATTATTTGTTAGAAAACTGAAACTGTCCTTCTCAAGCCAGTTCTTGTCATGACGCAGGCCATGATGGCAATGATAAATACTGCATATACGAAAGCACATAACTAAAATGCACAGAGAAATTCCATACAGGCCTGAGGAAAATGTGCAAATTCTGTGGAAACAATAACTGGAGAGCAGGAATAAACTCTGGATTAGTGTGGTAGTAAACTTAACCACTGAGCTATCCTGCCGTACATGACTCAAGAACTAGAAGCATAGTCAGCCTTTTCATTGAAAAATATTACTAGTTTCAAAATTCAAAACATCTTTAAAAATAGAAAGTACTGTTTATGTTTTGTGTAATAGTAATAATCTCTTGTTATGTATAGGGGCTGCATGTTATACTCACATCACACCTTCTGCAGATTTAATTATTACCAATATGCATAATGCGGGAAGCGAGGTGAGAAGAGAACGGTGCAAAATGCTCTTAGTGGGTGCAGGGTTATCTTATTTCATTTTAATGTATAGTGTTGATACTATTTGTGGCAAGTGAGGATACATTCTTCAAAATATGCACTTCTGCTGCTGGTGAAATCAGATATGCAAATAAGGTACCGTTGAAGAGAGTTCATCTGCATACTGACAGCAATGTAATGGAATACTTGAGCTCTATGTACAGCAGGATAAAACAGTTTCTTTGTTTTTGTCAATGACTTCTAAATTGTGTGAGAATTACATTTTAAATCATATTTTTGCTGTCCAAGAAATCAATATAACATACCTAGCATCTGCTGAATCTGTATATGCTAATCGGCCATACATGTACTCATCTAATTTATTTAATTTGGTTGTGATTTCCTTGTTTTCAGGTCTATGCTGAAATCTGTAAATCTTAAGGAAGTACTGCTATAGATATCTAATTCTTGCTTCTTTATTTTTATAACACTGTATACAGCGATGGTTTAGGAACATTGAGTTCCCACCAGGGAGATACAACAAACTGTAAAAGTGTATCATCTCGGGTTGTGAAGCACAAGGTGGTTAGAATATTTACTTGACAGCTGTAATGGATTCTGGATCATATAGGGATAACTTTTTAAGGCATTAGTTTTTACATATAACAACTAAAGCCTACGCACTATATCATTAGTCTCATTTATGAATAAAACTTATAGGACCTATTCAAGTATCATGTTGCTAGGCATACTGCCATGATGGTTTACGCAAAAGAGTCTAACATGGAATTTAACATTAAACAACATTCTATAACTGTATGTATAGGGCCCCTGGCAGAAATTCAAGAACTCAGTTAAAATATAGAAACTCAACTTATCTGAGCTGCATTTCCTGTTCCTATTTCTTTCACACATAGTTAGGTCACACTACAATACTCTTACAGTTGATGCCTATGTCATACAAATGATTATCTATAGATATCAGTATAACATTTTAATTAAAATGCCTCTAGCATCTATTGTAACTTCCAACTCACCACCGCATCAGCGACACCATCTGTTTGTACTAAGTAATTCTGTGCTGCAGTCATAGTGTTCTATACATTGCAAAAAACAATATCTAGTATTAACTCTTCATGTGGCTGTCAGCTGGCTAGAATATCTAAAATTTTACTACTCAGTTTGTTTTTATTTATATTATTTTTATTTTAAAAGTAAGTGAACTTGAACATCTAGGCCATCTTCTCACTGAGGACCTAGTTAAGAAATTTATATGAATGCAAAATATGCAGAATATTGTAACAATTCTCAAAACACTATACAGTTGATATAATTATTAACATATCGTTATACTTAGTGTAGCATAAAACAGTTTAAACTCAGTGCAATATGCACTAAGGAAAATAAAATAAAAAAAAAAAAATAAAATATATATATATATATATATATATATATATATATATATATATATATATATATATATATATATATATAGGTACTATCATAATGTCTGACCAATGTGGATAAGCAGCTGTTTGAATATAATTAGGACATGGCTCATGAGCATTTATAGAAGGCTATTATGGACAGCATGTTTGTGAACCATTTTGTGAAAGTGAATAGACTGGGTAAGTTTTCTTGTCACATGGAAGTGAATTCCAAAGAATATGTGAGCCAGCTATGGAAATGCTTTAGATGAACAACAACAGCAGGTAATATGGACTGCAGAAAGATCTGTAGCTGTTAATTTATTAGAACTAAACATTCTCCAAAATGATTTTGTACTCAGGAGCCTGTGTCATGATCTGAAAACAATGACCAGGATCACTTTATAAGTCTACATGCAGAAAGTAATGTTTCATTCTTGAAGCTATTGTAAAACAATTTATTTTGGTGAGTGTGTCTCAGTGGTATAGTCACCTGCATTGAATCTATTCATTTTATTTTCACCATCTGTAGTCTACTTATGTAGCAGGAAAATTAAGCTGACATGCCTAGCAATGAATATTTCAGGGTATGAAAATTAAAACTCATTTGGTCAATGCTTCTGTAGTAAGTACTTAAACAGATACCGATTTTGCTGATTGGCTTATGGATTTGTGAAGTAAAATAACACTTGCAGGTATTTCAATGCCTGCACTAATTCCATTTTCATTAGTTTTTGACATATATATAGTTTCTGTTAATATGTCAAGTCATTTGGGAGTTTGGGTAGAGTGGGAGTGTTGTTGGCTTACAACAAGAGATTCTCCAGTTTGGTTCTTGGCTAGGATACCTTTTGTGCTCATTTTACATGTCCTCCCTGTGTTTGCATGGGTTTCTACTTGTGCCTTGGTTTCCCCACATTCCAAAGACATACAAAAGGTGCATTGGACACTGTAAATGTGTGTGTGTGTATGTGTGTGTGTGTGTGTGTGTGTGTGTGTGTGTGTGTGTGTGTGTGTGTGTGTGTGTGTGTGTGTAAATGTGTGTGTGTGTCTGTCTGTGTGTGTGTGTGTGTGTGTGTGTGTGTGTGTGTGTGTGTGTGTGTGTGTGTGTGTGTGTGTGTGTGTGTGTGTGTGTGTGTGTGTGTGTTCACATATGTGGTATGAAAGAACAACCATAGCAGGGCTAACTACCTGGAGGTATGAGCGTTGGTTCTAGCTGATTGTCCCTGTTGAAGTGATACCCTGACGCCATGAGCAAAAATGGGAAAAAGGGGTTGTGAATTCATGGATGAATTTGGGAGTTTTTGGCATCATGATTTCTTTTCATTTTTCCAGATTTCCCATTATTCCCATATGCTATATTTAGTTGCATACCACAAACAGATTATGACTGAAGTTTGAGGTAACTTCTTCATGGTTATTATTAGGAAATTAACCGGACAGGACACATAAAGTTATGGTGGGGTAATCCACCTCTACCAAGCGGCCTATTAATAGTGGTGTCCCAAAGGGCTTAGCACTGAGGCGTCTCCTGCTTGGAATATACTTCTATGAAGTTAAGGTGAATGTAGAGGGCCTTTGCCTGACCAAGTTTGCTGATGACAGCAAGCTGGGTACAATCACTTAATCTCCAAAAAATGTAGATATCCTCCAGGAGGGTCTCTCACTGGCAAATAACTGGTGCAAGAGCCATGGCATAAAACTCAATGCAAAAAAAAAGCATAATTATACTATTTGGGAAGACAATCTCATTTACAAATTACAGCAATAACAGCACACCGTAAGAGTACACCCAGAGTTAAGGGACCTGGAAACTCAGGCTGACAGTAACCGGAACTTTCATTATCCTGTGTCCATGGTAGTGAAAAACCCTTCTACATGGTGTAACTTATAAGTAAGGGCTTAGCATCCAAATCTAAGGAGATCATAGTCCTGCTATACTCAGCCATCATTAGATCAATAATCGTGTACAATGCAGCCCTTGACATGTATGTGACCAGGCATTTACAGCAGCTGGAGTGGCCACGTAGGATCCTCAGTAAAAGAATGCAAGGTGTAAAAAATGTGTCCTATGTGGACTGCCTGAAAGTCTTGTCCCTGTACTCAGTCTCCTACAGACTGTTGAGGTGTGATCTATGCCTAACCTATAAGGCATTCTCTGACTCAGCCCTGATGTTTATGCTACATATTCATAAAACAAACAGCACTAGAATTACTAAGGATCTAAACCACATCTGTGACATAAACAAAATATTTTGTAGGGACAAGTATGTGTCTCAGAGATTACCCCTTCTCTAGAACAGACGCCCAATTCATGTGAAACAGAGATCTTACCTAAGCCTATTCAAATGCAGTTTAGACGAATGGATGGGAAATTGCAAATTTACCCCTGGTTTTGCCCCTGCTGCTCTTATGAACAGGGCCATGTTGTAGATACCCTAAGGCACAGGGATATACTAAAGCCATTTCAATCCATGGGCATTTATAATTAGGAAAATTGGGACATGAATGGCTAGGCTTAAAATGGCTCTAGGGCTGTTAGCCTAGTAACCTCCTATGATCCTATGACCCTTTTAATGACACTGTTATCTGCACAGACAATAACATCTTTTGTAAGGTCAGACATGATTATGTTCAGGAACAACATGAAAAATGGTCCTCCCAGAAGTATGCCATGTGGATCTTCTTTTATCACTATCATTAATAAAGACTTAAGCTGGGGCGGCCACGGGGGTGCAGCGGTTAGCGTTGCTGCCTCACAGCAAGAGGTTCTCCGGTTTGATCCTCGACTGGGGTGCCTTCTGTGCGGAGTCTGCATGTTCTCCCTGTGGTCGCGTGGGTTTCCTCCAGGTGCTCCAGTTTCCTCCCACATTCTAAAGACATGCTGTAGGGGGATTGGACACTCTAATTGGCCCTAGGTGTGAGTGTGTGTGTATGTGTGTGTGCCTTCTCTGGAAGGTTGGGTGCTGGGCTGGCAACTCAACACATAAAACTCCACTGGCAACCATGAGCGGACAGGTGATCCGCTGTGGCGACCCCTAACCGGGAAAAGCTGAAAGAAGAAGAAGATTAATAAAGACTTAAGGCTTGGTTAACTCAGAGGCTATATAGTCGAGCTCAGTGGGCATCTTGTCACATAGTACTGTGTTAAACACATCTGTCAAATCCAGACAAATTAGTCAAGGTAATTCAATATCGTCAGATACAGAAAAATTACTCACATTAAATCACCAGTTGTTAGATCCAGAAAAATAATTTATGCTAACTCAGCAGTGTCAGACCTGGAAAAATAACTAGTGCTTGGTCATTGCTGTCAAATCTAGAAAAGCAACATAGGATCATAAGAGCATAGGATTATAGAAGGTTACTAGGGTAATGGCCCTAAGGCCCTTACACACCTAGCCTAGTTCAACCCTTGTTCCTTATAGGGTCTAGAGATATGGTCAGTTATGACAAGCTGATCTAAATCAGCACAGACTGCCCCTATCATGAGAGATTCAGACAAAATGCCTGGGGTGAATTTGCAGTTCCCCATCCAATTGTCCAAGTTATGCTTCAATACGATCAATGAGGGATTCTGTTTAACTTGAATTGGAGGTTTGTGCCAGAGGAGAGGTAACCTCTGTGAGACATATCTGTCTCCACAGCAAGTCCTATTGATGTCACAGGCTAGGTTATGGTCCCTAGAGTGAGTGACTTGTGTACCATTTGACTTATGAATGTGCAGCATAGCCATTAAGGCAGGATCAGAGGTTGCTTTGTATGCAAAGCACAGGTAGCCTCTGAGTAGTCTATATGATACAGAGTATATTGACAGTGATTTCATTCTGTCTGTGTATGACTTGTGCTGAATACCCTGAATTTTCTTCATGAGAAACCTTTGGGATCTCCCTAGATGCTGCAGGTGCCTGGTAAGGTACATACCAAAGGGGTCATGGTAGTCTATTATTGGCCTGATGAGGGAAGAGTACGGGGGGGGGGGTCTTATAACCTTTTTTGTTTTGGAAGCTATGCCCTTACTTATGAGGTGAGCAATGTAGAAGCTCTTCATAACCACTGTAGAGACATGATGATCAAAGGTAAGGTTGCTGTTAACCTGTGTATCCAAATCTCTCACAACTGATGTAGAGCTTAGGGTATTAATATGGCAATCCACAGGGACATTGCCCTTGCCGAAGGGGATGACAATGTAATTTTTTGCACTGAGTTTAAGTCCATAACTTTGGCACCAATCATTGGTTTGAGTAAGCCCTTCTTGTAGAATGTTGACATCATTTGGGGACTGAATGATTGCACCCAGTTTGCAGTCATCAGCAAACTTTGTCAGCCACAGACCTTTTGTTTTTGCCTGCACTTCTAAGAAGTAGATTCAAAACAATAGGAGCCCCAGCACCATTCCCTGTGGAACACCACTGGAAATGAGTCTGCTGATGGAGATGGAATCCCCTATTTTGACAGTATGTGTTCTGTTGGAGAGCCAGTTTGCAACCCAGCTGACAATCTGTGGGTTGATTCCCAGCTGGGTGAGTTTTTCAATGATGTCTGAGTGGGAGATTGTGTCAAAGGACTTGGCTAAGTCTAGGTAGGCCATATGCCCAGATTAGCCCTCATCCGGGGCTCTGATGACTTTCTCGAAGAAGTCCACCAAGTTCAACAGGCACAGTCTGCCCTTGATAAAACCAAACTTGGTCGGGTCAAGCATTTGAAGGCTTCCTATATCTTTGTTGATAAGATTCATGATGATTCTCTCCATGCCCTTGTAGTTATGGCTGGTTTGACTTATGGGTCTATAGTTTCCAGGGTTGGTGGATGCACCCCCTTTGTACAAGGCGATGATGGTAGCTGTTTTCCATTTTGAAAGGAAAGAATAGTGTTTTGGCTGTGGTTAAAGAGAGTACTCACTGTTGTTGCTAAATACTGTTTAAACCATTTAGAACACAGCCTGGAATGTTATCAGGTCCCAAAGATGGTGTATTTTTGGCCTTGGAGAGAGCAGTTAAGACCTGCTCTTTAGAGATACTAGGTGGAGAACAGGTGATGGGGACTGGGTGGAGAAATTTTCACTGAATCTGTCCGTTAGTACGTTGGCTATTTCCACAAGTTCAGTATATGTGGTACCATTCACCACAATTCAGGGCAAATCTGGGCTTTTCCTTTAAGGTTTTGGATGTAGCTGAAGAATGCCTTATGGTTATCCTTAGGAATGCTAATTTAGATTCATAGTTAGCTTTAGAGGACTTTAAAAGATGACTTATTTGCTTGTTTAAACTGAAAAGGGTGTGCTTCCAATTCTGAGACTGTAACTTCATGCTCTTAGACAGAATTTCTTCCTCTTGTTGTGTAGCCTGTTTATGGGTTGTCCACCAGGCAGGCGTGTTCTTTCTAGAAGATCTTGCTTTGGTCCTATCAGGTACGGCTGAATCAATGCAATTGTATAGATGTTTGTACAGAGCATTGTTGTATATCCTAGTACAGGTGTCCTTGCTGTCAGTGGGGAATGGAGCTTTGAAGCCATTAATGCCATCTCTTAAGAAACTGTAGTTGGCTTTGCATAAGTTTTAGCCTAATTTCTCATTTGTGGGTGCGTGTGTGTGTGTGGGGGGCTCTGATGTAATCATTACTTCGAATGAGACTTACTTATGATCAGCCTTCACCATAGAGGCCACACACTTGTGGTGTTACACCGACCTCCCATATTGGTGAGTACCAGATCAAGAATGTTTAGGCCCCTTGTGGGGGTGCTAACTATCTGTTCCAAAGCATTGGAGTTAACAATGTCTAAGAACCTTTGGGCGAGTGTGTTAGTACATGTATAATTTACCCAGTCTATGGACGGGTAGTTAAAATCACCCATAACCAGAGTGGCTGTATTTTGAGCAACTCAAGTAGATCCAAGTAGGCAGTGTAGATATCATGGTTCATGTTGGGGAACCTGTAACTGATGATGACTTGGAGGGGGGTGTTTCCTATAGTTATCTGCACTTGGAGTAACTCTAGGGAATTGTATTTATCTTTGATAATAATTGATACTCCTCCTCCTTTAGTTCTCATGCATTCATTTTGTGGTCTGAACATGTGAAAGGCATTACAACATGGTATGGCTGGGGTGCTCACAGTGGCCTTGAACCATGTCTCTGTGACTGCACAGATGTCCGCATCTTCCAAAGTGAGGTATACTTGCAGTGAGTGCAGTTTCAGACTTAGACTTAGCATTTGGCAGCATAACCTCAAGGTTGTTTTTTGAGGATAATTTTACATCTGGAATTTTGTTCATTGCCTAAAAAAGGCACTATGGGGGAGGCAAGTGCCTTAGCCAGTAACAGAAAGCTAAGAGGTGACAGGTGAAGAGCATCTCTCATGACGCATCCTGGTCTATCAACCATAGCTTCTCAGGCTGACAGGTACTGGATCCCTATGATCAAAACATCGGATTTTGTGGTTTGCCTTAGGGGCTTGTTAGGTGAGACACTGGTGCATGTGTTTTTATGTGTACTGTGTTCAGCTGGTTGTGATTTATGTGAACCGTGTTTATGTTTGGGAGGTTTCTGATCTTTAGGTTTGCTTCTGATGAGTACTGCTGCATATGTGAGTTTAGGTGTTGGAGTGGTGGGTGCAGGAGGTGAATTATGTGAGCTGACTTCCTTCATATTATTTGATATGCTGATTTGTGAGCAAGAGAGCATAGATTCTAGATTCTTAATATAGATGCATCTCCCACATATGGAATTTGTGTGACATAGAAGTAATGAGTTGTCAGTGTACATGAGACAATTGCTACACTGCCTCAGGATGCCCATGTCAACCAGGCCGGCTGGAGAAACTATGTCCATCCATGATACTAGGTATAGTACTGTGGTCAGTAACTCTGAGGGACTAGTACAAGTCCTAAACTGCAAGAGGCGTATGAGACTTGTACTGGTACTGCAGAGGCTCAGCTGAGTGCCTCTCTGGGCAGTGAAGCATAACAATGAGAAACCTCAGATGGAACACAAGCAGTTGACTATGAGAAAATGTACCTGTTTGAGACTTTGCATCTATGACCATCAATGGTAACCACCACTGTGCGGTAGTGGATAATGGTGCACACCATGCAAACACAGGCAATAAACAGGAACTAAATTAAATGGATTTAAAACAGTCTAACCAATGATAGCTCACAAGACTGAGCCCTGGGCCAACAATCAACACTCAAGTGGGTCCTTAGCTACACTCTTGATAATTTGTGTTATTTCAGCATTGTCACATCCAAGAAAATGACATTTTAATTCACTATTGACAGTTCCAGAAAAATAACTTATGCTAATTTACCATTGTCAGATCCAGCAAAATAAATTGTGTTGATTTCACAGTTTTGAAGAGACAGAATTCCATGTTTTTGGCTAAAATGGGGCTGTATAGGCAATGTGTCCTTTGTTTTGATTTCATGCTGCCTGTCACTTAGAGGGCCATATGATTCAATGGGTCTATTAATATACATTACCACTACTTTCTCCCACAATCTAGATAATGGAGATAGACGTGATATATGCCTAAATGTCTTAACCATATTTTGAAGCCTTATTTAGAAAAAATATGTTTCTGTCCTCTATATTTTAGAAGAAGTGAGGGACAGTTTTGTGATGTATTCCACTGGGTCTGCAACAAGTATTGAATATCAGTATTGATCAGTGCACTGTCCTGGTAAACAAATGTTGTTGTGTCTTTCGGCTTTTCCCGGTTAGGGGTCGCCATAGTGGAACTCTGGTCTGCTAATGAAACAAATGTAAATAAACAAAAATGTTTGTTATTTTGTGTAACAGTCCTGGTGAGTTGTTAATTTCTTTCAAAAACCTTGTATGGGTTTCGTAGTGAAGGGTTTAATCTTTACTTCAAGAAGATGACATAACCTTTGCCTGTAAGGTTTATAATGCAAAAATATAGCCAGTAGTAATAATCTAGAAAGTTTCTAAATTTTTAAGTTTACAATGTTTTTTGTACATAGGAAATAATTTCCTTTGGTTATATGAATGTCATGTGATGTGCTTTAGTCTGACTAGTCCTAATGGACTGGCATTTATTTGTAATGGCAGGACAATGATGAGTAGAAACAGCAAGAATATGTCACAGTCTTCTTTGATTGTTACATAGGGCCAGTCTGTGCTAATTGCTAAATTACAGATCTCTGTGTGCTTCAGGGATTTCAAACCTCTTCTGTTCTATTCTGTTGTCTTCTGTTCCTCAAAAGCATCATTGTTTTAGTTAAGAAGTAGCGGACTCAGAATAGTGATTAATGAATAGAGGTGCTTTCATGAAAGCTGTGTATACCATCTATCAGAGCAGTTAATATATATCCATTCAAAAATGGAGTGATGCCCAGTGTTTCTTGGGTCCAAAAGATCCTTGTACTAGTTGTGCAAATGATTAATCATAGACAAAGTATTGTAAGCTTTTTAGATGGTTAGAGTTCCAGTACATCGTACAGTTTCCCAAAGCAAAATCCAGGGTTCCATAAAAAATACAAACCCAGGCTTTTTCACAGCCAGTTTTGCTTCAACAGCGGGGTACCTTTTTCTGACTCAGTTGGCAATGATATAAATCTCTGCTATATCCTTTGTTGTTGTTATTGTTGTTGTGTGGTAGTAGTAGTAGTAGTAGTAGTAATAGTAGGAGGAGGGTGAGGAGGTTGAATTGCTATACACGTTGCAGTTACCTTTGGCCAGAAATGAACTGGTGACAACCAGGAGCAGTGCCTCTCTAGTTATAATAAGCACCAGGTTAATCAATAAATGCATGCTATTATCCAAGCATTTTAATGGTGCTGTGCTTTTCATTCCAAAATTAAAAATCTGAGTCCCAGATGATAATCATATAACAACTGTCACACACTGTTGTAAACAAATAACTATTCCTTTTGCATTGATTTGTGCTCATGTGTTGTTAATGCTTAGGTTTTGTCAGCAGGTGGAAGCCATGGACAGATATGTTGAGGCAGGGAGGAAGTGTGCATGGTATAATGGCTGGGGAGGGCCTGTGCTGGAGATAAAAGATGCAGAGGAACAGAATAAAGAGGGAGGAGGATGAGCCACTTTTAGCAGTAATCAGGCATATGGAAGGGAAGCTAATGACCTAAGTGGGATTGTCACTGATTTGTATAAGATGTTAGTGTTAACATTGGCCAAAACAATAGAAGAGTTCATAATCAGCATGGCCAGCGTTTTGATTACTAAACTAGAAAATGCCTTAAGGAGAATTACACATAGAGATCACTTAAGTTTGTTAAAGGTCATTTGTCAAGGGATCAGCATAATGGGCGGAAATAAGAACAGCAAACCAGGAGTAGTTTAGTGGGGGTCTATATTACAAGGTCAAAACATAATATCAAACACCAAATGAGTGACATGTATTCATCGAAACGTATTTAAGTGATGTGATGAATACTTTACAGGGCAAAGATGTAGTTGACCAACTACACAGTGTTGCCCTTTTCTCCACTGTAGTGCGATCTCGTAGTTGGTATATTTAGTTAGGGGGGTGTGGGGGGCAAAGCACCCCACATAGTTATGTTTGTGTGTGTGTGTCTGTGTGTGTGTGTGTGTGTGTGTGTGTGTGTGTGTGTGTGTGTGTGTGTGTGTGTGTGTGTTTGTGCAAGTGAATTCTTTCCCAGGGAAATAATTCACTGTTTTGACCGTTCGCGCTTTAGTGCATTCGGTGTTTACGTGTCGACGAAGAGGCATTTGCTTAAATGCCTCTTCGGTGTTATAATTTTGACCCGTTTAGTGGATATCCAGGAAACATTTCACATTGATAGTCAAGGAAAGTATTGTAGAGACAGTGGAACAGACAATCTGTAAGGGTAGAGTTCTAAAATGGGGCAATTTATAGGGAAATATTTACCGATATTGCAATTAAGGGAGGATTATCAGAGAAGGTGTGATTAAAAAGAGGTATTAGGCAAGGATTCACCTTTTTTCTGGCTATCTTTATTTTGGCAGTAGGTGAGCTTTTGTAGAAAGGTAGGATTTACAAGGAATCTACTGTGATTATTACTATGACCTGCTGTTAGAGGATGCAGAGTTAACAATGATAGAAACCTCAATAATCGTGAAAAAATTTGCAAGAGAAACTATGCTATGCTTTTGACTAAATAAAGTCTCTACTAATTCATATGGGAAGCAGGGAGGAGGTGGTTGCAATATAGAATTACTTCTGTCTGTGTGGGAGGGGAAAAGACATCAGGGGTTAGAGCTTATTCGATGGTGGGTGAGGCCCCTAATAAGAATTTGTTATAATTAAGAAAGTGAGAGTAAAGAATTGCTGTCCAGGTGGTCCAGGAAGTATAAATCTTCTGAAGCTACAGTTAGAGTGATTTAGTGTAATGATTTTACCTTCAGTATTTTAATAATTAAACATCTAGAGATGAGCTCTCACTTTAGAGGAATAGAAGAAGTGCAAGGGATTTATGATAGATTCATGTGGGACAGTAGGAGAAGTAGGACAGGTAAGAAAAGATTTTGGACAGTAGATGTTATCGGTGGATGGGTTTGCCTGACTTTAAATGATATACAGTAGCTATTGGTTGGGATATGAGCTGCAGATAAATGAAGAATGAAGGAGGAAGGAACTTTGTAAGTGGCACAGAACAATTGCAAGAATATGGATAGGGAGGTGAAATGCCTACTTGGGTAAAATGGAGACAGAAACAAGGAAGGGGTAGAGTATAAGAGATGTGCTTAGTGATGAGGTCAGGAAGAATTTCAGTGGTACGCTGGGAAGCTGGAAAGAGAGTGGACATATCTATCTGAAGGATTCAGCTCCCAATTTCAAGTCAGAGGAATGGTTTGGTTTTGGAAAGTTACTGAATAGATGATATCTCAAAGCAAGTACTTGACTATTGTATAATATTGTAAAAGTGAAGATAGTAGGTAATAGTTGGTAGCAAGTAAATGGGTAAGGAGGAGTCTGCCCAGTGACCAAGAAACAGGGCACCCATCTGCTCTGCTGGCACTCCATGTTCAGTAATGGACTCATGCTGGGGGTTGGGCTGGTAAGGGTGATAGGGTGAAGATGCAACTTTATAATTATCTTATCCAGAGGGAGAACGTGGAGAAAACCTGATCTTCTGAACATCAGTTGTCCACAGTATGTTCTAGAACCATAAAATTACCTGATGATGCTTTATTTGTTATTATTTCTAGCATTGCACATTATTACAAAAGTTAAAGAAAAAAATAAATCATGATCAGGCCTCTATATTACTGACTGACAATAAAGATGTTCTCAACAAAAGTAACTCTACCATTAATATTAGAGATAAGAGGAGTATCATAAGAGGTTGTGTGCATTTATATAAAGCCATAGGATCTAAATCCATGTTCACATACAACACTGTAGAACATTTTATGTCTTTGTTAGAAACAGAAAATACTAAAGTCAGACTTTTCTCATAAAATGTAAAGTTCCATATAAATGTGGATGCTGCCAACAATGCAGGTCTATTTTGAAAGAACATATGTCATTATGTTCACTTAGAACCTATAGCAGAACTATAGATTCTCATTGGTATTTTAATTACCAATCACAAGGGGTGGCGTAGCTGGCTTTATGTCATCCCAGTGAAGCATTTATATTGAGAAGACAGGCAAGAGATAACACATACATGTTAGGGAACATTGTTACGCTATTAAAAAGAAAACAGCTGAAAAAAAATGCCCTTTAAAGGCATAGCATTAGTTATAATATTTTTGGGGGATATATAGATTTTTGGTTTTAGATTATCATTTGACAGGCATAAAGGGTATGGGATATGGATGACTTATTGATTTAAACATGTGAGAAAATGTAAATAATGAATAAGTAAATTAATTTATTATTTCCACAATGTTGTTGTAAGTGAGTGAGACCATGTGATTTGGTCATCTGATTGGGTTTAGTGAATATCAGTGTGTATGAAAAATCAATATATATTTTGAAAAAGGCTGAGATATTTATCAAATTCTTCTGGATCTGTAACATTATCTGCCTTAAACAACAGAGGTTTTATGATTTGGGGGGTCATTGTTTTCTTTGACAGATGCACCCTAACATTCCCTGCACACTACATTTCACTGGAGTTTTCTCCGACATGATGCTGGGATTTTTTGCTTTTATAGTGCACATCATCTGTTTACATAATGTATTCTATACTACACCCACTTGTCAATCCTAGCTATGGATCTCCATCTTCATAGACATTATGCCAGGCACTTTCAGGATTCTATGGCGGTGTTTTATTGTACGCCACATGTGGCATGCTATGCCTGCCTTCATGGACATAACTTACTTCGTGCTGGTGCTCTCTTACTCCACTTCTCAAAGACAGTGTGTGATGCTATATCTCTTTTGTGATGATACTAATGTATCATTGTGGCTCTTGCACTGGCAGGTATGTCTATCCATTGATGTTATTCATTAATAGCATCCATTCATCACTGCTGGATTATCTGTGGCTTGTGTACTTTATATAAGATGTTGGTATATGCATTGTTTGCACTTTCATCCGTTTAACACTGATAATGTTGCTAATTTGGAAGGGTCTGTCTTTGCATCTATCTGGAAAGGACATGTTTATTAAGCATGTTACCTAATGGTAATACTCCCTCCGGTTCTCATTTATGTCCTGTATAGATTACAAGTGCAGGTCAACATTCAACATTGACCACGATTGTTCTTTATGTTATACAAAACCATTTTGCATTGAGATCGCACTCTGTATATTCCGGGTATACTCATTTACTTCAGCAGAGAATAAACAATCACTTATGCTGGAAGAAAGCTCCTTCCAAGCATGTTTTTGTACGTTCACAAGTTATAACCATTTCTGCCAGAGCTAAAATGACTGTATAAAATGCAATTTTACATTTTTCTGAAGCTCCTTGTGTCTGCAAAAAGGAGCATGGCCTAAAAATGCTTACCTAACTAGATTAACTGAGCAAATCTATGCTACAATAAAACACTCTGGAGACACAATTCATAATAAACTATAACAGGATGATGCTAAGTGCAAATTCTTGCAGCAATCTGCAGATTACAAACACATAAACACGCACATGTACACAAACACAAGGTTGCTAGGGGTAGTACTGGAAAACAATAAAAGGGACTCATAACAGTCAAAAATCCAAATTACTTTACTATTGCTTTTGGTGTAGAACTAGTATTGCCACAACAAGAATGCATCAGCAGATTGATGACACACCCATAACTTGAAGGAGATGACACGGAAATCATCTGCTGGAAATTAACCACGCAGACCTAAAATACTACATCAAGCCTTCAAAGACAGTGTTCTATCACTGTCAGCATACATCTGTATCTTTTACAAGATATGTGTAGTTTTCTTTCTTTATTGTACAGTTTTCTAAATGTGGAAATTATAAAAATAAATCAAATTCAAAGGTGCATTTTAGAATGAGAAAGGAGCACTGTAACAACTCTTCAAAACAGATAACATTTAATGATTCTTATGTGCTCTGTTAATCTAAGGTCACAACAGTTACTGTTGGGTCAGGAGATGGAGAAAAGAAAGAATCTATGATGTTAAAATAATTCTGAGTCTGACATCCCTTTAGGCAAGATTTACAGAGTTCCAAAACCAGACATCTTCAATAGGATACTTATAGCCATACCGCACCCACCCCCTGGGCTGCTGGAATACCTCAAATCCCACCTTTTTGCCATTCATCATTTTGGAACACTATTCCAAGTGCAAGTTGGAACAAAAGAGGTAGAATGGCTAATGATAATAATAGTTTGTCTGAGGAACTAAAACTAGGAAGGGTGAACTCTTAATGTGTCAGTGAAGTATAAAACTATATTTATAAAAGAAAAATGAATGGATAAAGCTATCAATGAAGTACATCTCAAATCTGACATCATATCATAAAATTGAGATAATGCAAGAAATATAAGAAACCAGAATACTTTTTTAACCATGTAAGGAAGGGATATGAACCCAAAATGTAGAGGGATTTACAGACTAATTGGAAAAGAAAAGTAAATACACAAATTTTATTTCTTAAATAAAATGAAAGAAAAATCATACTAGCGCATTGATAAAAATGGCAAAGGACAACTATAAATTTTAAGAAAAGAAAATACAATATTCCTTCTGAAAGAATGCATTACATAAATACTAAAATGATCGTTTTAAAAGAAATTCTCAATACATAAAACAGGCTAGCTTACTAGGTACAAAAGAATATTCATGCATTTCACACTGGCAAAAAAGAGATGAGAGAATTTACAAGAGCAAAGGCACATCAGGGACTAGAATACTTAAGAAACAATAAATCATCAGGCCCCATGAGGGTTTTATTCTGTACTGTAGGGTTAAAGTAACTAAAACATGTGCTGCTGAATAGCTGACTGTCTCCTGTAGGGAATCTACAGAGACAGGCACAATGCATATAGGCTGGCAAGACATGATATGACTGCAATATGCAGTGAAAGTGGCAGAAAAACATTTCAATAAATGTAGAAAGATTAACTCAACATCAAGAGTGGTGTATCATTTGAATCACTTCTTCAAGAATAAGGCTTCTTTAACAAAATAAAACAAAACAAAACAATCACATGGCAGAAAGCCTGCTTGGAAATGACAGAACCCTTGCACGTCAGAATGGCACAGATGAAGCACAGGACTAATAAGGCTGAAGTGCTGTACGAACATACTAGTACAGCATCTAAAATAAAGTCAAATTTAAGGCTATTTAGGGAAATTAAACAACAATGATTGACAAAGAAATGGTTTTATGAGACAGTCATCCAAGACACTGGCCTTAAATTACGTTTGAAAAAATACGATCTTAAAAAAAATGTATCATAACACAACACAAGACATGTCTAGAACTTGGTTCCAGGACAATTGCTCTTAAATTTGCATATAATGACTAAAACACAATAAAGTCTAGGCATGCAATGGCTATCTGTAAATAAAACAAGGCTTCGTGACAGAATTTGCAGTTAAAAAGCTGTTGTTTAGCAGTGAAAAAATCAATGCAAAGAAGTACAGACTAATGCAAATAAGGTTAAAGGCTACAGAGCAGTCAAATGTATTGATGAAGTGCCAAGAGAAGAGGGCAAGGCCTGAGGGATGATAAGTTAAAACCGCATCTGCCTGCTTCTGAAATACTAGAGGGTTTGTAAGGACCTGGAATGTTTTCAGAAAAAATGACTTAATGGGGGATGGGTTTTTTTGCTAGCTATTTAGTTATAATCTAAACAAAATTGTTTTGATGTCTCTTTTTAAGGTATGTATCTTTGAAACAATATGGATATATAAGGCAGTGATGTGAAATGCAACAAAACTGAGACATTAAGAACAAGACATAATTCCTGCAAGTAAAAGCCCAGCATGTCCTTATATGGCCTTGATGGAACTTAAAAGTGGGTAAGAAATTAAACTAGTAGTTTACAAATTACTGAAAGGATTCAGCAAACTGCACTTAACAAACAAAACTGAGTTTTATTGAATCTGAAAAGCAGAAGGTCTGGTGACACAGTAGTGCAGTGGTTAAAGTTGCTGCTTTATAGCTCTTGGTTCTCTGGTTTGATTCCTGGCTAGATTGCCTTCTATGTGGAGTTTGCATGTCTTCCCTGTGCTTGAGTCAGGTTTGCCAGCTTCTCTGTTTTCCTGAACATCACAAAGAAATGTCAACAGTTGAACTGGTACTTCTGGTGCATGACTGATAATTGAATATATGAAGAACAGGTGCCCCATCCAAGGCTAGTTGTCTGGCCTACACTGCTTGCCAGAATAGGTCCAGCTGTACTTGTTACACTGAAATGACAAAACTGTGAGAATGAAAGAATGAAAATATAGGCCCACTGCAGGGTTAAACTTGAAAACGGGTTGTTCAGAAACAAATGACTAAAGTTATTATTTTATAAAGTTTATGCATGGCAGAATATTTTAGTTTAAACTGCAGACATATAGTCGGGCATGTGCTCTTAATGCCTGCGGTGTCTTTGCCTACATAATTCCATCTTATACTAGTGGCATCAGTAACATAATGCGATGAAGAAGCAGTTTAGGTCAATAATTACACAAAGTCACATGATCAGGAATGGCAGGAGCCATACAAAGAGATCTAATAACGCAAGTAAGTCTATCATTATATATTATATATATATATATATATATATATATATATATATATATATATATAAAATATATTAGAATACAGTAAAATATTAAACACAGCATAGAAAACACAAAATAATACAACACACTTGCATTAGGAATATGTATATTTATATATATATATATGTGTGTGTGTGTGTGTGTGTGTGTGTGTGTGTGTGTGTATGTGTGTGCGTGCATGTGTATGTATAAATATATATATATATATATATATATATATATATATATATATATATACTTATGATGTTTTTATTTACTTGAATAAAGCTTTATAAAACTCAGGTCATAGTTCTGATCAAACCAGATCAAAAGGTTTTTACTCTCATGGTTACAGCGTACTCTAACCTTTCAGCAGTCAGTACCAATATATATATATATATATATATATATATATATATATATATATGTATATATAGATATATATATATATATATATATATATATATATATATATATATATATATAAATAAATATATATTTGTGCGTACGTGTGCATATGTGTATGAGAGGATATAGGATATACAGTATATGTTGATGTACAACTAAGGCAACATGCAAACTGCATGTTTTTCTTTTTATTTGTTTGCTTTAGCGAAAGTGCGTGTTTGACAAAATGCACTTTAGCTAAAATAGTTTTGACAAAGTATGGTTCGATGAACCATACTGTCAATAAAACAAATAGGACCCATATATATATATATATATATATATATATATATATATATATATATATATATATATGTGTGTGTGTGTGTGTGTGTGTGTGTGTGTGTCTGTGTGTGTATAAATATACACACACATATATATATATATATATATATATATATATATATATATATATATATATATAATAAAATAAGCAGAGTATGCAGGGGAATAAAAATAATGTTTTTATTTATTGTTTTACCTTTAAATTTTGCATGTGCTGAGGTTGTTTCTTGGTGCATGCTTAGTGATGTGTCAATAATAGTTTTTTCAACTATTTTGCTTATTGACATTGGGTGTATTAGTGCTTTAGTAATACGACTACTTATATGTGTGTGTGTGTGTGTGTGTGTGTGTGTGTGTGTGTGTGTGTGTGTGTGTGTATGTTCCCATGATATAACTGAGTGCTCAGATGACTCAAATGAGGGAGCGGCAGAATATCAAGTCGAAAGCTCAAACAGGAGCTCAAATGGAATGGGATTTTTACTGTACAGGACAGAGATACAATCGTTGAGTTGGTATAAAATTTGCAGGGAGTGTGGAAGCAAGGGAGATTGCCACTATGCAAAAAACATGTGGTGTGCCTTCTTTCTTTCCATTGTTTCCTAAGTCAAGCTACTTGGATTGATATTTTGCAAATTTCTCATTTGAGTGTTTGGCCATATAGTCTCTAGTTGCCATTGACTAGTTCGGTGAGGTCCTTCAGTGTCATCTGTATGGTCATCATCAATGTGTTCAGCTATCTGGTTGCAGGTCGCCCTCTTTCTTTGGTTCCTTCAATCTTCAAAACATAATGCCCTTCTGTAGTGATCTCTCTCTTCTGACAATATGACCAAAATAAGACAGTCATAACTTCATCATTTGTGCTTCAAGTAGCATAACAGTTTGATCTCTTCCAAAATTGATTTTTTAGTTCTTCTGGCAGGCCATGGCACTCATAGAATCCTTCTTCAGCACCAAAGTTCAAATAAGTCAATCTTCTTTCTGCACCATTTCTGTAGTGTCCAGCTTCTGCATCTGTAATTGACCATTGACAAAACAAGTGCGTGGACAGGTCTGATCTTTGTTTTGGGCGTTATGTCTTTGATTTTGAATACTTTGTTGAGAGCCTTCATTGTAGAACAACCAAGTGCTGTTGAGTGAAGTACATACCTCTCAACCTCTTAGTGCAAGAAATCTGGACAAAGCCCAACAAAATGGGGGACAAAGGCCCAAAAATAGGGACACAATTTAAATATAGTTCTTATAAACTTAGTTGCTAGAGTAACAGGGTTTGTTTTAACATGCATTTTCTGAAGCATTGAAGTCTGAAACTCAAATGTGTGTCATTATTTAGTGACTTCAGTCCTCAGATTGTCCCAGACATTTTCTAGAAAACCACACATTTTATGAGGAACAGGCCAAAAATATGAGCCAAAAATCTGGACATTCTGTGAAAATCTGTAGAGTTGAGAGGTATGTATTTATTTCCTGATAGTTGCTTCCATGTTTATAAAAGAGCCCAGCAGATTAAAATTCTTTACAACTTCTAGTCTATCTTCTTCAAGCTCAAAATCTTCATAATTTTCTCTGTTCATAATTTTCATCTTGTTTATGTTCAGTTCTAATTCCATGTTATGACTTTTAGTTTTATCTTTTCTCAGTAGATACATCATGTCTTCTTTACTGCTGGCGATGAGTGTTGTTTCATCTGCATAGCACAGGTTGTTTATATTTTGGACCCCAACTTTAAAACTGATGCTCTCTTTTTCCAAATTTGTTTTTCTAGAAATGGCTTCACCATAAAGGTTGAAAAGATAAGGTGATAAGATGCATCCTTGCCTGACACCACGTTTTATTGGAAACCAATCAGAGTTACCATATTCAGTTCTCACTGCAGCTTCTTGATTTTCATAAAGGATCTTTATCAGCTGAGTTATGTCTTTTGGTACTACCATTTGTGCTAGAGTTTTCCATAGATTATCATGATTCACACAGTTAAAAGTTTTGCTGTAGTCGATGAAGCAAAAGTATAAAGTCTTTTTGTATTCTTTGATCTTCCCCCAATATCCTTCTAACATTGAAAATAATGTCTGTTGCTCCTGTATCTTTTCTGAAATCAACCTGAACTTCGGATAGTTTTTGCTCAACGTATGATTATAGCCTTCATTGTATTATTTTCAGCACTATTTTGCTGGCATGTGGAATGAATGCAATCGTTCTATAATTGTTACAATCCTTAGCATTGCCTTTCTTAGGTATAGGTATGAACAATGATCTCCTCCAGTCCATTAACCATGTTTTTCCCTTCCGAATCTATTGACACAGTCAATTAAGGGCTGTGATAGCACCTTCTGAGCTTTGATTAATTCAACTGGAATACCGTCAATGCCAGGTGACTTTGTTTGATAAAGCTCTAATTGCTGCTATTACTTTTTCTTTTAAAATATCTGGTTCTTCCTCCATGCCATTTTCTGGTTCAGTATCCCCAATGTTATCCACATTGTCTTTTTTGTAATAATTTTCTGTATACTCTTTCCATCTCTTTTTAATGCTTTCTGGATTGTTCAGTATCATTCCATTGGCATCTTAAAGCATCCCTAATCGAGGTTGGTGTTTTTGCCATTATCTCTTAATATCCTGATAAGGTTGTCTGTTTTTTTTCTGTTCATATGCTCCAACTCAGTTTGTCTGACAGATATCCTTGAAATATCATTCCTTGTCTTTCTGAATTTGATGTTGAAACTCTTGCTTCATTTGTGATACTTTTTCTCTATCAGCGGAAAATTTTGCTTGTCTTCTTTGTTCTGTTACTTTTCTTGTTTCGTCCAAGATCCAATGTGATTTTTTTTATTTTCTTTCTCTTCTGGAGTGTTTTTTTCAGGCCCGTCACTCATTATGGTTTTAATCTCATTCAATAACTCTTCAGGCTCTCTGACCCCTATGTCAGGAACATGAAATCTGTTATTTAATTGTATCCAATAATCTTGGAGAATATTTTCAGTCTCCTACTTTGGAAGGTCTGTAATGATCTTCTTCTTGCAAAGCTTTAGCTTGATCTTGCATGTCAAAAGCGCATGGTAGCAGCCTATCTATCTATCTATCTATATATGTTTAAGTGTCTCATCTAATAGCAAATGTTTAAAAGAGCATTCAGAAAAACATTGATCTAAAAATATCAAACATTCAAAGAAAAAAATTGAAACAATTTTTATGTGGGTGCCCCCCTCCCACGCACTACCTAATAATAATATGCATACCAACTCCAAGATAGCAGTAGAGCAGGGAAAAGACAAATTCACAGCCCCTGAAATGCAGTGATCTTGTATGTAGAACATCCAGCAGGCAGAAAGATAACAACAAAAAATTGTTCTTATGAGTATTCATTCAATAACTAGTGCACCCATTTCTATATTTTGAGCAAACTTTTAAAGCATCTGCTTGAGAAATACTTCTTATCAGAGACACTGAAGATTTAAATATGTATGGCAGAGATTTCAAGTTGAGGCAATGTCTGTTCCTGGGCTTTGATCACATCTGATAATCGCGCTGACCTTTTCACTTTTCATATTTGTCTCAAATACACTTGCTCTTCAGCAGGTTTTATTTCTGTTGAATAGGTTTCCATTTCCATTGTGTTTATATATGGTTATGTGTCTCATTTCCTGTAGTGAAGAGATATAAAAATAGATTCAGATTTTGAGGAGTGCAGCTCATGTATTATTGTTGTTATTGTTACTATTATCTATTATTATTATGATTATGATTATGATTATGATGATTATTATTATTATTATTATTATTATTATTATTATTATTATTATTATCATTACTCATGAAACAATGTTCTGACATTCTACTTGCCTCTTAACTACTTAAAACTAACACAAATGACACCTTCCCCTGCTAACCTTCAGACTATTGAGAGAGGCACCAACATGCAGCCACAAAAATCATAACCACTCAAGTCATTTCCTTCATACCCCTTAAACTAGGTTTCACTGCACAGACCATTTTTTCTCTGTCCTTGGTCCCAAACTGTGGGAATTGCTCCCAGGTTTTCTTTAAGATCATTCCTCCTTTCTCATTCTTAATCAGAAATAAAAGCACATTTCAAGACTCTAGGAAAACACAACTGTTATTTCTCTGGTCACATAACTTATACTCTTCATACCCCTCTTCTCTCTACGTACCTTACTCCATCTCTTATTTTGATTTTGATTCTTACATCATGCCAACTCGGATCTTCATTTTATGTATAATGCATGTTTATACAGTGTTTGTCAGTCACTCTGTATATAATGTAATTTATCTGTTTGCTTCTATACCCTCAATCCATCTATGATAGTAACCTTGTATATAATATATGTACATATTGCATTTTATCACTCTGTATATAATGTCAAGTATTTATAATGCTTACCCTGGGGCTAAGACTAAAATAGGCCCAGTGTGATCAGTGCTCTTCTCCGGTTAACAAATTCAGTATAAAAAAAATATATAAATTATAGTCTATGTTCTTCTACAGAACAGTATTCTAGCAGTTTTGACAGGAGACTTGATAATTAGAAATGGATACAGTAAAGTAGATGAAAGCTTAATCAAATTTCTCAAAGCATGTAAATATATATTTTCCAGCTGGTACCAGTTTTCTAAATTAAACAATACCTTTAATGATGATACATACTGGGATGTAATGGAACTTACAGGGACTGATAATACCTCATCCAAAGTTGTTGAACTTTGCCAAGACACTAAGCAGTCTGTTATTCTTAAGGCCAAAACGTGATATAGCGTGTTATATGCTGACTTAACACCTTACAGGGAAACATAGGTCACTGAGTGTAGAGTGGGTAAGTGAACAAAACATGCAACAAATATACAGATAAATCACTTTTCAGCCCTTAAAGTGACATCTTCAAGCAATGCACTACAACAGAAATTAATTTACTAATCACACAGGCATGACAGTAACACAAAATTATGTTTTCTGCACTTTTCAGTTAAATGGGGTTGACACTTGTTAACGTTATGGCACCTATGTCATTATGACCAGAGGGTATTATTTATTTTTTATTACTTTATTTTGTGCTGGTGATTGAGTTTGTCCCAAATTTGAGAGATACCAGAAACTGTATTTATACAGAGTAAAGAAAATTTAGCCAGGGCACTGGAGAAATTCCCAAACTCTTCTTTTTCTTGATAATATTTTGTTGATTTTTTTCCATAGAAATAAAAGCACTAACTTATGTTTATGAATAATCTAACAATTCAAAATCTTATTCTGGAGATCACACAATTCTCTGAACAACCAGCAGCCCTTTCCAAAATTTAAATTCTGACTATAATCATTCCATTTAGCTATGTACACTATTTAGAATACATCTGTAAACATTTGTGCAAAATGTGTGTGTTGTAGGACTTTGTTATACACACACACACACACACACACACACACACACACACATGCACTTATATGTATATCTATATATATAGATAGAAATAGATATAGATATATAGATATAAATATAGATATAGATATAGATAACAACATAGATACATTTATAATTTCACATAGAGAGTTAATGAGGGAAACAAATAAAAGTCAGTTTATAGTTCTGACTAAGAATTGCCATTTGACATTAGATCACAATCATGTTTCATGGATTCTTGAGAAAGAAGAAATCCTATACTGTTTCTGATACGTGCCATGGTATCTTTTGCAGCCACCTATGCTATCATCAACTTTCTTTTTTAACTCCTTTTGGTTTGCAACAAGCCATGTTTACTACTTAGAAATCATGCACAAGCATGCTTTTAAAAGCATATTTATTCATATAATATATGCACAAGATTATACATGAAGTTTCTCTTTAGTTGGGAAATACAAAACAATATACCTCCAGTGCCAGGGTACATTATATTTCCAGGCATACCCAGTCGTACTCACGATTTGGGCTTTCACCATTTGCCATTAGAGGTATTACTTAGTTTTTCACACAAATGCTAATACAGTGTGAAAGCAAATTGAACTCTATATTGAGGAAAAGGTAGGCAGGGGGAGCCAAAGAATATTCTTAGGCATACATATGTGCAAGAAGAATATATGGATAAAAGGATATAACAAGAACAAAATAATATATATATATATATATATATATATATATATATAGGAAGACAGCAGACCTAGAGTATTCTAATTATCAGGAAAGCATGGCGAAGATATTGGCAAAGTGAACTTAACCTCATCAATGCAAGGCTGTCTTATAGTTTCAATATATATATATATATATATATATATATATATATATATATATATATATATATTGAGAGAGAGAGATTGCATTATTATACTCTAGCCTTTAATACCCCTCTATTGCTTACATTCCAGAGAAGATACTAGGGCAACCTACTTCTCTTCTTTTATAGAAAATACTTCTCTTCTTACATATCCTCTTCCAACTTTCAGAATCCACCGTCACTGAATCTCCTCCTGTCTTGCACCTACTTCGTTCCTTCTTCACTGCTATGTCCGCACTCCATGACGTGTATACAATATAGATACCTGTACTTAATAATGCTACTCTATTCTTGTCATCCTACTGTGCCAGTTTTCATCCTACCATGACTCAACAACATATAGCAACATCTCTCCAACTCTGTCCCAACCACCTATCCATACTTCCTTTTTACATGCTCCACACTTTGCACCAAGCCTATTTAATATTTCCCCTCATTTTTATTCCAAATATAGACTGTTGAAGTGCACTTCAGCTCAAACCAGAGCAAAATTAAGTGCAAGAATCCTCTCCAAAAACAAATATGCATAATTCCTCAGTATACAAAAATCCTTCTAGGAGGAGATTTACACCATACTCCTGGCTCCATCTATTGCAATGAATACAAAGAAATGTCTCTCTGACATACTTCTGTAACCCTGCAACAGTCAATCCCTAACCCTGATAATCTAATTTTTGCTGCAATATATGTTAGAAGTATAAGGAATAAAACTTCAAAACTTCATGCCTGGGTTACCCATTGTAAACCTGATGTTCTCACTGTAACTGAAACTTGGCTTAAACCCAGAATTAATTATTGCGAAGTTATACCTCCTGGCTATACTATCATCTGTAATGACAGTATAAAGAGGAAAGGTGGTGGTATTGCTTTAATATTTCCCAATACCATCCACATTTCCCTTTACAGCAAACCAACACCAAAATTCAGTACAGCAGAGCTTCTTATTGCTTTCCTGAAAATAAGCAGTTATAAACAAATACGTATTACTGTCCTTTACATCCCTCCTGGAGACAATATAGCTATACTGTAAAATATCCTACATTGGATATCCATAGCATTCCCACAAGAAAAATATTTACTAGGTGATATGAATGTCAGTTAGTTGGACATAAACTCTAACTTCCCAACATACTGCATGAACTTATATGGTTTCAAGCAACTAATTAATAGCCCCACACATTACAGTAAGACAGCAAATTCTCTATTAGACTGGATCCTAGTATCATACCCTGTCAAATACTCCATCACAAGTACAATGTCAAATTCTCAGTGATCACCTCCCTATCTATAAAACATATTATACCATGACCCCCCCAAAACGTGCACGCTGATTGGCCAGCGTGCCCGTTGTAAATCGAGTTATACTAATGGAAAAAGGTCCGGTCGCCCGGACTTTTTTCCATTAGTATAACAGTTTTAAAACACTGTCTCACTATGTTAAAGGGTTTAACATGGCGAGACAGCTTTAAAAAGCAAGCGGAGATCTCCGTTGCTTATTTTAAAGCTGTCTTGCTATGTTAAACCCATTTAACATAGCGAGACAGTGTTTAAAAAGCAACGGAGAAAGCAAGATCTCCGTTGCTTTTTATGTCTCGCTATGTTAAATGAGTTTAACATAGCGAGACAGTTTTAAAATAAGCAGCGGAGATGTCCGTTGCTTATTTTAAAACTGTCTCGCTATGTTAAACTCATTTAACATAGCGAGACATAAAAAGCAACGGAGATCTTGCTTTCTCCATTGCTTGCCACAGCTCTGATGTACTGCGCAGGCGCCGCAGTACATCAGAACTGCCGGATGCCAGACATCTGCGGAAGGGCAGTAAACAGGCATTATACTATGCCATTATTTAAGAAAAGTAACAGTTTCTTTTCTTAAATAATGTCATGGTATAATAGCAATAACCCACTTCTGGGTGTGGGTAATGCTAAATTTACCCACGGTTGGCTTTGTTTGGTCCCGAGGGCGAACCACGCCAACCGTGGGTAAATTTAGCATTACCCACACCCAGGCGTGGGTTATTGCTATAATATCTCACACATCCAATTAAACATCATATTTATAAAACAACACGTAACATTTCCAAGTTTATTTTATTTATTTATTTATTGACATTTTTTGACTGGGACAGTCCACTGGGTCAGAAACCCATTTTCAGTGGAGGCCCAGGGAGAAAAGCTCCACAGTTAAAAAAGTATTGTACAGTAATTATACAAGAATAAGTACAACAGCAGTATAATGTTACAGAGATGCATGTAGATTATCAGAGATTTACATTCCATTTAGAAGAATATGTACAAAACTAATATAATGTTGCAGAGATGTATGCAGATTCTCAGTAATATGCACTCAGTCAAAATAATAGTGGTGAAACTTTAGTAAAGTAAAGTATAGCAGATTTTCAATCCCCATCGTAGTCAAGAAAACATAATAAAAGATTGATACATTTCATAGGATTGGAGAAATAAAAGAATCAGTAAAGAAATAGAAAGTGTCAGGGTGGATTAAAGCAGAAATTCTAGCATGGTATGTTTAATGAAGTTAAGGGAGCTTACACTGTATTCAAAGGTACAGTTGGGATTGTATTATAAGTGGGTTTTGAGATCAGTTTTAAAGGGCTTAAGTGAGTCAAGTTGAGTAATTGAAGAGGGGAGGTTATTCCAGAGTCTGGCAATGCTATATGAATATAGGCATTGTCCTGCACTCTTATTGGGTCTAGTTACATTTAGAAGAGTTTTATCTGAGGAGTAGACGGTTTCAGTAGGGGTGTGTGCATGTGTGTGTGTGCGTGTGTGTGTGTGTGTGTGTGTGTGTGTCTGTATGTGTGTGTGTGTGTGTGTGTGTGTGTGTGTGTGTGTGTGTGTGTGTGTGTGTGTGTGTGTGTGTGTGTAAAACAGGGCATAGTGCGGGACAGCTGTCAGGTTGGAAAATTAGTCTGAGCAAATGTTAATTGAGTGTAGTAGAGATAGTGCTGAAATTCTAGCCAGGACAGGTATGAGATAGCATTGCACAGGTGTGTGCGGTTGGGCATGTTGGAGGCAAATTTTGCTATTTTGTAGTAGCACAATTGCAGCTTATTACTGAGGGGTGTATGGAGGTTGGTAAAAATGGGGCTACCATATAAGAAGGATGGGATAAGTAAAGTGTTAGCTAGTTTTAACTTTGTTTATCTAGGTAAAGTTTATGACAGTATAGTTTTCTCCAGTTTGAAGTGTTTTTTTTTCCACAGTGTTAAGTATGCATTTTTCAAAGGAGAGTTTGTTGTCATACTAATTCCTAAAAGTTTTGCATACTGCACCTGTCAATTTCTGTTTTGTTGTGGGAAAGGATTTTGAAATTTACAGGTGGAGGTTTAGATGAGAATAGTAGCAATTTTGTTTTATTTGCGTTCAGCATTAATTGTTCATCATTTAGCCAGGGTTCTATGGAGGAGAAAGCAACGTAGGTGATCTTCTGGAGGTTTGTGAAGTTGTCTGAGGAGAAGATGATAGCTGAATCATCTGCATATTGAATCAGTATGCTTTGTTGGGAGGCTTTATTTAGGTCATTAATGAATATATTGAAAAGTTTGGTCTTAAAATGGATCCTTGTGGGACTCCTGTATTGTTTGGTAGGTACTCTGATTGTTGGTTTTGCCATCTAACTGATTGCTATCTACCATTAAAGTAAAAGGAAAACCAGTTATTAAACTGGGAGAGCATCCTAATTTTCTAAGTGTTGTAATAGCTTAGGGTGTGATACTGTGTCAAAAGCTTTTGACAGGTCTAACAGAAGTACTGAGGTTGATAGGCCAGCATCAATAGCTTTCTTCACAGTATCAGTGAAGGAGAGTAAAGCTGTGGTTGTACTGTGACCTGGGTGGAAATGGTGTTGGGTGTGAATTAGGAGGATGTTGTTGCTGAGGTGATATAGTAGTTGGGTTTGTATGCATTTTTCTAGGAGTTTTGATAGTGAGTTGAGAATGAAGATTGGCCTGTAGTTTGAAAGTTCATGGGCATTTCTGCCTTTGTGTAGTGGGGTGATAATGGATTTTTCCATAGGTGGGGCACATAAGATTCAGTGACAGAATGATAAGAATACTTACAGGGTGATCTGTAGCTGTGCTGCAAGTTGTAGGTGTTCAGGTGGAAAGTTATCAGCAGACAGTGAGCAGGTCTTTAGTTTGGTTAGCAATTTTCAAATTAGGGATGCTGGGTTGTAGTGAGAAGGGTAAGTTGGGTGGAATAATGTTACAGGGAGCTATAGTGTGTACAGAGGTGGCATTGGGGTCTATTACTGATGTATTTATGGAATTAGGGTTAGTTTTTGAGGATGAGTCCTTGACTATTTCTGGATGGTGTCAATGAAGTGGGAGTTAAATATTTGTGCTATCTGGTGAGGGACATTATCAGGGGAGTGCAATGGGTTTTGGATGTTACCTGGGTTAAGAAAGGAGGATACAGATTTCCAGATTTTTTTTTTTTGGATTATTATTTTGGGAGGTTAGTTGTCAGGAGAAATAGGTTTTCTTATCAGTTATGATACATTTTTTGCAGCATTTCTCAGTTTTTATAGTTTTGCTTATTTGTATAGTTCTACAGTTATTCCAGATTTTCCAGTCTTTGTCCCTAGACCAGAGTGTTTGCTTAGTATGCTTAGTTAAGCAGGGGGCATGGTTAGATTTTGTCTGTTTTGTATGAAGAGAAGCTAGGCTTTTAGTGTACTAAGAAAGATGTTATTGAAATGGTAAACAGAATCATCTAGGGGCAGTGATTTTAATGGGGACCAGTTTTGAGCTTGTAGGGTGGTGATAAATATGTTTTGGTTAAAGTGGAAGAGGTTCCTGATAGATTTGTATATGTTTGCTTTGGGGATGTGTAGTTGGGTTCTATGAGTGTATGCAGGTAGGTGGTTGCTTAGAGTGTTTGGGACAGTGCCTGTATTGGTGTAGTAATGGGAGTGAGATACAAGAATCCAATCTAGTGTAACTTCAGCACAGGTGTTTAGGGCATGTGTGGACTCTTTACAAGTTGTGTGAAACTATTGAGATTAATGCTAGTGTTAGGAGCTTTGGATGTTAGGCTTTGCCAGTTGATGTTAGTATCACCTGGAATAATAGTTTCTTGGGAGATATTTTGGTTAATCCAACATAGAAATCTTCTAAGTGGGGGATGTTTTGACAGGGGGAATATAGATGGTGACAATACAGAGTTGTTTGTTAGGGTTTATGTGGAGGGATGTTATTAGGATTTCCATATTATTGAAAGTGAGGACTGGTTTTGGACATTTAGTTATTGTTAAGGAGTCCTTATAGATTAGGGCTACACCTCCCCCTTTTTTGTGGAGTCTGTCATTATGAAGAATGTTGTAACCTGGTGGAAGAATTTTGGAGTCAGATATATGTGTTTTAAGGCAGGTTTCCGTTATTGCTACAATGTCTGGTACATGGTGAGATAGCCAGGAGTGGAATTCAGTACTTTTGTTACAGAGGGTTTGTGCTTTAATAGTTACAAAGTATAAATCATGGGCTTTAGGAGAAGTAGTGTATTTTGGCAGTTTTGTTTTTGTCCTTGGTTGGGGTGAACATCTCCACATTGGTGTAATACTAGGAGGAGATATAGTAGGCTGTGTGGTGGATGTATTTTTAGTAAAGGTAATTGTGGGTAATGTTGGGTTACTTTCAGTTTTATATGAATGGGGGTGAGGAATGGTTTGGCTAAACATATGGTGTTGTTTACTAATAGGGATGGTGAGATGTTGGAGTAACAGGTTAAATTGTGTTGTAAGTTAGTAGCCAGTGTTGTGGATGTTGGAGGAGATATTGTCAATGTAGAGTGTGTGAAGGTGGAGAGGGATAGTAATAGTGGTGAAATAGTAAGGGTTTGTAGGAGCAATGTAAGTTTGAGTATGTGGTACATAGTGGGATTGCAGAGGTTGGGAAATTGTTGTGATTGCTTAGCTATGAATTGAGTGGTGTTGTATTAATGGAGAGCAATTGGTAGAAAATGGGTGGAGATGTGGAAGAATGTTTGGAATGGGATTGGTCAGGTGGAGGAAAAGGAGGAGCTAAAGAAAGTGTAAATGTAATGAAAGTGGAGGTGGGTATGTAATGAAAGTGGAGGTGTTTGGGAATGGGGGTAGGTTAGGGGAGTGGAGTGAGCCCAGAGTGAAGCAAAGGGTGAATGGAGCGGGTTAGACCAGGATCCTGAAAGTTGCTGTGATTAACAAAAACAATCAGGTAAGTAAAAGTTTTCAGGGAAAGTAAGACTAGAGGAGAAATAGGTATAAGTATGGTATGACTACTTTATGGTGTTTCCTTTTCTTTTTTTTTTTACAGGAGTTGAAGCATCAGGGGAAGACACTATATGGAGGGAGGGAGGAAGGGAGATATAGATGAAGACTCTCTAGCTTAGTGTGCATGCCACTTACACTAGTGAAATTACTGTAGAATGGTAGCCTTATGTTATACCCTTAAGGTTACATGTAAGAAGAGTACAGTAACAATTAACATACATTAAGGTCCTAAGGCAGAATGGATGTCTGGACAGAGTTCTTGATTGTATCCTTTAAGTTTTAGGCCAGGAGGTTGTGTCTTGGGGCGGGGGTCACTCATAACTTCAGAAGAGCAAATGGCAATGTTAACTGAAAGAAGGAAAGGAAAGAGAAATGTTCAAGAAAAAAATCAGGTGGAAAAGAGGTATATGAAAGTAAAAAATTATTCTTCCGACAACAGTCATTCTTAAAACAATACAGCAGTAGTGTAAAAAGGCATTATACAGAAAAAAAACTCTACAGCATATAGTACATAAATGCAGTCGGAAGTTGCAGATCTAAAAAACAGATGCAACAATGATAAACAATATGCGTTTAGCAAAATAATTCACATTATTTGATGCTTTACAACATAGTCAGGAGGTGCAGTGCACAAAATACATATTACAATCAAAGGCAGTCCTAGGGATATAAGCTTTAACCAATGTTCATTACTACACTTTCATCTATTAACTGGAACTTCCTAAAAGTCTTCCCTTAGATGATGCTGTAATTGAATTCAATACAACTTTTCTAAATATCTTAAATAGCTTTGCTTTCCTAGAAGAAAGAGAATGAAAACTGATAATGCAATTTGGCTACAAAAAAGAGTAGAATTCTAATTCTAGATACAGAAAAAAATGTGGAAAGAATGGCAAAAATATAAAACACCTCAATATCTTGACAATGTCATAGTAAAAAACAAATAAATGAAGACAAAACGTCATATTGTAATAACTTTCAGAATAATACTAAACATGACCCAAAAAAATTTTGGACATCATTGAAGAAATCTTACATGCCAGTCAAAAATTCATTCCAAACCCATCTCCTGAAAACTCACCACTTGAAACTGCAATATAGTTCAACTCTTTATTTTACAGATAGTATAGCATATCTACTCTAACTAAGAATTCCTTAACATCTAACCCAAACCCTGCCCAACAGCCACATAGCACAACATCCACTTTCACCTTCAAACCTGTGCCCACATCCTATATAAAACTACTGTTAAACTTAAACTATGCTCATCTTCAGCTGACGACCTTTCAAGTGAGTACCTTAAAATAGCAGCCAGTAACATTGCCTATCCTGTCTCAATACTTATAAATAGGTCAGTCCAGGAATTCTACATTCCCTCTCTCTGGAAAAAGTCACAAATTATCTATCCACACAAAGGAGGAAATTCAACAGACATTAATAACTTTAAACCTATAGCAATCTTATCTCCCCTTGCCAAAATACTTGACAAATGTATTCAAAAACAATTGCTAGACTTTCACCTGCAAAAAGAAGCCTTATCCCCTACAAAACATGGCTTCTGTCCTTCTCATAGTAAAAGCACTGCTCTTCTAACCTATATAAATGCTGTTAATAAAGCTAAAGATAATGCCAAACCAGTCAATTTCTTATTTCTAGAAGTATCTAAAGTCTTTGAAACAGTTTGTCACAGCAAATGTCTATTTCAAATGTCCTCACTAGGTCTCTCTCAGCCCACCATTCTGTGGTTCAAAAGCTAACTGTCCAATAGGTATCAATCATTAAAATGGCACTCCATGCTCTCTTCTTACCTCACAGTCACCAGCGGTGTACTGCAAGGCTCTATTTTTCGTCTCTTCCTCTTTAACATTTTCACCAATCCCCTTTATACTTCCCCACAACAGGCCACCCTAATACAATGACCAAACTGCAAAGGTGTGCAAACCAAATACTCCACAATAAAACCACTGGTATACTGATGCTGTAGAAAATGCTGGTAGTCCACAAAGTAAAGCAAAAAAATTTATTGTAAGACAATAGAAAGCTGGTAAGTGCTTTCATCCACAACAAAAGAACTTCATCAGACAAATTAAAATCAAACACAGAACACATTTTAAAGACTCCCTTTGTGCTTCACATGATAGTAGCCACTCCCCCTATGTAACAAAAATGTAAAAGGGCAATACAAACTGTGATGTCAATGACAAAATGTTAAATAAATAAAATCCGGCTTTCTATATAGGGAAAACTAACCGGTAACTGCATGAGCACCTATATGAACATCTATATGCCATCTATATGCCATCAAGAAAGAAAAAATGGCTAATGCACTTGCTAAACACATTTGCGAGTGCCCGGGGCATGGGTTTAGCTTTACAGTGATTGATCAGATTGTGCATGATAACAGGGGTGGCCCAGTTTCCTATTTGTTGGAACTCAGAGATTTGCTTTGGCAATTGAGGTTGGAAGCATACCATTTTCCAGGCTTGAACAAAATGTTGTCAATTTCCTGTGTTTTGAAATTGAAAAGTTTTATAAGGTAGTTTTGCTATTTCATATGTTAATGTGCAAAATTGTGATACATGTTTTTCAGTAGCCTTTATTTTTAAAAAAAAATTTGCACATGCATTGCTCCATCATGGGTCTAATTTATTAACCATGAAGTGAGTTATTTATTTTATTTTATTTTAATACATATTTCTGGTTTCTTTTGTCCAAGTCAAGCCTGTTGGCTATCGACTTATTTTTTTTTAATTTTACATCATTAAGGGAGTGTTTTATATTTATATTTATATATGTTTTTAAATAGTCTTATGCCTTTTTGCATGTTCTTTTTAATATATTGAAATTTTGTATTCCGACCACAGGTGGCAGTGTGACAAAAGTAGGGAGTTATATTGCAGTATTTAAACAGGATGTGTTGAATGTGTTTATTTCCTGTTCTGAGGAAGTTGGTGAGGAGTCACCAACAAAAAGCTAAACAAAGACTTTGTGGCTTAAATAAACGTTGAGTACAAGTTTACTTACTTGGTTTGGACATTTTTACAGATTTTTGAATTTGGTGTGCAGACCACATACCACACTTCAACATACATCCCTTTGAAAAATGATTCACAGCATGTCCTTTCTTGAAAAAAAATTTTAAATTTCTACCTTTTCTAAAAATAATAGTAGGTTGTTCATCAATATGTGTTCTGATACTTTGGTCATGTGTTAGAATTGACCAATTTTTACACACAATATGTTTAATATCAGGGCTATCAATCGTGTATGTAGAAATGAATGAAGTATTATAATCTTTTCCTTTAAAAACATAGTTTAGGGGTGCAACATTCACTGTGTGTGTTATATCCAAATAAACCTCAGATAAAAGAGGTATATAAAAATTTGTTTCTCTCTTATTTACTACCTCTAAAAGGACATTGTTAACAAGTCTCAACGGGTAGTCCCTCTTTAAAACATATCTTTTAAGGTGTCACATTCATCTAAAAAAATCTTCTGAAAGTGATACCATACGGGCAGCCCATACAAACTGTCCCTTAATAATAGCTTTTTTCTGTTTCTGAGGGTGGATGCTACTATAATGAAGTAGTGAATTTGAATATGTGTCCTTTCGATATATTTTAGATATAAACCTACTATTCTGGTAATCCTTAATTAATTTAACATCAAGAAAGGCTATCTCATGGAAGTTAAATGAATATGTAAATCTTAAAAATGAAGTGGTGGAATCTAAATATCTAATAAAATCATTAATAAGGGCATAGGCACCATCCCATAAAATAAAAAGTTTGTCCAGGAATTGTGTATAGTATTTAGCATGATTGTAAAAGTCAGAAGGAAACAAGTATTTCTTCTCCCACTGTAAAACCACTATGTTAGCATAAAAACCACCACACGCAGAATCCATAGCTACCCTTTCCTGTTGTAAAAAATCTCCTTATTAAATAAAATAAAATTGTTCTTAAGGACCAACTCCATCAACTGGTATACATTATTACATCAAAATGGTTTATTTTCTTTTCATATAAGAATTCATTAAGCCATTCTAACTCCTCCTGGTGGGGAATTACTGAATAAAGATCCTTTATATCATCCGTTACTAACATATAGGAGCCTTCAAAGGGTATGTGATTATTATCTTTTAAGAAGCTCCATGAGTCTTTACATATTTGTGACTCTTGCTGCTCAAATTTCTTTAACTTAAAATCTAAGTATTTTGCCAGGGGTTGTGTAATTGACCCCTTAGAGTCAACTATGGGTAGCATGGGTGGTTGTGATATGTTCTTATGTAGTTTCAGGAGACCAAATATTACTGCTAATTTAGGATACATAACAGTCAAATAATTCAAAATGTCTATATCGATAAAACCATCAATAAATAGGTCCTGTAATTCATTTTTAATTTTTGAATAGGCACCATTTACCTCACTGATGGATGATCTTCTGTATGCTTTTCCTTCCAATATGAACAACATTTTTCTATTATAGTCATCCAAGTTCATAATAGCAAACCCCCCCACCCTTATCAGGTTTCATAATTCTGATTGTGTCAAGCAATCCATGAATTTCTTTTATAAGAATACCTTCTTGAATATTGTAACCCTCCCCATTACAATAGGTGGAAAGTGTACTCCTAATATCTAATTCACATATTTTCTCAAATAGGGTGATCATAGGGTGCAAGGGAGGGGGGGTTATATGTGCTAGATATAGATAATGAGCTGGTGGGATGAATAGGGAAGGAATTCTGAAATAAAACCTTAAAATTTATTTTACGGGTGTACAATTTCAGGTCCATCAAGGTTTGTGATATGTTACTACATTGCCATGGGACATAAGCAAACCCTTTAGAAAAAACATCACATTGTTCTTTATTAAATTCAAGGTTTGAAAAATTATAAACCTTAAAATCACCCATGCTGTTAGTTAAAATACAGCAAGTGGGTAAAAAATTGTCTCCACTATCAACTACTTGTATATCATCAATGACTGTTTTGTTCAGCATAAAACTTATTTCCTGTTCGACCATTTCCTGTTGCAGAAGTTCCCTCCACCCTTGTGGTTGTTCAAAACCCCCTCTCTCTGTTCCATTGATTGTTGTTGTGGGGATGGGCTACATAATTCACCCCCCTCAAGTTGTTCACTTGAGGAGGTCTTGTTTTTCAGACGTTCCAAATGTCTTAAAGGGGGGTATTCTTCCTCATCTCAAAAATATGCATCATCATCTTGGTCATGTGAACATTCTTAGTATTTACCATCCCATTTTCAGCTACATTATATTGTTACCCCATTCCTGGGATGGTGTGGGTTTAGGGTATGCAATGCCCTTACTATACTCCATTTTGTCCCTTTTTAACTTTCTCATCTTACGGTATTTTATATTGTTACTCAAATCATCTATACTTTAAAAAATTCTAAAATGCTCACATTTAAAATCTGCATACTGTCTGTGTGTAGAAATTGCTGTATCCAATTCAGTAGCTCTGTCCATTAATTCATTAATATTTTTTTCATTGTTAGATGCAACCAATTTCATATAGTCAAAGCCATGTTTATCAAATAACGCAGTTAATTCAAGAAAAAAATCAGAATCAGATTTTAAGCCACTAGGATACCTCCAAATTCATAACCCTTTAGGTACAATTTTTTCTTTGAGGCATTCTATAAAATAAGCATTGTCCATTTGTAAATATTTTATCTTAGATAAATAATATTCAAACTCTTCTAAAAGTAAATGTAAGCTTTTATTACCAGTCTCATTTTAGTTTACTTGTCCATTTTGTAGGGAAACAGTGGCAGAAATCCAGTCTTATAACTGTGGTACTGTATTCAAGCCTTGTGTACCAGAAAAAATGTCAGCAGTTTGTTGCCCACAACGAATAGAGCTTGTGGGACTTGTAGCTAAATTAGGCATAAAAGTAGAAGACAAATTAACGTTGCTAAGACCAGATGCTCCAGCAGTACAAATTTTTAATCTAGAAAGATGGTTTGAGGAGCTCTGTGATTTGGAAGATGCCATTTCTCCTCCTTCCAACGTAGTTGCAGAGCCTTTTACCTCATTTGGGTGCTTGGCAGTCAGGAAATCCACATTATGAGAAAGAGACAAAACAACGTTAGTTAAATCCGCTACAGCACGTTGTAAAGTACTGAAATCAGTACTTTTAACAGGAGGTTCGTTGGAGTTGATGGTATCTTCCACATCTGCCATGACAAACAGCAAGCACTAAAAGACAGAAAGAAACTACTGACCAAACTGCAGAAGTGTGCGAACCAAATACTCCACAATAAAACCACTGGTATATTGATGCTGTAGAAAATGCTGGTAGTCCACAAAGTAAAGCAAAAAAGTTTATTGTAAGACAATAGAAAGCTGGTAAGCGCTTTCGTCCTCAACAAAAGAACTTCATCAGACAAATTAAAATCAAAACTGAAAAAATAAAGCCAGCACTCAACTTCTGCTATCAGGCAATCTTATTTAATGTCCAACTTCAAGACAGCAAAATAACATAACAGTACACCAACATGGTTGTACCGGTTTCGGTAAATCCTTCTTCAGCAACCAAACATGATGTACAAAATGAAGACAAAACCTAACTTGCTGTCTTCCAACTTATACACATTTCATATAGAAAGCATGGAGCGCCCTCTAGTGCATCAATAACATAGTGCACTAGTTCATATATGCATGAAATGTAATGCAAATAAACACAATTATCCCAAATATATACATTAATATATGAACCCAAATATAACAACAAACATGTGAATTGGATGCCTCAAAAATGATCATTCAAGCCAGGGGAAAATAGAGCCCCTAGTTTGATGATCCACATTTTGTCTTTATAGGTGAGCCTATCATGTAAAACATGGGAGTCTACATGTCTGTCCTTAATGTGATCAATGACCATAAAACAAAAACTGCCAGTAGGGTGTTTGTAAATGTGTTTGTATAAAGAACTGGACCCCTTTTTGTTTTTAATATCACTAAGATGTTCCCCTATCCTAATTTTAAAAGGACGGGAAGTTTGTCCAACATAGAAGGCTCGGCAATTGCACTTGGCCAAATAAATCACCCAAGATGTACTGCAATTGGCAATACATAAAATGTCATAAACTTGTGGACAGTTTTGTGAGGAAAAGGTCCAACATTTCAACACCCTAGGGCAATAGGTACAATGACCACATGGATAGCATCCAACTAAAGGGCCTGTAAAAAGGTGAGCTTGAGTAATAGAACATGTATCTCTATAATAAAGCTTCTTGTAATGACTGAAAAGAGAACCCAAAGACTGCCCTTTGCGAAATGAATAGTGACACCGGTCCCCTATATATTTTTCTCTAAGACATTATCCGATTTTAACAAATGCCATTGTTTACGGATAATGTTCATAAATCCAACTGTATTCCTCCCACAGGTTGTTACCGATCTAAGAAAATCAGACTTAAAATGATCCCGGTTTTGATAGGATAATAAATCAGTTCTATCTTGCTGATTTGCGAAACGATTGGCCCTCGTGATGTCACCCCCTAAATAACCCCTACTTTTAAACCTGGTGATAAGATCCCTCCTGTAATGGTCATATGTGGAGGAGCTGGAACAAATCCTTTTAACTCAAAGGAATTGAGACTTAGGGATGCTCTTGATGACATGCTGGGGGTGGAAACTGGTGGCATGTAGTAAGGTATTGAACTGGGGAAATTTTCTAAATATCTCACTCTCAAGAGTGTTGGTATCCGTTCTTTTTACCAAAACATCCAAAAAGGTAATTTCAGACTTAGAAAAAGTCAACTTAAACTCAATCCCCCATATATTGCCATTTAGATACTCAAGGAATTCCAACAGGAATTCTTCATTAGCTCTCCACACCATCCAGCAGTCATCAAGATACCTCCTCCAAATATCCATCTTGTTAATAAAGATATTGTGACTGATGTCACAAATTACCTGATCTTCCACATATGCCATAAATAGATCTGCATAAATGGAGGCAAAAGAATCCCCCATAGCAGAAACACATGTCCTTAAAAAAAGAACACATTGTGAATCAGGACTTGTTCAGTCATGCATACCAAGAGGGTATTAAAACCAGGCTTATAAATGTTGATTTTATCCAACCAATATTGCAGGGCCAAAAGTCCTGCCCAATGGGAAGTACTGGTATATAGGGAGGTGACATCCAGGGTGCACAAAAACCAATGGGACTCTAGTTGGGTCTCAGAGATAATAGAAAGGAGCTGTGAAGTGTCTTGGATTCTAGAACGTATATGTACCAAAAGTCATTTTAAATATAATGTAAGAAATTCGGAAAGGGGTTCCATAAGGGAACCCCTAACTGATACAATCGGTCTCCCAGGCGGCCTTATGGGGTCTTTATGGATCTTTGAGAGAAAATAGATATATTGCCTGCTAGGAAAATCAACCTTAAGTTGATGACACACTTCATCATTAATGATGCCCTCCTCTGTAGCCAAATCCAAAAACTTGTCAACATCCTTTTTAAATTGCAAAGTGGGGTCCACCTGCATTTCCTGATAATGATTATGATTGGTTAACTAGTGATCAGCTTCGGCTTCATAGTCCCCCAGATCCTGGACCACCAGTGCTCCCCCTTTGTCCGCTGAAAGAACAACAATATCCTTGTTGTTAATCAATTTCTCCAAACATATTCTCTGATCTTTATTCAAATTATCTTTAAACCTGTCCTGTTTATGTAGATATAAATGTAAATCTTTAAGGACAGCATTTTGAAATGTTGGGACAATGGGTTGCATAGGTGGCCTGAACCTGGAGGGCCGGAAGTGAAATTCCCTAACCTCAGAGGCATCATGATCAGTCCCATGAAAATTGCATTTCAAATTCAAATTCGACAAAATTTAACCACATCCTCAGCAAAAAAATATTCTTGGACGAAAAACCCAGGGACAAAACTTAGTCCTTTATTCAATATATCAACTTGTTGATCATCCAATAACACTGCGGAAATGTTATGCACTTTATTAACATTGGATGCTAAATCCTGGTCATCTGTTGAAGGATGTCCCCCAGCCCATCTGGGTTTGTGATGCTTCCTCCCCCCTCGTCTCCGGGACTTGTACCTAAAGGGGTCTTTCCAATAAAACCTCTATCCAAATTATTCCTCTTGGAAACGGGAAATGCTAATATGAGTATCCTCCCATTCAGTATTGGAGGATGAGTCCTCGCCAGATGACGTGGACTCCCTGCTCCTTTTCTTCAAAATAGATTTAGGTGGAATAACTCTCATTCTCTTAGATGAATCTGTGGGCATATCAAATTTGACTCTAGGTCGCAATTTAAATGGCTTCCCCCTATCATAGTCTCCTATATCCCTAGTAAATTTCTTGACCTTTCTGTCCTTCAAACCTGAATCCAAACTAGCCAATTCCTTGCCAAGTTTTCCAATATTGTCTTTATAGCAAGAAAGTGTGGAAAAAACCTCCACAGTTTTGCTAATCAACAATACATTGGCAATTTGCTGTTCAACCTTCCTCTCATAGAAACTACTCAAAAGATCCACAAAAGTCATGGAAACATTTTGTTGGGCCTCCGCCCATTGTGTGAGAAGACATTCATCCAGTTCAGCCACCATAGGTTGAATCCTAACCCTAAGTCCTCTAGGAACTATTTTTCTACATTGATAGGCCCGAAATAGTTTTAGATGCCAAATATTTTTACGAAGAGAAATGAGGTCTTTGGTCAATTTAGCAAAAGCTAAATTACAATCCTGTATAGGATCCCGGACACCCTGAACAGCATCACCTGAACCTGAAGCTAGGCCAAAAATACCCAGATCCTCAGAGTCTGAAGACAGACCTTTGATTAAATTTGCTAGTTCCATCCCTGGCCAAAAATAGATGCTAATTCAATATCAGGTACAAAGATATATGTAACACATGTGAAAAATACAGGTTCCACACTAAATATATTACATAAACAATTGGTTGGACAATCAGTATACTAAATGTATAATTCATGTAACCAACCTTAAATCTTAATACACTCCAAATTAGGTGAAACCATATGGCCACCTTATTATTATACTTCATAAACCACAAGGGAACCATATATGATCACAAATATCAAAAATATCAAAAGTAAAGGCCCCCATTAGATACTATTATAGCCAACAAGCTTATTGAAAAAGCCTTTATTGAGCCTACAAAAGGCTCAGACTACGTAATCAAAAAGGGGCTATAGATATATATATATATATATATATATATATATATATATATATATATATATATGTATGTATATCTTAAATCAGAAGTATGAAAAGCATATGAGTATCCTTGGCCAGTGGTGGAAAAGCAAAAAATAAAATAAATAACATATGTTCAGAACAACTATCCTGATACCCAGAACAATAAAATAAAAATTATCCAATCTACTAATTATAAACCAAAAAAAATGTTTTTGGATAAACCGAATAGTCCATGCAAATATAACCCCCAAGGTATAATACATCACATATCATATACCATCAAAAAAAAAAATCCTAAACCTCAAAAGGGCCCAGAGACAAAAGGAGGAGCAGAAGACTTACACACTAATAACTCGCTAACTCCATACTACCAAATACAGAAATAGAGAATAATACATATAGAATGCATATCAAAAAACATGTGAAACATATAAGCTCAAAAGCCCACCAATTTTACATATAATAAACTATTCATTCTATAGAAAACTGTTATGAAGGCCAACTTTTAAAAGTGAGCCCAATGGAACAAACCTAAAACAACACTTATGTAGAAAATAAACTGATGCCTAAATATAATTCAAAAGAGCAAACATATAACATATCTAAAAAATATATACTGCTCCTAACCTATCCATAATAATAATAGTAATGGCAGTACATGACATAAGAATGCAAATATATGTGAAAACAACCAGCATATCAGATTGAACAATTATCTAAATTTGTCATAAATATGATACCATGCAAGATGTCAAACAATTGACAAACATAAAATGATGAACCATTAATAAATACTTGCAAGAATAAAGTCCTCATGAAATGTTACGCCAAACAAAAAAAGAAAAAAATACAGTCACTTTAAGTCCTCAATCCAATCGACCATAAAGTCCCAATATAAACCCATACTTTCTATATGACATTTGTATAAGTTGAAAGACAGCAAGTTAGGTTTTGTCTTCATTTTGTACATCATGTTTGGTTGCTGATGAAGGATTTACCGAAACCGGTACAACCATGTTGGTGTACGGTTATGTTATTTTGCTGTCTTGAAGTTGGACATTAAATAAGATTGCCTGATTCCAGGAGTTGAGTGCTGGCTTTCTTTTTTTACTTTTGGTTTGGTTTTCCAGCCGTGCACCAGCCGTTCGTGCAGGAGGATGTTTTGGATTTATTGAAGGTTTTTGTCTCTTGCTGATGGCTTCCCCTGGATGGCGTCGCATATTTGGATTAGAAAGCTTTAGAGCACCTTATCATATGGTGGAATGATGGTTGTTTGGTGTTTTGGGATGCTGATTCTTCTTTTTTCAAGATCCTGAGTTTCTGTTTGGATGTGCCCAGTCACATCTGGGTTTATATTGGGACTTTATGGTCGATTTGTTCTTTTGAATTATATTTAAGCATCAGTTTATTTTCTACATAAGTGTTGTTTTGCGTTTGTTCCATTGGGCTCACTTTTAAAAGTTGGCCTTCATAGCAGTTTTCTATAGAATGAATAGTTTATTATATGTAAAATTGGTGGGCTTTTGAGCTTATATGTTTCACATGTTTTTTGATATGCATTCTATATGTATTATTCTCTATTTCTGTATTTGGTAGTGTGGAGTTAGTGAGTTATTAGTGTGTAAGTCTTCTGCCCCTCCTTTTGTCTCTGGGCCCTTTTGAGGTTTAGGATTTTTTCTTTTTAAATGGTATATACTATGTGATGTATTATACCTTGGGGGTTATATTTGCATGGACTATACGGTTTATCCAAAAACATTTTTTGATATGCATTCTATATGTATTATTCTCTATTTCTGTATTTGGTAGTGTGGAGTTAGTGAGTTATTAGTGTGTAAGTCTTCTGTCCCTCCTTTTGTCTCTGGGCCCTTTTGAGGTTTAGGATTTATTCTTTTTTGATGGTATATGCTATGTGGTGTATTATACCTTGGGGGTTATATTTGCATAGACTAAACGGTTTATCCAAAAACATTTTTTTGGTTTATAATTAGTAGATTGGATAATTTTTATTTTATTGTTCTGGACAGCAGGGTAGTTCTTCTGAACATATCTTATTTATTTTATTTTTTGCTTTTCCACCACTGGTCAAGGATACTCATATGCTTTTCATTTTTGTGATTTAAGATATGTATATATATATATATATATATATATATATATATATATATATATATATATATACATATATATATTTGGCCCCTTTTTGATTACGTAGTGTGAGCCTTTTGTAGGCTCAATACAGGCTTTTTCAATAAGCTTGTTGGCTATAATAGTATGTAATGGGGGCCTTGACTTTTGATATTTTTGATATTTGTGATCATATATGGTTCCCTTGTGGTTTATGGAGTGTAATAATAAGGTGGCCATATGGTTTCACCTAATTTGGAGTGTATTAAGATTTAAGGTTGGTTACATGAATTATGCATTTAGTATACTGATTGTCCAACCAATTGTTTATGTAATATATTTAGTGTGGAACCTGTATTTTTCACATGTGCTACATATATCTTTGTACCTGGTATTGAATTAGCGTTTATTTTTGGCCAGGGATGGAACTAGCAAATTTAATCAAAGGTCTGACTTCAGGCTCTGAGGATCTGGGTATTTTTGGCCTAGCTTCAGGTTCAGGTGATGCTGTTCAGGGTGTCCGGGATCCTATTCAGGATTGTAATTTAGCTTTTGCTAAATTGACCAAAGACCTCATTTCTCTTCGTAAAAGTGTTTGGCATCTAAAACTATTTTGGGCCTATCATTGTAGAAAAATAGTTCCTAGAGGACTTAGGGTTAGGATTCAACCTATGGTGGCTGAACCGGATGAATGTCTTCTCACACAATGGGCGGAGGCCCACCAAAATGTTTCCATGACTTTTGTGGATCTTTTGAGTAGTTTCTATGAGAGGAAGGTTGAACAGCTAATTGCCAATGCATCGTTGATTAGCAAAACTGTGGAGGTTTTTTCCACACTTTCTTGCTCTAAAGACAATATTGGAAAACTTGACAAGGAATTGGCAACTTTGGATTCAGGTTTGAAGGATAGAAAGGTCAAGAAATTTACTAGGGATGTAGGAGACTATGATAGGGGGAAGCCATTTGAATTGCGACCTAGAGTCAAATTTGATATGCCCACAGATTCATCTAAGAGAATGAGAGTTATTCCGCCTAAATCTATTTTGAAGAAAAGGAGCAGGGAGTCCACACCATCTGCCGAGGACTCATCCTCCAATACTGAATGGGAGGATACTCATATTAGCATTTCCCCTGTTTCCAAGAGGAATAATTTGGATAGAGGTTTTATTGGAAAGACCCCTTTAGGTACAAGTCCCAGAGAAGAAGGGGGAGGAAGAATCACAAACCCAGATGGGCTGGGGGACATCCTTCAACAGATGACCAGGATTTAGCATCCAATGTTAATAATATGCATAACATTTCCTCAGTGTTATTGGATTATTAACAAGTTGATATATTGAATAAAGGACTAAGTTTTGTCCCTGGGTTTTTTGTCCAAGAAAATTTTTTTGCTGAGCATGTGGTTACATTTTGTCAAAATTTGAATTTGAAATGCTATTTTCATGGGACTGATCATGATGCCTCTGAGGTTAGGGAATTTCGCTTATGGCCCTCCAGGTTCAGGCCACCTATGCAACCCATTGTCCAAACATTTCAAAATGCTGTCCTTAAAGATTTACATTTATATCTACATAAACAGGACAGGTTTAAAGATAATTTGAATAAAGATCAGAGAATATGTTTGGAGAAATTGATTAACAACAAGGATATTGTTGTTCTTTCAGCGGACAAAGGGGGAGCAGTGGTGGTCCAGGATTTTGGGGAATATGAAGCCGAAGCTAATCGCCAGTTACCCAATTATAATCATTATCAGAAAATGCAGGTGGACCCCACTTTGCAATTTAAAAAGGATATTGACAAATGTTTGGATTTGGCTACAGAGGAGGGCATCATTAATGATGAAGTGTGTCATCAACTTAAGGTTGATTTTCCTAGCAGGCAATATATCTATTTTCTCCCGAAGATCCAGAAAGACCCCATAAGGCCGCCTGGGAAAACGATTGTATCAGGTAGGGGTTCCCTTACGGAACCCCTTTCTGAATTTCTTACATTATATTTAAAACGATGTTTGGTACATATACGTTCTAGAATCCAAGACACTACACAGTTCCTTTCTATTATCTCTGAGACCCAACTAGAGTCCCATTGGTTTTTGTGCACCCTGGATGTCACCTCCCTATATACCAGTATTCCCCAATGGGCAGGACTTTTGGCCCTGCAATATTGGTTGGATAAGGTCAACATTGATAAGGTTGGTTTTAATACCCTCTTGGTATGCATGACTGAACAGGTCCTGATTCACAATGTGTTCTTTTTTAAGGACAGGTGTTTTTGGCAGACACAGGGCACTGCTATGGGGGCTTCTTTTGCCCCCATTTATGCAGATCTATTTATGGCGTGTGTGGAGGATCAGGTAATTTATGACATCAGTCACAATATCTTTATTAATGAGATGGATATTTGGAGGAGGTATCTTGATGACTGCTGGATGGTGTGGAGAGCTAATGAGGCATTCCTTTTGGAATTCCTTCAGTATCTAAATGGCAATATATGGGGTATTGAGTTTAAGTTAACTTTTTCTAGATCTGAAATTACCTTTTTGGATGTTTTGGTAAAAAGAACAGATACCAACACTCTTGAGAGTGAGATATTTAGAAAATTTCCCCAATTCAATACCTTACTACATGCCACCAGTTTCCACCCCCAGCATGTCATCAAGAACATCCCCAAGTCTCAATTCCTTCAAGTTAAAAGGATTTGCTCCAGCTCCTCCACATACAACCATTACAAGAGGGATCTTATCACCAGGTTTAAAAGTAGGGGTTATTTAGGGGGTGACATCACGAGGGCCAATCGTTTTGCAAATCAGCAAGATAGAACTGATGTATTATCCTATCAAAACTGGGATCATGTTAAGTCTGATTTGCTTAGATTGGTAACAACATATTGGAGGAATACAGTTGGATTTATGAACATTATCCGTAATCATTGGCATTTGTTAAAATTGGATAATGTCTTAGAGAAATATATAGAGGACCGGTGTCACTATTAATTTCGCAAAGGGCGGTCTTTGGGTTCTCTTTTCAGTCATTACAAGAAGCTTTATTATAGAGATACATGTTCTATTACTCAAGCTCACCCTTTTACAGGCCCTTTATTTGGAAGCTGTCCATGTGGTCATTGTACCTATTGCCCTAGGGTGTTGAAATGTTGGACCTTTTCCTCACAAAACTGTCCACAAGTTTATGACATTTTATGTTTTGCCAATTGCAGTACATCTTGGTTGATTTATTTGGCCCAGTGCAATTGATGAGCCTTCTATGTTGGACAAACTTCCCATCCTCTTAAAATTAGGCTAGGGGAACATCTTAGTGATATTAAAAACAAAAAGGGGTCCAGTTCTTTATACAAACACATTTCCAAACACCCTACGGGCAATTTTTGTTTCATGGTCATTGATCACATTAAGGACCGACATGTACAATCGCATGTTTTACATGATAGGCTTACCTATAAAGAGAAAATGTGGATCATCAAACTAGTGGCTCTATTTTCCCCTGGCTTGAATGATCATTTTTGAGGCATCCAATTCACATGTTTGTTGTTATATTTGGGTTCATATATTAATGTATATATTTGGGATAATTGTGTTTATTTGCTTTACATTTCATGCATTTATGAACTAGTGCACTATTTTATTGATGCACTAGAGGGCGCAACATGCTTTCTATATGAAATTTGTATAAGTTGGAAAACAGCAAGTTAGGTTTTGTCTTCATTTTGTACATCATGTTTGGTTGCTGATGAAGGATTTACTGAAACCGGTACAACCATGTTGGTGTACGGTTATGTTATTTAGCTGTCTTGAAGTTGGACATTAAATAAGATTGCCTGATTCCAGGAGTTGAGTGCTGGCTTTTTTTTTTCACTTTTGGTTGGGTTTTCCAGCCGTGCACCAGCCGTTCATGCAGGAGGATGTTTTGGATAAATTAAAATCAAACACAGAGCACATTTTAAAGACTCCCTTTGTGCTTCACATGATAGTAGCCACTCCCCCTAAGTAACAAAAATTTAAAAGGGCAATTCAAACTGTGATGTCAATGACAAAATGTTAAATAACAACTAATAACAACTACCAGTCTTATTAAATGCGAACAACTGGCCAGGTTTAAATGAATCCCTCCCCATTAATTCCCTTTTAAAATTGAGAGCTTTAAACAGATGATTACTTATTTATATATTTATTTATATATTTATTCATTGCTCTTTTAAAAAATTGTGAAGTGGATGATCTTTTTTGCATATTTTTTATATTTTTTTATATCTATTAACATGTATTTATTTAACATTTTGTCATTGACATCACAGTTTGTATTGCACTTTTAAATTTTTGTTACTTACGGGGAGTGGCTACTATCATGTGAAGCCCAAAGGGAGTCTTTAAAATGTGTTTTGTGTTTGATTTTAATTTGTCTGATGAAGTTCTTTTGTTGAGGACGAAAGCACTTACCAGCTTTCTGTTGTCTTACAATAAACTTTTTTGCTTTGCTTTGTGGACTACCAGCATTTTCTACAGCATCAGTATAACAGTGGTTTTATTGAGGAGTACTTGGTTCCCGCCCTTCTGCAGTTTGGTCAGTAGTTTCTTTCTGTCTTTTGGTGCTTTCTGTTTGTCATGGCAGATGTGGAATATACCATCAACTCCAATGAACCTCCTGTTAAAAGTACTGATTTCAGTACTTTACAACGTGCGGAAGCAGATTTAACTAACATTGTTTTGTCTTTCTCATAAAGTGGATTCCCTGACCGCCAAGCACCAAAATGAGGTAAAATGCTCTGCAACTATGTTGGAAGGAGGAGAAATGGTGTCTTCCAACGCACAGAGCTCCTCAAACCATCTTTCTAGCTTAAAAACTTGTACTGCTGGAGCATCTGGTCTTAGCAACATTAATTTGTTTTATACTTTTATGCCTAATTTAGCTACTAGTCCCACAAGCTTTATTCCTTGTGGGCAATGAACTGCTGACATTTTGTCTGGTATACAAGGCTTGAATACAGTACCACAGTTAAAAGACTGGATTTCTGCCACTTTTTACCTACAAAATGGACAAGTAAACCAAAATGAGACTGGTAATAAAAGATTACATTTACTTTTATTACAGTTTGAATATTATTTATCTAAGATAAAATGTTTACAAATGGACAATGCTTATTTTATTGAATGCCTCAAAGAAAAAAATTGTACCTAAAGGGTTACGAATATGGAGGTATCCTAAAGGCTTAAAATCTGATTCTGATTTTTTTCTTGAATTAACTGCGTTATTTGATAAACATGACTTTGATTATATGAAATTGTAACTAACAATGAAAAAATTATTAATGAATTAATGGTCAGAGCTAATGAATTGGATACAGCAATTTCTACATACAGACAGTATACAGATTTTAGATGTGAGCATTTTAGAATATTTAAAAGTATAGATGATTTGAGTAACAATATAAAATACCGTAAGATGAAAAAGTTAAACAAGGACAAAATGGAGTATAGTAAGGACATTGCATACCCTAAACCCCTACCATCCCAGGAATGGGGTAACAAATATAATGTATCTGAAAATGGGATGGTAAATACTAAGGATGTTCCCCAGACCCATTTTTCACATGACCAAGATGATGATGAATTTTTTTTTTAGACGAGGAAGAATACTCCCCTTTAAGACGTTTGGAATGTCTGAAAAACAAGACCCCCCCAAGTGAACAACTTGAGGGGGGTGAATTATGTAGCCCATCCCCACAACAACAATCAATGGAACGGGGGGGGGGGGTTTGAGCAACCACAAGGGTGGATGGAACTTCCACAACAGGAAATGGTCGAACAGGAAATAAATTTTATGCTGAACAAAACAGTCATTGATGATGTACAAGTAGTTGATAGTGGAGACTATTTTTACCCACTTGCTGTATTTTAACTAACAGCATGGGTGATTTTAAGGTTTATAATTTTTCAAACCTTGAATTTAATAAAGAACAATGTGATGTTTTTTCTAAAGGGTTTACTTATGTCCCATGGCAACTTAGTAACATATCACAAACCTTGATGGACCTGAAATTGTACACCCGCAAAATAAATTTTAAGGTTTATTTCAAAATGCCTTCCCTATTCAACCCACCAGCTCATTATCTATACCTAGCACATATAACCACCCCTTGCACCCTATGATCACCCTATTTGAGAAAATATGTGAATTAGATATTAGGAGTGCACTTTCCACCTATTGTAACGTGGAAGGTTACTATATTCAAGAAGGTATTCTTATAAAAGAAATTAATGGATTGCTTGACACAATCAGAATTATGAAACCCGATAAGGGTGGGTGGTTGCTATTATGAACCTGGATGACTATAACAGAAAAATGTTATTCATATTGGAAGGAAAAGCATACAGAAGATCATCCATCAGTGAGATAAATGGTGCATATTCAAAAATTAAAAATGAATTACAGGACCTATTTATTGATGGTTTTAGCGATATGGACGTTTTGAATTATTTGACTGTTATGTATCCTAAACTAGCAGTAATATTTGGTCTCCCGAAACTACATAAGAGCATATCACAACCACCCATGAGACCCATAGTTGACTCTAAGGGGTCAATTACGCAACCCCTGGCAAAATACTTAGATTTTAAGTTAAAGAAATTTGTGCAGCAAGAGCCACATATATGTAAAGATTCATGGAGCTTCTTAAAAGATATTAATCACATACCGTTTGAAGGCTCCTATATGTTAGTAATGGTTGATATACAGGATATTTATTTGGTAATTCCCCACCAGGAGGGGTTAGAATGGTTTAATGAATTCTTATATGAAAAGAAATTAAACCATTTTGATGTAATAATGCATACCCAGTTGATGGAGATGGTCCATAAAAACAATTATATTTTATTTAATAAGGAGATTTTTTTACAACAGGAAGAGGTAGCTATGGGTTCTGCATGTGGTGGTCTTTATGCTAACATAGTGGTTTTACAGTGGGAGAAAAAATACTTGTATCCTTCTGCCTTTTGCAATCATGTTAAATATTATACACGATTCTTGGATGACCTTTTTATTTTATTAGATGGTCCCTATGCCCTTATTAGTGATTTTCTTAGGCATTTAGATTCCACCACTTCATTTTTAAGATTTACATATTCATTTAACTTCCATGAGATAGCCTTCCTTGATATTAAATTAATTAAGGATTACCAGAATAGTAGGTTTATATCTAAAATATATCGAAAGGACACATATTCAAATTCACTACTTCATTATAGTAACATCCACCCTCAGAAACAGAAAAAAACTATTATTAAGGGACAGTTTGTATGGGCTGCCCATATGGTATCACTTTCAGAAGATTTTTTTAGATGAATGTGACACCTTAAAAGATATGTTTTTAAAGAGGGGCTACCCGTTGAGACTTGTTAACAATGTCCTTTTAGAGGTAGTAAATAAGAGAGAAACAAACTTTTATATACCTCTTTTATCTGAGGTTTCATTGGATGTAACACACACAGTGAATGTTGCACCCCTAAACTCTGTTTTTACAGGAAAAGATTATAATACTTCATTCATTTCTACATACATGATTGATAGTCCTAATATTAAACATAAATAAATTGGTCAGTTCTAACACATGACCAAAGTATCAGAAAACATATTGATGAACAACCTACTATTATTTTTAGAAAAGGTAGAAATTTAAAAAAAAATTCGAGAAAGGACATGCTGTGAATCATTTTTCAAATGGACGTACGTTGAATTGTGGTATGTGTCGATACTGTCCCTTTATAAAGGAAGGAACAGTGTTTATGATCAACGATACTAAGATTCATATCAAAAATAAGTAACTGTAACTCTGAATGTATTATTTATTGTGCCCTCTGCAACCTATGTAATTGTTTTTACATTGGAAAAACTGATAGAAATTTTAAAAATAGAATATATGAACATTTGTATGAAATAAGAACAGGCAAAGAGACAAATGCTTTGTATAAACATACCTCAGAGAACAGTGACCACACTTTTAATTTTTTTGTTATTGATGGTGTCATGATGGATATCAGGGGAGGTGCATGGTCTACCTTACTAGAAAAGATAGAATTATACTGGCAATTGTTATTAAATGCGAACAACAGGCCAGGTTTAAATGAATCCCTCTCCATTAATTCCCTTTTAAAATTGAGAGCTTTAAACAGATGATTACTTATTCATATATTTATTCATTGCTCTTTTAAAAAATTGTGAAGTTGATGATCTTTTTTACATATTTTTTCTATTTTCTTATATCTATTAACATGTATTTATTTAACATTTTGTCATTGACATCACAGTTTGTATTGCCCTTTTAAATTTGTGTTACTTAGTGGGAGTGGCCAATATCATGTGAAGCACAACGGGAGTCTTTAAAATGTGTTCTTTGTTTGATTTTAATTTGTCTGATGAAGTTCTTTTGTTGAGGACGAAAGCACTTACCAGCTTTCTATTGTCTTACAATAAACTTTTTTGCTTTACTTTGTGGACTACCAACATTTTCTACAACATCAATATACCAGTGGTTTTATTGTGGAGTACTTGGTTCGCACACTTCTACAGTTTGGTCAGTAGTTTCTTTCTGTCTTTTGGTACACCCTAATACAATACACAGATGATTACACTCTCATTTGCAAATCTGACCTCATAGTACACCTTCATAAAATTACTCAGAAAACTTTAGCAGAGACTGAAACATGGCTTCGTAACTCACAACTCATGCTCAACCCAACAAAGACCAAAATACTACTTTTTCCCCAAATCCCTGTCTCATGAATAAACAAAATGTAATGTCCTCTCTCAATATACAGCCATTGAAATCACTTCTCATAGCAAACTGTTAGGTATGATAGTGGATGATAATCTTACATTTGACCTGCATATACAAAATTTCATAATGCTGTATTATGGAAATAATAGCTAAAAGTGGAAGAAGTTTCGAAATCTTAGTTAATAAGAGTGCAAGATAGCAAGACAGTTGTTTAGCAGTATGATAAATTAACAGTTTCAGAGTTTTTTTCATGAATAAGTCTGGCCAGAGTTAAAACAAAGCTACATAGTACAATGCTAAGTGAAACATGGCAGAATACTTTAGAATGCATATCAGAAACTGTAAGTATGAGAACACATTGTATGGTACTAATAAGAACAATTAGAAATTGTGAAGTCTGTGTTCAATTATATTTACAGGCTTAAAAACATGTGGTGTATTCCCTTAAAGTCCTGTATTAAGTTTAGTACATTTTCTGATTAAGTTATTATTTCTGCCACCATCAATTTCACTCTTAGAGAGGAGAAATATTCATTTATCAGTCTGGATAGTATGATAATCCCCAGCCTACATGGGAGTAATGCCACCTGGGTTCAGATGTGTCCATTTGACTTACTGCTATTTAATACTTCTCAGTAGGTAATGACTCTAGTCTTTAATGGTATGATAGTGTTTTGCTAAGGAGATATATTGCTAAGACTGGAATGCTGGCAGTCAACTAGCCTGGCATAGCACTCATCTAGAGAGGACAACATGGTATGATTGAATTTTATTTTATTTTTGTAAAAACAAAACTCGGATGAGCTTCTGCCACTGGAGTGTAAAATAATTGTCTGGTTTGTAGCTTAGTTCTCATTTCTTTAAGTACTTTCCTCTGCCTAGGCATAACATTAGAGATTCTGTTATTAGAGGAACTAATATTTACATTTGGAGAGAAGATAATGGACTTTGAATAATGTTGTATTTGCCAGGAGTAAAAATTGTAGATGTAAGACAAGCCTCAGAATGCCTTAATGTAAGAAAGTACAGATATGGTTTTATTGATGTTAGTACAAATGATATCACCCACAAGGTCTCCCTCTTAGATAGTATAGCTTGTACTGGTTTTAGGACGTATTTTTCACAAAATACATATAGAAAGGATAGTCAGGTCACCGTGACTGAAAAAAATTTGGGGTAAATACCTATATGACAAAAATGTCCCATTTTAAAAAAATGGAAATATGTAGAGCATCCACGCCTAGTTCTGGGCACATGTGTTTGGACAGGATGGTGTGGATTTGTCAAGATCAGTGAAGAGAATTTCTGCAGCAGATAATTTTTTTAATATTTGACAAACACTAGGCAGGATTTTTTCAGGTCAAAATTTTAACTGGTCACAGATAGCAACATTTGATGCATCTCTGATGGTTGTTAATGCTAGGAGGATTAATTATAACACCTTTTTTATTGGTAAATTTATGTCTCCACAAGATTGATGTTGTTATTTGTGAAACATGGTTAAAGAACAATGATTGGAAACCAGTTCTGTCATTGTATAAATACCTTTACTGTAACAGACATTCTAACAAAAATTAGGTAGAGGTGTCATGATAGGGATTAAAGATATTTATGAGACCTGTGATTATTGTATGTTCAGTGATAACACCAGTACTGTAGACTGTGTAACTGTGACAATAAAGACAATCCTGGAACATATAACAATTGTTGGAGTGCATAGACACCAAAGTCAAGTGCTGATGACCAAGAGGAATTCACACATAGTGTTGAGTTGAGAATTCACCAATAGTGGTGAATTCTGAAAGAGGAGTTGATAGCAAACTTGGCAATTTTAATATAGCATGACTCACGTTTCTCAAGATCAAGTTTTCTGGTCAGGGTAAGAATTGATGCTGCTTACATTAGTGTGGACAGTGGGTGAGTTTGGGCTAGGGTGATTCGTGCCTGATCTGAGAGGAAATTTTTGTGTCTATATACTGCTTCCATTTTTTTTTTAACTTTTTTTGATGGTTTGGGAAATATGGACATCAAAGAGGAAGGAAAGAGGGGTAGTTTTTGATTTATTGAGAGTGAATAGCAGCAATTATTTTTTTGGGATTTAAGATGAGTTGGATATCAGTAATCCATCTCTCCACAGAGCTAAAGGATTCCTGAGTGAGTTGTTGTAGAGCGGTGAGAGATGGGGCCGAGCAGATTAGCGTTGAATCATCTGCCACCTGGATAAGTGTAGCATGTTGGGTGGAGGTATGCAGATTGTTAGTGAAAATCGAAAAAAAGAAGTGGGCCCAGTATTAGACCTTGTGGCATGCCAATGGTAGTAGGAAGTAAAGGATATAGTGTGCCTTGCCATTGGATGGATTGCTGCATGTCAGATAGCAGATATATAGTTATTGTCATTTCTGAGTTGGTTAACCATATTGGTAAAAGAGAGAAAAGCAGTAGTTGTGCTGTGGTATGGGCGGCAGCCATATTGTGTGGTGGAGAGGAGACTTTGTGTGTTCAGGATTTGCATAACCCAAGAATGAATACATTTCTCAAGTAGCTTAGATAAGGGAGATACTATGGCAATGGGACAGTAATCTGAGAAATCATAAGAGTTGCCACCTTTAAGAAGAGGAATGATATATGAAACTTTCCATAGATGAGGGATATATGCTTCCTGTATGGAGTGGTTGACAAGGATAAAGACAGGATAAGATAAGGAGTCAGTGGCTATTTTTAGGAAGTTGGCAGGTAAACTATCAGCTGCAAGGGTTGTAGGCTTCTATTTTAGGAGGAGTTTTTTTAATTGTAGAGGTGGAAACAGGTGAAAGGGCAAAGGAAGGAATGTTATCTGGACATTTGGTTGGGGTGTGTTTATGGTTGTTTTTGGATAATTGGGTGGATAATATCAGAATAGATTCTGTGAAATGGTGATTAAATAGGGAGGCTATGCTCTTGCTATTATTGGTGGAGCTAGGAGCTGGAGTGGTAGTTTTGCCTGGTTTTAGTAGGGAGTTGATAGTGCGCCAAACATTTTGAGAATTTTTTGAGTATTTGCTTTGGGCACCAAGGAAATAGTTTTGTTTATCAAGTTTGGTTTGTTTTTTGGCCTGATTTCTAAGTTGTTGGTAGTTTTGTTTGGCTAGGGTAGTGTTATGTCTCTTCCAGATTTTCTAAGCCTTGTCTCTGGACTTTAGTAGGGCTCTTGTGTCCCTGCTTAGTCATGGTGCATAGTTAGTCTTAACTCTTACCTTCTGGATGGGTGCGACTCTATTGAGGACATTGGTGAAGGTACTATTGCAGTAGTCAACTGCCTGGTCTAATCCTAGAGTTCGTAGTGGCTCCCAATTGCATTGTTTTAAAATAGTGTTAAGATCCTGAGGGTTTATGTTGTGGTCATCTCTGGTTTGTCTATAGGCTATAGGCTTGGATATGTTGGTGTGTTTGCTTAGGAGGAATGTGGGAAGGTGGTCACTAAGACCATCTGGTAAACAGCCTGTATGGTAGTTTTATTTGGGGCAATTGACCAGTGTCCAATCAAGAATAGATTGTTTTGGAGATTTTTTATCTACTCTAGTGGGTTCTTGAATGAGTTGAGAAAATCCGAAGAGGTTAATTTGGTTAGTGGGGTTGTTAGAGTTACAGGCTGACCAGTCAGTATTTAGGTTGCCTAGTAGGATAGCTTCTTGTGGAAGATTATCACTAGCCCAGTGTATGATTTCCTCAATTATGGGAGAGTTATTTCCTGGAGGGATGTTGATTTTTTTGTATTGTTTATGTATAAGACTGAGGCTAACGTTTCTACATTATGAAATTTAGGTAGTGGGGTTTGTGGAGGTTGGATGTTGAGTGTGTTTTTAAAGAGAATTGTTACCCCACCTCCCTTGCTGCCTACTCTGTTTAGTCTTAAGATATTATAACCTTAGGGAGGATTTCTTCATTTTGGGTGCTAGGTTTTAGCCATGTCTCTGTAAGGGTCAGTTTGTCAGGAGAGTAGTGGTTTATGAATGCATGTAGGCCAGGGAGCTTATTATAGATAGATGGTTGTTACAGTTATAGAATTATAGGCTATATAAAAAGATTTATAAAGTCTAGTAAATCAGAAATGATGACGTCATTATTTGTTAGTTACATTAGACCCAAACTGCAGTATGAAATAACAATATGGAAACATTATAAGAAAACAAGCATGAGTAAACTGGAATTACTACAGAGGAAATATACCAAGGGCATCCAGTGATGTGAAAATTTAAGTTATTTTGAAAAACTAAAGTATCTGAACTTGTACAGTGTCTCTTTTAGATATCTAAGTGGAGATCTTATTCAGGTATACAGGGCATTTAGGGACAACTACCTCTGGGAATGTTTGGGGTTATCAAAAAGTACTAGAGAATCATCAGACGACCTATATAGAAGATTCTATAGGAATGAGAAGTGTACTAATTGGTTCAGCAGCTGATGCATGGAACAGGCTACCAAATTACATTAAAGCAAGTACTACTTTAGATATTTTTAAGAACAGCCAAGACACTTATTATGAGAACAAGTGTTTTGGTATATTGGCAGACTAGAAGGGCATTAATGCCTGTGTTTAAAATATTTTTATGTGCGTATGGCGATATTTGTATCATCTAACTACCTGCAGGAAAGCACTTGCATACTTACTGTATTAGATGACCAGGGGATCCCAGTGAACCAATGGCTCTGAGTATGTGTAAAAATGAGTTCAGGTACATAATAAGGCAAGCCATGAAGAACATAATGGGCCAAACAGCATAAAACAGCATCAGATTAATAGAACAAGTGCGATATCAGTGAGAAAGAATAAGGTAAAAGAGATACAACATTGCACATTAGCATTCTCAAAGTCTGCACAGCCATACATTTTAAAATGTTACTTAAGTATCTTCTACATCCTTTTAGAATACATAGTAATTTAGTTTCATATATGCAAAATAGAGGAGTTTAAATAAAGTATGATGAGTCATAGTGAAATACTGGCAAAACATAAACACATTTCCATATTTGCAATGTAGCTTACTTTTTGAATAGCTACATAGGAATAAGTAACACTTACAATCTAATTACAACACAAAACAACAGAGGGTTTCCTGATTGTTCATGATGAGGAGGAAGGGGAATGAGAAGAACAGAGGGAAAGAAGAGGTGGAAGACAGACGGATAGGTAAATTGAAAAAAAGAGAGGTGATCGGTGGAGGTCAAAAGTGAGTGAGGTAGCAGGAAGATGGGGTTAGAGAGAACAAAGTATTGCAAATTAAGTCAAAGCTCAAAAGCACATAGCTTTATTTGTACAGTAATGGAGAAATACGCTCATACTGCCATGGAGATGTCACTTATGTGACAGGGATAACATGTCACTGAAAATTAAGAGCACTAACCCGCTGGCTAGGGAAACAGCTGCAGAGAGGAGTAAAATAACAAGTCTCTAATAGTACAAGAGAAAGAATCCAGAGATGAGCAAAATTAAAGGCTGTCTCCTCTATATTCTTTCATGCACTGTAATCCTTTAGAAACATGCAGTCACTTGTCATTGGGAACATTGCTGCTCATAGATGATAACTCTTATGATAAGGTGGCAGTCACTGATATTTAGTAGTCTGAATGCAGTGGTGACAAAAAAGTAAATTAGCCTTTGTTAGGACATGGGCTTGTTAAAAGCAAATTGGGAATCAGTGTTAGTCCCTCCTTTTTATCTCAATGGTAAGGCTTGATATCCTGTGCTATAGACTTCTCACTTTTTTAATTTCTCCAAGTCTTTTGGGTTTCTAATACCATGATACAAATGGACATCCTTCCAGAGTTTAAGTATGATTAAAGTTTATGAAATTAGTATTGTTTCAATCTTTGATTCTAGCTGAAAGTGCTCTTAGCAGCACCAGCAATGTGCCCAGAATTGACTCTTTCTGCAATTCATAAAGAGTTGCATGTATTGGAAGCATATCTAAATAAGACTGTAAATTCTTTTTTATTTGACCCATTGCTCCTACTAGTAATGGAACCGTCTGGGTATCCTTCTTCCACAATGCCCTCGATTCTGCCTGCAAGTTTATGACTTTGTGTTGTTCTGTACATAAGACACTATGATCACTAGGTGCAGCAATTTCAATGATCAATGCTACTTTTGTCTTCTTTTCATGGACTGCTATATCTGTTTTTCTAAAATCAATTTTTTGAATTGTTGGTAGTGGGTGATCCTATGTGATATAAACTTCATCATTCTCTATATGGCTTCTGTGGCTCATGTTTTCAATGCTTCTCAGCTACTTCACTGTTATGATGTTTGCGCAATCCCCAATGCAACAGTCTTGCCACATTATTATGCCTTTCAGTATGCAGGTCCTCTGCCATTAATGTATCACACCCAGCAATAAGATATGAGACTGTTTCCAGTTCTGTTATACATAACCTGCATTTATCTGTTTCTCCCACAGGTTCAATAGACTTTATAAATCAATGTATATAGTCCACTGTCCTGGGCTGCTAATATTAACATTTCATCTTTTGGTTTAAATTCACCTCTCCTGAACCATTCGTTTGTCAGATCTTGATTGACTTGATGTTGCTCCAGGAGTTTACTGTTGTTGTGTCTTTTGGCTTTTCCCAGTTAGGGGTCGCCACAGCGGAACTCCAGTCTGCTAATGATTGGCAGTTGATTTTTATGTGCTGAGTTGCCAGCCCTGACACACAACCTTCAATGAAGGTACTCCCATTCATGCATGTCTCCACGCAGAAGACGCTCTAGCTGAGAGTCAAACCGGTCAGCGTCTTACTGTGAGGCGACAACGCTACTGCAGCACCACCACTGCGGTCTCCAGGAGTTTACTGTACTTGCAACAATATTTATGCCTTTTCTACATTCCTTACTCTCACATCTGATCCTTCTCTTTATATTCTTTATTTTGCTTTTTGGCACGTTTAGTTGCTGTCTGTTTTTTGTCTACTTCTAGTTTGGTTTCCGTTCCTGCTTGACACTGATAAAATTCTGCTAAACTAAGCAGGGAAGTCATCTTAGATTTGTTATGCTCATGTTTCAAAACTTTCACTATGCTTGGATCTTATAAGGTCAGCAGCTAAGTATGCAGTCCTATGATTGCAGATCTGTACATGTAATGAATTTTGAGGAGGCACATTCCTCCTTCAGAACAAAGGATATACGGTCTTGGTATACACTGACTTTTATATATCATTTGATATGCGTGAAGCTTTTTTCGTTTTCCTTTCCAACTGGTCCAATACCTTTTGGGACTAGTCAATCACGCCAAAATTATACGTTAGAACAGGAATAGCAATTTGATTTATAGCTTGAAATTTGTTCCTAGATGTTAGGGCTGTATTCAGTATTAAGTTTAATCTTCTAAAATATTATTACTGAGTTTTGTTCGTATCTGTTCATGTTTTATTGTTGATCCTTCATCATTTCCCAAATATGTATAAATTCCCCCCTGTTCAAGTTCCATTATATCACATTCCTGTCCCAGACTATTTTCTTTGTGCTTCATCTTTCCTGCTTTAAATGCTGATTTTGCAAATTTATTAAGACCAAATGACATTCTTGTATCAGCTGAGAACGTTTTGACCACTTCCAGTTATGCTTTTAGCTTATCATCTGATGAAGTATACAGTTTTAAATCATCCACAAAAAGACGATGAGAAGTCTTTACACTTTGTTGTTGTCAGGAAGCCAGATTGTAACCATGACCTAATCTAAGTTGACAGCTTAATGAGTTAAGGGCAAGATAAAAGAGCAATGGTGACAAAAAGTCACCCTGAAATAACCCCCTTAAATTTTTATCCCTGGGATACTAATTTGAGCTTTATCATGGCTTAACACACTGTTTCATGGTCACTATAACTTAATCCAGCAATGTAGGTTGTATCTTATACATCTGTAAGCAATCCTTTATCAATGAATGTGAAATGCTGTCACATACTTTTATGTAATCTATCCATGTCATAAATTAGATTCTTGCCCTGCTTTACAATTTTCCATTATGACTTGTTATAATAATAAATGTCCCTTTGTTCTGTATGACTTTCTTTTGTTACCCTTTTATTCTGTGGCCATGGCTGAGTTTTATTCTAAATGACTATAAACCCTGTCAACATCAATTCCAGTGTATAGTTTATACATTGTCAGAAGGGAAGTCATTGGTCTATAGTTTTTAGAATAGCTTGCAGGTTTAGTTTTAAGGAGGAGTATTTATTTTTCCTGTTCTTAACCAAGTTGTTGTGTGTTTGGGGAATGCTCATAAGTAGTTCTTACTCAGGGCTAAATCATCATGTAATGATGTTAATACTTTTAGCCAAATGTTAGTTACTGCATCTCAGCCTGGGGTTTTCCATTTAGGAGCTTTTCTTAATTTTGTTGTAATTACTCTGGCTATTTTTACCCCATTTCATATACTGTACATTTGAACCTCTTACTATTTCTTTTACTTCTTCAATCCATTCAGCAATTTTGTTATGTAGATATTTCTCAGAAATGTGTATATTGCTTCTTTTTGGCAGTGTTTCTACACCTTTTGCTTTCTTTCTCAATTCTCTATAAAAGTGTTTTGGATCATCAATGAATTGCTTATTTTTATATTTTTCCTTTGTATTCTTCTGCATATCTGCTAAACTTTTTGGACTTTGCTGATATCTTTACTTTATTTTTTGCAGTACTGCACAATAGGTCCTGGTCTGCTCTAATAGTGTGCATAGCTTTTATCACGTCTGTCTCTCTAAGAAATTTTGTTGATCTGTTCCCTCTTCTATACTCTTCTAACATTGGTACTTTTTGACACAATTGCTTTATCGTTTTCGCTATTCAATACTTTCATGATAGCATTTGACTTCCTTAGTTTTCCTTCCCTTATTGCACTGCATTTTTGTAAAAAGACTTTATCGGTTATTAATTTTGCCGGATGGTAATATATCCTATCTTCTTCTGTTACAGCACATTGATTTTTGTTAATACTCTTGATTACATTGTTTATTTCTTTTATCAGACTGCTACTATTTTGGGTCTTAATGACTTTCTGTAATTTATCTCTTTCATTAATCTTAATATGTCGATCCATCTCTATTATATCAAACAACTATTCCCTCTGATTGCCACTACTTCTCTTCAAATATCCTTTGTGCAGATTTTTTGTATTGATTACTTTTGCTTTTTCCTTTGCATAAATATTGTACCACTTCTTTCCCATCTCCATATTTGTTCTTCAGATGTCTCTCACTTTACCTGTTTTTCCTTACTATGTTGACTCAATGTTCCATCGTGCTGTGACATAACCTGTATTAGACTTTCTACACCAAATTCTTCACTTTGCAGGCATTCCGTAGCATTGGCTTATATTTATTTAACTTCTATTTTATTTATTTATTTATTTATTTTACATTTGTTGACCGGGCTGGTCTAGCTGGATACATGTCCATTTTCAGTAGAGGCCCGAGGAGAAAAGCTCCACATAGAGATACATAATAGTACAATTACATAAAAGAAGTTATACAGTGTTAGGAAATAATAATTAGGAAATGTAAAATAGTACAGTCAAAACGAAAATCCCCCCCCCTTTTTTTTTTTTTTTTTTTTTTTTTTATGGTATTCAGTTCATAGGTTACAGTGATAATTTATGCATAAAATGCTTATAATTAGTGTATGTAGGATAGATTGTGCATATTTCATATGAAGACATGAAGGAAGAGATGGAATGAGTTAGGGGGAGAAGAAATTAGCCAGGGTTAGTGCAGGTGCATAGCCAGTGATTATTGAGATGTGATTTTAGATGTTTTTTAAAAAGTAGGAGAGAAGTCTGAGCTGTGATTTCGGTCGGAAGTTTATTCCATAATTTTCCTACAGAGTTTGAGAACAAGGAGTCACCTGCTGAGTTGTTTGATTTAGTAGTGTTAATCAGTAGTTTGTTTGAGGAACGTAAATTTTTGAGGTTGTTATATGGTGTGATAAGGCTAGAGAGTATAGGAGTGTTGCTAGGTTGATACAGGGTCTTGTGGGCTAAAGTAAGTTGGTAAGATTGAAGCTGGTTAGGGAGTTCAAGCCAGTTTAAGTGTTTAAGATTTAAGCAGTGGTGGGTTCTGAAAGGGGAGCCTGTAGCAAATCTAGCAATATTATTGTAGGAAGTTGCTAGTTTCTTGAGGTTGTTTTTGGAGATATTAGTATATATGGGAGCAGCATAGAGCAGAGTGGATAAAAGGTGAGTTCGAGCTATGGCAGACCTAGCTTCTGGAGAAAGATAGTTTTTGATGCGATAGAGGGATCCAAGTTTCTTATTAATTAATTTTATTGTATTGTTTATGTGTGTCTCGAAGTTTAGGTTGTTGTCAATTGTTATACCTAGCAATTTAGTGGTAGGGTCAGGTGAGATAAGGGTACCATTATTAGAAATAAGATTTATTAGTACAGGGAAGACTTTTGGGTTGGGGTGAAAAGTAGCAATTTAGTTTTTTGGGGATTTAGAAGAAGGCAACGGTAGGAGAACCATTGTTCAACAGTGTTAAAGGCTTTTTGAGTAATTGACTGAAGTTCGGTTGGTGAGGAGGCAGAGCAGATTAATGTAGAGTCATCTGCGTACTGAATGCAGGTGGAGTATGGGATTTCAGATTGCAGGTCATTTATGAAGATAGAAAATAAAAGTGGACCTAAAATAGAGCCCTGTGGAACGGCGAGGGAGATTGGGCGGTGATTGGATAGTTCATTTTGCCAGAGTACGGCCTGCTGACGATTGCCAAGGTAAGATGTAAACCATTTTAAAGATAGAGAATCCAAGGAGAGAGACTTAAGGGTGTGGAGAAGAAGTTGATGGTTGACCATATCAAAAGCTTTGGATAGATCAATGAAAACTGCGGATGATAGTCTATTGTTATTACGGTTGTTGTTGATACAGTTTGTGAATGATAGTAGGGCAGTGGTAGTACTATGAAAAGGTCTAAAGCCATGTTGGCAGTTGGCAAGTAGGTTATTTTTAAGAAGGTGATTGAGTATCTGCTTGTGAATGCATTTTTCCAAAATTTTAGCTATAGGGGATAGTAAAGCTATGGGACGATAGTTGGAGAAGTCATTGGAAATTCCACCTTTATGTAATGGGATGATATGTGAGATTTTCCAGATTGATGGTACTTCACCTTCTTTTATAGATCTGTTTATCAGAATGGAAATAGGGTAGGCTAGGGCTTTAGCACCTTTTTCAAGAATTCTGCTGGGAGTTTATCTGCAGATGGGGAGGTTGGTTTTAACTTTTGGAGAAGGGAGGAGATGTAAGAAGTGGATACTGGTTGGGGGTGAAATTGTGGTGATGGATTATGGGAAGATGTGGGCAAGTTAGATATATCAGGTGATAGGTGGCTAGCTAGAGTTTGAATGGTTTCTGTGAAAAAAGAGTTGAAGGCATTGGCAGTTTCTTTTGGATTATTGGGGTTAGATCCTTGGGGACTGGGTGTGATTGATTGGCCTGGGTAGAGAAGATTATTAATACTAGCCCAGAATTTTTAGGTTGTCTGGTAGAGGATTGTTGTAATTGTAGATAGTAATTCTTTTTATCTAGCAGGATGGCTCTTTTAGTACTGTTTCTGTGTTCTCTAAAGGTTTGATGGTCTGACGGATTCTTGGAAGTCCGCCATTTTGCCCAATATTTATTTCTAAGTAGGATTTTCTGTTTAGTAGTAATAGTAAGCCATGGGGCTGGTTTAGCTATGATTCTGATAGAACGGGTTGGAGCATGATGATCCAAGATAGCCAAGAATGTAGAATTAAAGTATTCCACGGCATTGTTGAGAGGGAGAGTTTTTAGCGGAGACCAGTTACATTGATTAAGTTCTGCTTGGAAAAGTTCTAGGTTGAAATGCTTTTTTGAGCGTATTGTTCGGAAAGTGTTTGGGAATGTTATGTTGGTTTTATGTCTAATAATATATGTCAGACAATGGTCACTAAGGTCATCAGGAAGGATGCCTGTTGTGTAGGTTTGCTGTGGGGTATTAGTTAGTATACAGTCTAAGGTGGTTGCCTTGTTATTGATTTTATTGGTTCTGGTATGGTGATTAATTAGTTGTGAGTAGCCATACAGGTTAATGTGGGTGGTGGGATTTATATTTGTGCAAGAGTTCCAGTCAATGTTAAAGTCCCCAAGAATAATGGTTTCTTGTGGGATATTACTAGTGAGCCAGCTAAGAATGTCTTCTAATATATTGCAGTTGTTCCCAGGGGGGAGATAGACACAGATGATATTTATGGCTTTACTAGTATTTAGCTGCAGTTTGGAGATTATTATTTCTGCACTAGCATTAGTAGGTAAGTTAAGGTTAAGTGTACTGACTTGTAGTTCAGTTTTATAGAGGATTGCTACTCCGCCTCCTTTTTTGGAAGTATGGTCGAGTCTAATAATATTATAGCCAGGTGGGGAGATTTCAATGTCTTTAATAGAAGGTTTTAGCCATGTTTCTGATAAACATAGGATATCAAATGGCTGAGTCTGTAAGAGAGCATGGAGTTGAGTAACTTTGTTGCATATGCTGCGTATGTTCAGGTGAGCAATAGAGAGTGAGTTGGTAGGTTTGGGAGGAGGAGGTTTTATAGTATTATTGTGGTTTATAACTGTTGTGTGACTTTACTAATCTTCTGTTCCTCATTCCACCTTTGTCATCTTATTTTTTTGCATTGTACAATTTTCCATATCTTGGGATCTTTGCCTTTACTTTTTTCAAATATCTTTGGCGCTGCTTGTTTGTATTAATTAGTTGGCTTTCTCCTTTGCATGAATATTACACCATATGAGATCTCTCCTTCTTTCCCATGTCCATGTTTCCTTTTATACCTTTCAAAAATATCTAGGCTTTGTTCTTTATATTTTCATATTTCCTAAGTCACTTCTTTTTCCAAATGCCCTAAGGTTTCTTGGTCTATAAACTGCTTTTACATGAATCTGTTGTATTAATGAGCACAAATTTACATTTGAAGCTTTTGACAGTTTTTCTTGTGCAAGTATTTTTTTTCTCCTAAATTCTCTCTTAATATTTTTGAAAATCTATTTGGAAATTCTGGATTTCCCTCATAACAGTTACAGTAGAGCAGGCCAGACAATGAATGGGTATTGCACTTTAAGATCTGTGGGAACTAGAACAGTATACAGCCAGTACAAGAAGTGACACATAGGAGTTTTCTAGGACATCCAGTTTCTCATTATGTGCCATGAGTCAATGCAAATGGTATTAGAATACCTGACTGAGAGGAAATCAATAGTTAACTTAAGTGAAGATTAAAAGTATAAATCAGAAGGAGGAGCAACATACTGCTCATATAATGCACCACAGATCAGAGTTAATATGGTTTATGCTAATGAATGCACATATTCTATCTGTAAACCCACACATTAAAATAAATAGGGTATTGGGTAAAAATGCATGGCTCTTTTTTACAAGTCATGACTGATCAGGATTGATGTAGAACCAAAAACAGCAGCCCAAGAATAATAGGTATGAGGAGGGGTGCATTACATAGGCACAGTGGTAGCTTAGGTGCACCATGGACTCTGGACAGTTTTCAAACCATGCCCCTCTCAAATGCACACACACACACACACACACACACACACACACACACACACACACACACACACACACACACACACACAAACATGTGGACCATACATAAATGCTCATATTCTTTTGAACCCTTTGGATTTACATTCCTAAAGTAAGAGAATTCAAGCCATTTGAACTGTTGTCATTATATTCCCTGATGTCCATACCCATTAATTACAATCACTTGACTGTATATACTTCAAATGTGTAATTATGATTACAAAAAACAATAATGTTTTCCAACTAACCTTACACAAATGCATACTAGTCCTGCAAAGGCAGACTAATAATTGTTAACCTGCTCAAGGCAGCCAGCATCAGCTATTCTCATCAACAGACAACCACCATACCCAGCAACTGTAGCTTGTTGTTAACAGTGTACACCTCAGATGTCTGAGAATGATAAAATAAAAAAATGATACACAAACTAACACTAATTCAGAAAAGACACACTGCTTAAATGGAACATGTTTTCATTCACAGACAGCCACCTCTCCTGCCTAGCAGTTCTAGCCACTTTTCTCTGTACAATTCTTCTGAATATTATAAAAGGTGATACCTCTCAACTTCACATGAATCAGGAGCAAAGCTAAAAAAATAATGAGGGACAAAGTCCTAGAATCAGTGGCAGATTTGTCTTACACATTTTATGAGAAATACACCAAAATATGTATATCATCAGGGGCAATTTGAAAAATCTGGGACAGTTGAATGCTTTGTTTTATGTAAATATCCACAAGTATTCCAACTTACTTTGCACAAATGGACATTAGTTCCACTAAGTCTGATGGTAAACTACTTTCATCTATAAACAGTCTTCACCCTTACCCAGAATATTTAACAGCCTGCAAATCTTATCTGACTTTGATGAAACGATAATATGTTTCAACTTTATGCACAAGAATCAGGGGCAAATTGAAAAAAGTAATGAAGGACAAAGCACAAAATCAGGACAGACTTTAAATAATGAATATTGCTGTCAAATACTTAGACCATTGCTAAAATAATAGTTGTTTTTTTGCATTGGAATGTACTTTCTGAAAGAAATGAATTCTGAAAAGTCAAATGGCTGCCATTATTTGTTGACTGCAAAATGTCAAAGATTTGAAAAAAAAAACATAGATTCTGAGGCACAGACCAAACACAAGGAAAATGCAGGGGTATTCTGAGAAATCAGGAACAGTTTCAACTTTGCTTTACACAAAGACTCAGAAGAAAAATATTTATTTATGAATTTATTTGCTTGTTTTACTTGTTTGTAGACTGGGTAAGCCCACTGGACAAATTGTCCCTTTTCAGGGGTGTCTCAGAGTACTACCTGGTTAAGTGACTTGCTCAAAATCACACAGTAAGCAAGTGAAGGTGGAAGAAATTACAATGTGTAGTCTCGCCATAACAACCAGCTCATTAGCAGCTCATAGCTTTACTCCTTTGAATTAACGCCATCCAGTGCATTGTGTACAAAGGCACACTATTCCTGTAAAGCCAGATTTTAAAATAAGAGGACAATATGGTACGTTGGTTTCATCCACAGACTGTAATCTTCAGGTATTTGCTATAAAAGCACACTTTTATGAGGCACAGACCAAAAATTTAAGGGAGTTTCAACTTTCGTTCACACAAAACTCAGCAGAGAATAAATATTGCAATGCATTTCATAGATCACACATTAGTCCTATAAAGCCACATTTTAAAACAACCAAACTACAAGATGGTAACTTGTTTCCATCCACAACCCCCCGCCCACCATTTAGTTGTTGTAATCATCAATGATTTGTCATAACACTGCACATTTTAATAGGTACAGACCAAACTTATAAGGCAGAATTGGGGACATTCTGTGATATTAGGGAAAGTTTCAACTTTAGTTCTCACAAACACTCAGTAGAAAATAAATATTCCAATATATTTCATGGAAACGCATATAAATCATTTAAAGCCAAATGTTAAAACAAGCAAACAATAAGATGACAAGCTGTTTTCATCTATAGCCATCCTGTCTCATTTATTGACCATAATTCTCAATGATCTGCTGTAAAAACATTATGAGATATAGATAAAAAAATATAAAGCAAGGCCAGGGACATACTGTAATATAAAGACAGTCTCATCTTTCTTTTAGACATTGCTTGTGAATAAGTATTCCAAAATATGTCATACAAATGAAGACTAGTCCTGCAAGTTTTTATTTTCATCTACAACCATCATCCCTCAAAAATGACTCACATTTAATGGTTCTAGTCCTTAATGGTTTGTCAGAAAATGTGCAGACCAATTAATAAGGCAAACTGAGGGACAGTCTGGAAGATCAGCAAAATCTTTTTCTTTATGCACAAACTTCTTTATGCACAAACTATAGCCAAAAACTACTGCAGGTGTTTAAATGAGCAAACAACAAGCTGCTTTGGGTGACTTGGGTGATGCAGTGGTGCAACAATTAGTGTTGTCTACTTACTGCAAGAGGTTCTCTGGTTCGATTCTCAGTTGGGGTGCCTTCTGTGCAGAGTCTGCATGTCTTCCATGCATTTGCATGTGTTTCCACTGGATGCTGTGTTTTCTTCCCACATTCCAAAGACATGCAGCTGAAGCATTTCTCCCCAGGCCTCATCTGAAAATGGGCTCTGCCCCATTCAGATTATCCCAGTAAACAAATGTTAAATAAATAAATAAAAATAAATGCTTTAATCCCCAGCTAGCCTGCAATCCATAGCTTAAAACCTCTTTGCATATGAATGAGTGACAGAACCAAATCTGATTAGAGATAAAACCCCAAAAAACAGGGAAAAACTTTAAATATCACTGTAAGTAATTCTAACATAATGTACAAAGAGCAACATGTTTCAGATCACTGTGCATTTTCTGAAGAATATTGCATTTGAAGCTTAAATGTCTAGCATTATCTGCTGACAGTAAAGACAAAAACACCAGACAAAACTACATGAGACATTTTACAAAATCAGGGACAGTTGACGGCTATGCTGCAGTGCCCCCACCCCCTCAGACTGCAATTGCTGGTATTGTTATATCTGGTTGCCTGTCAGGATTTAAAAAATAAATGCTTACCAAATGACCATTGTTGCAACTGTGCACATCAATCCATGCATTCCAAGCTCCCCATCTGACTATTCACTATCATTACTTTCCCAATGAATCGCAGAAAGTGTCAGTGCTGTGCAGGGGATCACTGGGACCCTTATTCATTTAGTTAGTTATTTTTAAGTAAAAATAAATACATAACTAAAGTAGTGGCAGCAGCCTGTGCTATGCATGTGCAAGTGGTAGGCACTGCTGCTATACATTGCAAGTACTTGCAGTACTTATCATTTACCTTTTTTTGTAAGCAAATGAAGCAATCGTTATGTTCTGCATGTAAGTTAACTGAATCAATTGGCAATTCTGAACATAATGAAAGCTTTTTTTCCCTAATGAAATTATTTCTTTGGCTGGCCATGGGTTACCCTGAAGCTGCGAGTCCTGTGAGGCTGCCCATATCATCCCTATTCTAACACACCACTGCACTGGTGCTATGCTGTTGGTTGGAATGTAAGAGGTAGTGGGCAATCAGATCATGTGCCAGTGGAACACAACACAAGACAGCTGGGGCTTTTCTATTTGTTACACAACAATTGACTATCTGCTACAGGCAGAATTTATTTATTTATTTAGTGAGTTTGTTAGTTAGTTGTTAGTTAGTTAGTTGTTAGTTAGCTAGTTAGTTAGTTAGTTAGTTAGTTAGTTAGTTAGTTAGTTTTATTTGTTTTATAATGGAAATTGTCAACAAGGACATAGGACACCTCCAGACACTATATCCATCCCAGTTTGGCTTTGTCAATGGAAGGTCATGGTTAGTGAACCTGGTGCGCTTCTTTGAAAAGGCCACTAAGCAATGGATGAAGGAGAAAATTGTGCATGCTGACTATCAAGATATGACTAAAACATTTAATACAATACCCCATTTTGGCATTGTCAACAAACTTTAGGACTTTGACATAAAACCCTTTATAACACTCTAGATAGCTGGTGCAAAGATAGGACCCAAGAGGTTAGGAATGGTGTGGCCACCACCACAAAGAGATCTCTCACCAGTGGTGTCCCTCAGAACTCTCTGCTGGGCCCACTCCTCTCTGGCATTTACTTCTCAGATGTCAAAGGCAACGTCGAAAAGACATCTGGCTAACCAAGTTCCCAGATGATTTCAAACTGGTAGCAGTCATTGAATCCCCCCAAAACAAGAACACCATTCAAGAAGGTCTAACACATACAGACACGTGCTAATAGCAAACCCATGTCTTAAAAACTCAATACCAGGAAATGCATGATATTATCTTTTGGGAAGCTGGCCACCCCAGGTAGTTATGTCATCAGCAAAACACTCCTAAAAGTTGATTCATTAGTCAGGGATCTGTGAATTATGTAGACAGTAACCTAGCCTTTGATTAACGTGCTCAAGGTAGTCAGAAAGTCCTTCTATGTCGCTCAATGTATAAGTAAGGACATAACATCTAGGTCCAGAGAAGTCATCATACTACTGTGCTGGGCCCTCATTAGACTCATTGTAGAGTATAATGTTCCCTTTGGTGTGTACCTCACCAGACACATGCAGTAACCGGAACATCAGAAAAGCTTCTTAGATAAAGAATACAAGGAGTAAACACAATGTTCTGTTCTGATCACCTCAAAGCCTTGTCTCTTTATCTTGATATCATACATCCTTCTGAGATGTGATCCTTGCCTGGCATATAAGGCATCCCTGGGCCCTGTTCTGATGAATGTTTTGCACATCCACAAAATAAATAACATCAGAACTACTATATTAAAAGACTTAAATTTTACTTGAGGCATAAATAGGACATATTTGACAGACATATATGTTTCTCAAAGAATTCCTGTTCTTTGGAACGGCCTCCCCATTAATGTGAAGCAGAGTTCCTCTATAACCCTGTTTAAGTGCAACTTGGACCAATGTATGGGTAGGCAGAAATTTACCCCTGGTCTGGTGCCTATGTCTCTGATGGACAGGAGCAGTTTGCAAATTACCCCTCTAGAAATCGAACTTGTGTGTCACATTTGGGTTGCATGGCTAATCTTTGTTAGCCAAATATGTACCTATGAACCTATGAAGTGTAGATCAGATATTTCACAGGATCATTTTCAAACTCAACCCAGGTATATAAACTCAGTAAAAGACAAATGACATTACACATAGAGAAAACTGCAAACTCATTGGAATACACAATGCTAAATAGCTAGCATTATTTACAAAGGACAACTCATGTAAAAGTAATTAAATTATGTTGGCAAACAGCAGAAAATGGGAGACTTCATAACTAGAAGTATTTGCAGCATTACTATATTTTTAAATAAATTGCTAATGAAGTTATATTATACATAACAATACTTGTACGAATTCATCAGACTGAATATCATCACTCATCAAACTATTGCTTGTAGAGTCATGGCCTTTACTTATATAGTGGTGTTGAATGCTTGAAAAGAAAATGAAATCATAAATAGATGGAGTGAGGATGAAGAATAAATAAATAACAAATAAATAACGGTACTTTTCTGTTATCGGGGCAACAATGAAAATGCTGAGCTGCGAATGTATGCAGAACACAGAACCAACAAGGTTTAACAGATGTTGGTTCACTTCATATGTCTTTATGTCACTGTCACTGTAATAGAAGTTTGTCATACCTGGTGGTCTGACACTTTATTTCTTCGTAAGTCTTCATTTTGAATAGTTGGCAATTTTTACATTAACGGTTCTTTAACCAGTTCTTGTCTAAGAGGTGACATAATTTCCGCAAAGCTCCTTTCTACAGTTACTCAGTGCTATATATACATATGATGTGCAGTTTACAAAAAAATTAACATGTTTTCTGATTGTGATGAATGGAGGGTGACTTTTTTTTTAATTTCAGGTAAAAGCTGCTAGCAGACACGTAAGTGGTATAGTCTGAAACTTTTTTTTTTTGTGTCTGCTTTTGTTGGTTAGACTGACAATGAAACTGCCGCTGTCCTACAGACACATATATATATGTATATATATATATATATATATATATGTGTATATATATGTATATAGATTTTTTTTAAATGTGGAATCAGTTCTTCCATGGTTGCCATCCATTCTTCTAATGTGTTTTTACTGTAACATTAGTTTCCATTATCCCTTGAAGCAAATAGTGAGTCACTGATACTTGTAATACTGTACTGATTCTTGGTGTTGATTATCTTGTATTTTGAGACCAACATTGTCCTGCCGATACATAATATCTTACTTTTATTCTACTAGCAATATGGAATTAAAGTCAGCTGATAGACTGCAGCCCTTTAAACACCAATCCTGCCTACACAGGACGATGCACATATGGCGAGAAAACTGTTATCTCTTTCATTGCTGGGGTTGAAGTAATGGAAGTTAATTTCCATTATATCACTTGATAACCTGCACTAATACTAGTCAGACTGCAAATCAGGAACATAATTTTTGTAAAAGATATGTTGTTTGACCTTGCTGGTTATATGTTTTGTGTACATTCGCCCATTTCGACTGTTGCCCCGATAACAGAAAAGTACCTAAATAACAAACCCAGATATTAACTGTGGGGATTCAATTGAATTAGAGAAGCAGCGACAACAAGTTCTAAAAAATTATTTAGCTGTCATAGATGTAGAGAGAAGATGTGGATGCAGCACTTTTCCCAGCTATCCTTGCTGGCTGATGCTGGGAACATTGAGTAAAATAGTAGGTTGAGACAAAGATGTAGTAAAATCCCAGACAATTTACCGGACTAATTAAAAGAACAAATCCTATGCAAGCTAACTAATATTTTACCTAATTGTTTCACTTAGGTGAGGAATTGTGGTGTCTGTGAGAAGGAATAGAACTCATGGATAATAGCTGGTTTGGTTATTCGGATAAGTGCTATCCAAAGAAAAAGACTAACGAGCAAGCAACGGAATATCCAACAGTTTAATATTCGTGAGCACTTTCACTGAAACAAGTGAATCAGCTTCTTCAGACAAATTAAAAACTCGTAACTTCCCAGTTTAAAAATACTTGCACAGGAATTCTAAACCAATGGGCTGACAGCCCAAAAACATGATGTCATTCAACAGGTTACATTTAAAGCAGCATTAACCACATAAAAACTAGTACCAGTGCCCTAGCTAAACATACTCTCACTTTTCCCAGTCATAATTTTTCACTTGTTGTTTTATGACTAGTGGAACACAACCGAAGAGGGGGGCCTTGGGAACTTAAATTAGAAGAGGCCGAGTTAGAGTGGCAGATTGTAACAACTGCATACACCTTCCCAGGGCTGAATGAAGCTTTATCTATTAAAAGTTTGTTGAAACTGAAAGCCCTGGCAAGGTAGGCCTATTGACCCATTTACTTAATTCAACTAATTATATATTTACAGATGTATTTGGTTGTTGCTTAACATCTGCTTTTAGCGTAAGAATACACAATACTGTTCATGTGTAAAAAATTCTTGGATGCATACATTTTATATGTGTTGTCCACCATTTGTGTTTATGTAGATGTATGTTATTTTATTTTCACATTACATTATTTTATTAGCTTATTCACTATTTTTCAACTGACCATTTGTTTACTTGGATGTAATTGTTAAACTTTTATGACTATGGATTATTTTATGTGGTTAATGCTGCTTTAAATGTAACCTGTTGAATGACATCATGTTTTTGGGCTGTCAGCCCATTGGTTTAGAATTCCTGTGCAAGTATTTTTAAACTGGGAAGTTACGAGTTTTTAATTTGTCTGAAGAAGCTGATTCACTTGTTTCAGTGAAAGCGCTCACGAATATTAAACTTTTGGATATTCCGTTGCTTGCTCGTTAGCCTTTTTCTTTGGTTTTCGTCAGTTTGGATTTATAAGTGCTATCCAACATTGCTAATATGTTATCTGCTTGGTTCAAGTAGTTGAAGAATTGGGGCATTTTTGACAAGGAATGGGATGAGGGGTCCTATAGTAGCATCTTATCTTGAAAGCAATTTATAAAAAGCAGTGAGATGAAAGTGCTTTTTTAAAGACATGCAAACTGTATCCCTGGAAGCTGATAAGGGAAACCATTGCTTGAATTGGCATGTTATTTGCAGCTCTTGAAATGAATGCATTATTAATCACAGTTAGTTGTGGTCACAGTAACTAATAAATATCTTCTGTACCATTACCAGAAATAGTAAACAGAGATGAGACCAAACATAATATAGAATACCTCTCAACGTTCCAGATTTTCACAGAATTTCCAGATGTTTACTACATATTTTTGCTCTGTTTCCCATAAAATTTGTGGTTTTCAGACAAATCAGTGAAGACTGTTGTCACTAAATAAGGACAGACATTAGTGTTTCAGACTTTATAGTCTTCAAAAATGGATGTTAATGCAAGTCCTTTTATTCTATCACCTTTTTTACATTTATAAGGCATATTTTTAAACTTCTTCTCTGATTCTGGGCCTTTGCAACTCCATTTTTTTTGGGGCTTTGGTCAGATTTCTTATGCTAAGAGGTTGTGAAGTATGTATCACATATTGTTTCATAACTTAATTCTTTTCCGTATTGCTTTACTTATTTCAAGTTAAAAGAATTTTGTCGGTATGGTAAATCTCTCTTAAAAGATATATCCTTTTCTGTAATCTAAAATGCACAAAACAACCCAAAATCCAGTAAACAACTACTTCAAAATGCAGGAACTGCAGAGCAAGGTACCACATGAACTTGTTCTCCTTCAGTACCACCAAAGCTTTATTTTACAACAACAAATAAGCACTTTCGTCTCAAATTAACTTTAAAAGAGACTTCATCAGAAACAGTGTCTTGTCAGAACAATTACTTTTAAAATACAAATGAATAGTGATTTCATTTCCTCCTGCTAAGCAGGAAAACAAAATTATTTAAAATGAATTTTATAAGATGAATTTTATAAAATATATATATATATATATATATATATATATATATATATATATATATATATATTATAAAATTCATCCTATAAAATTCATTTTAAATATATATACTGTTATCTATTACATATTTATACAGTTGCATAGTAAGGTTTTATATACAGGTATTTATTCTATGGATTCATCTTAGAAATCCATTTTATGCCTTTGTAGGGCTTTTTATGTCACATAGGACTGTTATTTATTTATTGCTATTAAAATCTGTTTAGACATTAGATAGTATTATCATGCAGTATGAGAAAGAGCAATCATTTGTTATATGAATTTTTAGGGTCCCTTTATGTAACTATTTAAATATTGACATATATTATGACTGCTTTTTATGTGCTGCCACTTTAAAATGTTGTTTTCCTGCTGAAGTCACTATTCATTTGTGTTTTAAATGTAGTTGTGCTGACAATACACTGTTTCTGATGAAGTCACTTTTAAAGTTAATTTGAGATGAAAGCGCTTATTTGTTGTTGTAAAATAAAGCTTTAGTATTCCTGAAGGAGAACAAGTTCTTGTGGTACTTTGCTCTGCAGTTCCTGCATTTTGAAGTACTAATTTGTCCTTTTTTGACCAGATTAGTCTCACTAGGTCAGCAGTGTCTTTTTAGGGAAGACCTAAAGGGGCACTTAAACTAGGGGAAATTTTATAGAATAATGGATAACTTCCCTTAGTCTTTTCAATAGATGTTGTGGGATCTTCAACATCCATCTGAGCTACCATCATCTCAGGCAGATGGGGTCTTGGTTTAACATCTCACCCAAAGGATGGCACACTCTGGAGTGGAGCACCCTCTTAATGTTTTAGGAATTCATCACACTAGTGTGGAAATAGAACTCCCAACCTTCTGCACTAAAGGCAAATGCACTACATGTTATACCACTGACAATGCTTAAGTTTGGGTTTTCTCAGTGTTGTATATACAATGTGTGGGTAATACCCTAGAGAATCTTCCCATAAAAAGATCCGTTTATGTTTATTTAAATAGCATAGTGGTTTTAGAGAAGCAATTTAGATGACATCATAATTAGCAATGAATTTATGTATATTGGATTAGTCAAGAGAATTTTTTCTGTATTTATATTTTCTCATTTTTTTAACGAATGGTGAATATATTATGATTATTGTTGCATATTTTGATGATTTTGTTAAACATGCCTACACATTATTGGTGAGTGCCATTTTCAGCATCAGGTGGTATAAAGTTCTAAACTAAAGTTTCCTAAAATTCATCTAGACCTTAGTTCAATGTTTCATCCAGAGGATGTCACCTCAGGAGCAAAGCAGTCCTATATGGTGAAATAATGAACTGGTGATGAAATATGACTTCCAACAACTTATCAAGGAATAAAATCTACAGCTTTCAGAGATTCTCACTATAAGACAGGTATACAACCAGACTTGCTGCTAACATTGACTGACTTACATAAAATTCTACAAAGAATTGTAAATAGAAATACTGTTGTGATACCCATAACAGTTTATGAAAAATATGTTATACAAAATAAAATAATCATACAGATATGTCTGTCTTTGGTGACTAAATGTTATCAAGAATACCAGAAAAAAGAGACAGAAACATCTTTATTAAAGGTAAATGAAATGTATTGGTATACTGTAATCTGTACCCTCCAACATAAAGAATGAGTCTTATGAACTCAAGCAGAAGGCTTCAAGCAGGTTGATTTGTAACAAAAACATATAATAAATATCATATGCCTTAAAAGAGGTAACACAAGCTGTAAACAGTGCACAGATTTATAAAGTTAAATGTCTCAGGAAAATAAAAGGACAGTATAATTTAAAGTTAATAAGCTGTGTTTATTTTCAGAGAAAAATATGCTATAAAATCTTAGGCAGAAAATCCACTGAGAAGTGAAAATGATGCTTTTTTTCAGCAAAACATGAAAATAATCAAATACAAATAATATTTGTCCCAATTCACTTTGAAAGCTTCTGATTTGTGAAGTGCATTACACAGTAAGTTTTCCATATGAGGGCAAAGAAACAGCTCAGTCAGCCCTTCTGAGAAAGGGAATATATGCTGATCCACCAAGGTATAAGCACCACTTTCTTAAGAAAAGTAGCAATAAAATATTCTCTGATTTATATGCCTTCTAGAGATAACAGTAGACATGTCTCGCACACAGATTTCAGGTATAAAGTATTCAACAGTGCTTAGTAAGGAGTCTGATCTCATCATGATTTAAGACTAATAATTACAGTCTGCAAGGCAGGTTCAGAAAGTCTGTAGCTTTGTCTTTGTACTTATTTCTATTACACATGATACAAGAGATTAAGTCTATCTTTTCAACATTAACCATCATACAATAAAGAACATATACATTACAAAAACGTGTTTATTCACCCCATATTCACCCTCTCATTCTCTCTGATGGAGCTCTGAACTGTGCACTATATAACTTGCAATTGTTTCATTAAGAAACTTTAAAGAAAATCAGGTTATATGACTACATTTCAAACATTCAGACGCTAGAACCATTACTGTTTCTAAAGAAATGGAAACTGCATACTGTTCATCAGAAACTAATCTTTATAGTGGTTGCATTCATTAGACTCTAGATCTTAAAGTGGATTTTATAAGTCACATTTAACACAGTAAATATTCCTTTTTAGGAAGTTATATAAACAACTTACAGCATCTGACCAGCTATGCACTGACATTCTCTCTCAGCAGTGTTTTGTTCATCCACCTGTGAGCTTTCATATGAGGCTAAGCAGTTCTTGTATGTCAATTGGTTGGTGAAATATTTAGAGAAATATGAATATTACAGCAACATAATAAAATTGTATATAAACATCACTTAATATCTCTTTAGCTACATGAGGCTGATGTCAGTTGTATTGCCCATTATGCAAGATTTCATTGAAAATATTTCATTCACTTATATGTAGCAGTGCTTTAGAATGGTTAATATAATATGAAAAGGTAATACTGGACACTTTCAGACATCGACAGGATGATCCCAAAGAAAAAGCAGGAGACATCATTAAGAATTAATGAGTTGAAACATGACTCTGTGAACTGCACTGTAAGAATAATTTAAATGATATCCTGACTGCCTAAGCCTTAACATGAAAATATAACTAATCACATGCAGAGGTCAAGGTTTTATACTACAGAATTTAAAAGAGAGGACTTATTTACTATGGATAAAACGGACAACATTCTGGCTTACTTTTACTATAACCCATTTCACTTGTAGATATCTGAAAAAGAAGAATTATATACACATTCTATTTTAGATATAATTGTAAAAAAATGGAAGGAAATCATTTATTTTTATGAGTTATCCACTTTGAAGGTGATATATGGAAATGAACTTTGTCCATAACCCTTGCCTGACACCATTTTTGCCATTGCTACCAATTTGTAGAAATGTCCACATATTTTTATAGATTGTACAATAAATAAGATTCAAACTTATCATCAGTAGAACTGCAAACAATTAAATAAAGATAATAATTCCTTTGCAGCATAGGGAACACTCACCAATCAATTCTGCACATCAAGTAATGGTAGACATACCACTCACTATAATTTAGACAATCAGACCTTGCAGCAGATCCTATAGCTCACTCCAAACATGTAATAACCTCTGACAGATGGAAGGGGGGGTCAGAAAATGGGGCCACAAAACACAAACCACTCTTACTCTGCCTCCACCCTTCTCAAACATCCACTAATGTCACACTAAAAAGGTGTTAGGGAGGGAGGTCTTGCACCAAACATCCACACTAAGGAGGCCAAACTCTCCATACCTAGCTAAATATAACCTTCCTTGACACTTCCCAAACTCTGCATCACTTCCTAGCATTAGGGTTACCCCCAGTCTCTTCTAATATCCCTTCCGTCTCAGCTGTTCCTGCTCCACCTACTAGACAGGCAGGACACTCACATACCCATTTTCCCAACCAGCAGGCCACATGCATCATATCTCCTTGCCCACCACAAAGGCAAATACAGACAAATACATCTGCTTTAGCAAACGGCATTTGTCCATACCCCCTACCTGACTCAAAAATGACAACAGATATGCCATTGCAACTAGCTTATTACATTTTTTTACACATCTTTATAAACTGTACAACAAATAACATACAAACTCAATATCACAAGTATTACAAACAATTAAGTAAACATCAGAACCAATGAAAGTTAATATGGGGGAGAAGGAGGCATGGAATGAGTTCCTGGAAGCCTATTAGTTATACTGGCAAATAAGAACTAATACCAAGAGTAAGCAAAGGCTTAAAACTTATTCATGAGGGTTTGAGACTTTTTAATTGTATATTCCTGACATTATATTTACTATTAATATTTACTTCTTAGTTTTTTTAAGCAAATAGTTATGTGATATATTTATTTGTGCTGTGTAATTGTTGGGGTTAAATGGGTCATGTAACTTATGAGGCTATATAATTCATGGCCGATAATGTTTGTATTGTTCTAGTGAAGTTGAGTATTTATTGAGATGAAAGTGCTCAACAAATTGCACAGGTTTTCAGTTTTAATAAAATGTGTGTGGTGTTATCCCTACAGTGTTTTTTTTTCTTTGGTTCAAATGCCTATTTTATGGTACGTTTAAGATAACAGTTCCATACCTCTTAACTGCTTATTGTAAGAATTCTGGACAAAGCCAGACATAATGGGGGGAGAAAAGCTCAAAAATAGGGACAGATTTTAAATATTGCTCTAATAAATTTAGAAAGTCATTAGAATAAGTGGATTTGCATTAACATGCATGTACTGATAAATGTGAAGTCTGAAACTCAAATGTATGTCATTATACAGTGACTTCAATCCTTGGATCATTCCAGTGATTTGCCAGAAAACCACACATTTTATGAAGAAAAGACCAAAAATATGAGGCAAAAATCTGTACATTCTGCAAAAATCTGGACAGTTGAGAGCTATGACACAGTTCCTTGGTGCATGAGGAATACTCACCAATCAGTATTCCACTACAAGCAGAGTTAAATATACCGTTCACTACAGTTTAAACATTCAAACCTTGGAGCAGCTTACCACCCCCTCAGTCCACCAACCAGTCTGCCCCTCACAGGCTGGCCCCACCTTTCATTATATACCTTAAACCATATCCCTCAAAATAAAGCAAAATGCACATTAAACAAATAAACCCACTCTGCTTAAATGAACCCCCTCAAATCAGTATCAGCTTCCACTTCTATTAGTGACATCCCTATGATCGAGCCTAGTTACCGCCCTTGCCATCTTGTGGTTCGCAAAATATCTAGCCCTCTGTATCCTTTTTAAAATTATCAGTTTTCCTCCATAACAATCAAGGTATAATGTGAGGTCATATGCAATCATCTGAGGTTACTTCTGTTTAAACAACATCAGATCCCTTACAATCTGTGCCAGCACCTCCTCTTCAGTAACCACCCCAGATCATTTTCAACTAATTGAATAACAATGGTGAAAAAATGCCTAACACTGCCTGCACTTCATCCTTTTTGAGCATCAATTGATGCAACCTCATTAATTGCTCTGAAACCACTCCAAATTACAGCACACATACTGGTCTCATGCCCTAACAAACATCCATCTGGGCTTATTAATACTCATCTCACAGCCCAAAAAACAAACAAAAAAAAAAAATACCCAAATAATAATCTTGCCACCACCTTGTAAATTAACCCACTGACAAACTAATGTACATTATCTTATATACGAAAAAAAATGCCCATATTGACAATCTTTCAGGTCTTTTTATCAATTCAGCTAATCTACTTTCCTCAGCCAAATCAGAATCGTACCCTACATGAAAGTAAAAAAAGCTGAAAGTCTATCCCCATAAAATCCCCTGCATCCCCAGGCCTTTCCTTAAAACTCACACAAGTTCAGCTGTTAGAATAATTCTACCATCCAAGGAGTGAAAAGCCAAATCACCAAACACACAAATTATTTTATTTTATTTTACATTTGTTAACTGGGGGTGTCTGACTAAGCCGAAAAGGGCCTTTTTCAGCAGAGGCCTGGGGAGAAAAGCTCCACACAGAAAACTTACAGATACATTTAGATATTTAGACATGATAAGTATACACACAAATTACAATAGACATATTTTACAGTGGTATGCAGCACATCAACAGTTACAGTGGAGAGAAGAAACAAGAAAATATTAATTTAAAAATGAAGTTAATTAATAGATTTGTGGTGTACAGCTGAAATTTGGAACATAGGTAGAATATATACATAGTACACAGGTATAGTACATGCATTGTACATTAGCCAGTGTTTGTAGTAACAGTGAAAACTGTTATCAAGTACTCTAGGTTTAGTATATATGTGTACCTTAAGCTCAATTCTTTAGCCCATGCAATGGGACATAACAGCCATTCCAAATTCGTGTGCAAAACCACCTTTCACCCCCTCTCTTTTTGAATCACTTTCAGTTGGCAAATCCATAACCTCAGTGCCAACTCTGATACACAAGTCTTTCCATTTCTAGTTGCCTAAAAGCTCACTAATCCTAAAAAGTCCTGAACATATAAACACTGGTTACATAGTCCACATTACATAAGCCAACTATTTTGCTGCAACAGCATACAACCCTTTGAATAACACTCTGAGCAATTGTTTGTTTACCAGAAACCTGCTATCCTCACTCAAACCATTTACTCTTTCTCAACCTTTTACTGTTCTACTAATCACCCATATCTTAATAATATTTATTAAACCTGCTAACGTAGCTGCTGCTTCAAGGACTGCTAAATGAAACTTTAATGACCTTACAGTCTCCACAAGGGCCAATCCATTAACTAAATGCCCAACCAACAAAACAGCTGATCAGTTCCTATCATGAACTAGCAGATATTCCACAAAAGAAGAAAAGGAGGCAATTGCTGAACTCTATACCATCCAGTTAGAGGCTGACCAAGACTGTTGAATTAACCAAATTGCTACAGCCTACCAGTGTTCCACACCTCCTTGGGTATCCCAGCTGGGTGATCTGGTGCCTCTCGTACTAGAAATTGGAGCTTGTAAAAATGAAAGGAAGGAAGAAAGACTGTCAGCTATCACATTCAACCTCTCCTGAACACGTCTAGCTGAAAAAAATAAAATTAATTGACAAACTATGCAAAATTACCTTTCTGCAAACCAATATAACCCAAACAGACCTGGTCAGTTTCCTAGACAAAACCTGAACAACGGCCTTACTTTCTGAATGACGTACCACCCTTTTATTTCATAATTTATTTTTTAAAGTTACCGGTGCAACCCAAATGGGGATCATTTCCTGAAATGACACACCTTTCTTCCATCAGTAAGGCCATACTGCAGGCCATTTCACTTGAAACTACTCTCTATCACAATATGCTGCCATACTTTGGCCCTACTGCATCAGTGAACAAATGCAAATCATCATCCAAAAGTCATTCATCCAGCCAGAATGATACATCATTGAACCTGGCCCAAAATATACTTCATAAGTCCACATCCTCTTTGGGCCTCTGAGTATCTCTAGTCCTGTTATGTCTAAGCCTTTCCCTTCTCAGTACATTGGACACCAACCTAAAAAAAATTCTGCCTGGCCCTATCACTCATTAAGTAAAATTCATGAGCCCAAGTTATTCCATTACAAACTTGAGTCTCAACTTCTTCTTCTTTCCTCTGAATGATTAAATCTTGACCCACAGCTTCTTCAGATTCTCCTGCAACAAATAAAACAAATCACGTTCAGAATTCAATCCCAGCCCTAAGAAGCTTAAGACTTTTCTTGGGCCCTCAGGTTTATCCTGAACTTTTGGCACACCCACTTCCTCATACAGCTTCTTAAAAGTTCTGCATCCTGCTTTAGCCTCCACTCACCCTTTTCCAATAAGCAAGAATCATCCAGATAGTTGACCATCCTCTGGTTGTGACTCACTTCTGCCAAAGCCATTGCAATACTGAATATTATAAAAGTTGTGCATCCCATGGACAAAGCAGTACTTCCCCCTCCAAACACATATCCCAACAAGGGACAGTCTTCCTCATAAAGTAGGCAGATGGCAAAAAGGCATGTCAATATCCAATTTCACTAATCAAGGATTCCTAAATTCCCTAATTACCCTGACTGCACCATCCATGAGGCATACTACATCAGAACACCAGACCTAGCAATGTAATCATTTGTTGAACCTCCTTCAGGGTATGATAGAAGATGAATTAATCTAGACTTGTCAGACTTCTTTTTGGGAGCTAAGCCCAATGGCAAAATATGAAACTCATGAAAGGGTGTTACTTTAAAAGGGCCTTCTGTATTATCCCCTCCCTTCTCTTAAATGATCATAAATTACCATACACCACATCAGTACAACCCCCCCCCCCAACTGTTGACTTGATAGGAAACTTCGACTTCAAACCTTGTATCAATTCTTCTACCTCACAATGAAGAGGATAATCCTCTAATAAGGCAGAAAAAACTGTTCATCTTAATGAATTAATGAAAAGGCCTGCCTCCCTGCTTCCCTGCCAAGCATCAAAAGGAAGGGCACTTTTTGTCTGATAAAACATAACTGTTCCTCTAATGGTCGCCAGTGCTGTCATAGTTTGTTTTTACATTATCCTGCAGCATCAAGATTATCTTAGAACCCTTATACTAGCACTTTTCCACTGCATGACTGCCACCAAAGTTAGAGTAAATATGATTAAACTTACAGGCTGACCAAGAACATTACCCATGCTGAAAGCCCAACATGTACATCCTTCCTTGGCTCCTTGATTGTCTAATATGGTTGTGACCTAGATATCAGTGTGTATACTCTCCAACCACAGCAACTTATAGGTTCATAAGTGTGTACTAGGTTAATGGCCCTGGAGCCTTTACAAGCCTAGCCCATAGGATTATCCTGGCATCATGCCACCCAACCTTAGTTCCTAGTGCCTTTGTCGAGTAGAGTCACTGGAGTGATCCCCAGGGTGAATTTTCTATTTCACTTGAAAAGGGTCAGTGAGGTGCTCTGCTTGACATGTATAGTAACTCTGTCCCATAGCATGGGCAGTCTCTGGGTTATGAGCCTGTCCCTCCAGCATGTTCTGTTGATTGTGGTAATGAGGTTGAGGTCTCTAGAGCGTGTGGTGCGGAAGGATTGGGATTTCTTTAGATGTAGCATTTCTAACAGAGCTGGGTCAGACATGGCTTTGTAAGTCAAGCAAAGATCGCCTCTAAGTTGATGATATGAGACATAGAATAGTTGGAGTTGTTTGAGTCTGTCCATATAGGACAAGTATTTAAGGCCTCTTTGTCAGGTACTTTTGCAGCCTCTCCAGTTGTTGCAGGTATTATCCACTGCTTGTCATACCATAACCATCTGATCTGCTAATACTAGGTTACCTGGCCCTCTATGCTGCACAGCTGCCACTATGCCTAACTGTCTCTTCACTTATTAAACCAGTTCATCATACCTCAAAAGCTGCTGCAGCCTACTACCTTTATCTCATCTAAAACTTCTAACAAATCTGCTACATGATCAACAGCAGGCAAACCTAACGCTGCCTTCCTACAAGCTCACAATATTCATCATTACCTGATGATGGCTGACGCCAAGCCACTATAACCCTGCAGACCACTATAGTCTGCATCCTGGATCTCCTTCTCATCTTAATGGAGGTGTTGTCTCTGTTCTATTTGGCTTCTGGCTTCTGCTACCTGCACCCGTAATCTGTGGCTCTCAGGAATGTCTGACATGACTCTAGATGTGCTTTCATATCTTTAAACAATGCTTTTGCCTGTGACACAATCTGGGCCCAATGCTCCTTCTGTGCTTGAACTTCCAACATCTGCAACATAGAACACTACAGGCTACTACTGTGATAGCACTTTCCTATACCCAAGTCTGCCTCTCCCAACTGATCTGTTTTAATCCCCTCCACCTCCAACAAGTGCTATACCTCACCACTTTCCATCCCATTTTTCCTTATCATTTTGCCCTTATGTAACTTTCCTTTTTTAATTATAATTATTGCCCTTAGCTATGCCTTTACCCATAAGCACGTGGTACTACTAGTATTGGAAATGTCTTAATAGTTTATTTTTAATTATAATTTTGTGTGTGTGTGTGTGTGTGTGTGTGTGTGTGTGTGTGTGTGTGTGTGTGTGTGTGTGTGTGTGTATATATATATATATTTATTTATTTATACATCATTTATTTATTTATTTTTATGCCCTATCCAACCCTCCCCAATTACTTGCCTGATCATCAGCTCCTGCACCAAGAAGAACTAATCACTGCAATCAGTTAAACAGTGCAATCAGGAACCCCTGACAGCTTAAAAGAGTGCATCTCAATTCCTCTTTCCTGATATAACCAATACTATAAACCTATCATTTAACATAATTTCTTACACTGTAATTACCCCTAACACTCCACTTACCATTGTAGCGGGGGTTACAAGAGATGGTGCTAACTTAAAGAAGAGTTGGGCCCATCCCTATACATCAGGGACAATTGTTCAGTATCCACAGGCTAAGCAATGCTCTTAATTTGGCGCTTGGCTGGCATAACAGTCTATCAGTAACTTGCTCTTCTAAGGGATATGCAGTGTGCCCGTCAGGTATCTCGCATTATTCAATGACTTCCATCCTCATAACCACCACTTGCTAGAGGAAAACAACCTCAACAACTAAGAGTCAAAGGTATGAAGTGCTGAAAAAGTGTGGCTAGTTGAGTAGTATGCCAGCCACCTGTGCTTCAGCCTACTTTAACATCCTATGACCCCACCCTGACATATAATTTCTACTTGTCCCATCCTATTCTTATTATATATCAGTCTATATCTATATCTATATCTATATCTTTCTATATGTGTATACACACACCCCCGCATACATATATATATATATATATATATATATATATATATATATATATATATATGTGTGTGTGTGTGTGTGTGTGTGTGTGTGTCTAACAGAGTTACTATTCCCTAATAGCTTACTTAATTAGAGTAGTACAGATGATGTGGTGAATGGTTCTTCTGGTTGTTGTCAGCCAGAAGACCGAATACAGAACACTCAGTCTCTCTAAGAGACTTCTCAAAATAATATCTAAAATATTACTGCTGGGATAGCTTGCAGAATCAAAAAACCACTACAGAAGGTGGTAAAGTGAAACACGCAAAATGGCAAATAATAAACCAAACCACGTGAAATCAAAATGTCAAACTTTAATAATAAAGCTTTCAAACATGAACCTTCATAAGTATAACATCTTTAAAACAAGAACTCATTTAAATATGCAATAAAACAATCACATGATACACACAGCCAATAATGATCAAGAGATATCTGACAGCCAATAATGATTAAGAGATACCACACAGCCAATAATGATTAAGTTCTTATCACCTTAGTGAGTCAGAGACTTCTCTTCTGAATAGAGGTACCAAATGTATTCCCTCTAAAGCTGACACTCTAATGAATGTTTTAACCGATTTGAAAGTTTTCTGCCAAAACTTGAACTTGAAGTTATGTTTCAGAAATACTCCCTATTATTGGTTCAGTGATTAATAGGAGGTCTAGTGTTTTTATTACTGTTAGTCACCTCATTAATACTGCTTTCAGTGAGATTTGTGATCAACAAATTCACAATTTTTTTCACCGGGGGTGACACAAAAAATGTTATAACTTCAGTTATGAAAAGTATAAGGTATTGCTTAATTTAGAGAGTAATCATGACATCATTATAAAGGAGGCAGACAAAGGTGGTGCTACTGTCTTGATGCACAAAGACAATTCTTTAGTTGGTGTTGAAGATATGTTGAAAGATGCTACTGCCTTTGTGGAAATTAATATTAATGATTTACAAAAATGTATACAAAATGTTAATTTAGCTATTTATGAGTTACAAATTAATGATGACATGTCATTGGATTTATTTCATTATTTTTCTGTTCCTAGTCCAGTCATACCCAGGTTATATGGCCTCCCTAAGATCCATAAATGTTTGTAGAAGCCCCCAATGAGGCCAATTGAATTGGGAAGGGGGTGGACCACTGAATCCATATCATTATACCTACAGAATTGATGTGATTGCTTAAAATATGTTAAGAGCTTTATTAAAGATACTGGCGACTTTCTCACTCAACTTCGTGAATCGTATGAAGTTAATTCCATTGCTGTTTTCTTGTAACATTGGATATTGTTTCATTATTTACAGTTATTTCTATGGACTATGGAATTTGTGCTATAAGAGAACTCAGTGGAAATAGGCAAAAAGAATGGTAGACAAATTGAAACAATATGTGAATTACTGCAAGAAGTTTTTAGAGAATAATGTTTTCCTTTTTGATAATAAATATTATCATCAACTAATAGGTGTAGCTATGGGGACACCTGTGGGAAATACCTATGCAAATTTAGTGTTAGGAAAATGGGAAAATGTACATATTTTTGATAACTCTACTCATCTAAGATAGTATTCTTTCATAGATTTGTTGATGATATTTTTTTCATATGGGCTGACACCAAATCGGAATTATTACAATTTGTTGATTATATTAATACCACAACCGACTTCCTAAATTTTAAACTTTCTTATTTCAACTCAAAAATCAATTTTTTGCATATTGAATTATATGTCACTGACACAGGTTTAAATATAACTGTGTATAGGAAACGTTCATATAAAAATAAGTATCTTGATAGAAGAAGTATACATGTACGCTTTGTCTTTAAGAGCATTGTGAAGGCACAATAAAGTCACATCAGTAGGTTGAATACTGATGATGACACCTGCCTTGTTCAAATGCACAAAGTGACCCAACAGTTTCTTAATAGAGGGTATGATCAAATTCTTTTAGACAGCTTTTTCATGAAGTCTGTAGCGAACAAATTAATACAGCAAAACCATATTTTGTCTCTTTGGAGCCTTATGGTTCACGTTTTAGAAATAACAATGTTAATAATAATATATATTATGTTACTAGATTTAATAAATATAGCAGAGACATAGAAAATATTATATGGAAAAAAATGTGTATTTTGTTGTCTCTCCCTGAATTGGCTAAATTTATTAATAACTTCCCATGTTTTTTCCAATAAAAATTGTCCTAGCCTCAAGCAGCTTCTTTGTTATAAGTATCTTCGACAGAGTATAAAAGTTACATCAACTAGGCAGGGAACTTTTTCCTGCTATAATTGTTCGATCTGTGAGGTCATTAGTAAGGAGAAATGTTTTGTACATTCAGTTACCAACAAGAGATATGTGTTAAGATGCTATGTCAATTGTAACATGGACAATATTGTATATTTAGCTACCTGCAGACTCTGTTCTGCTTTTTGTATAGGCAAGTCAACTAGAAAGTTAAAAGAAAGAGTAGTTGAACACAGATCAGAAATTCACAGAGGTATTGTAACCAATGCTTTGGCTTAGCATTCTAAGGAGAATGGGGAAGGTCATTGTTTTATGTTTAGGGTTCTTGTAATTTTTAAAGACCCCAGGGGTGGTGATTTGAACAACAAGTTGGAATGAAAGGAATATGAGTGGATTTTGAGGCTTAATGTTGATCACTCCCCTTGAATAAATAAAATGGTTTATATTAAACAAGTTTTAAAATTTAAGCAGATGCAATTGAATTAGTTAGCTATTAACCATTATGGGCTGTGTGGTATCATGTGATTGTTTTATTGTATATTAAAATGAGTTCTTGTTTTAAAGATGTTTTACTGATGAAGGATTATATCTGAAAGCTTTATTATTAAAGTTTGAGGTTGTGATTTCATGTGGTTTGATTCAGAGTTTGCAGAATGGCATAAATTCTGGTCATCTGATGTCTACTTCTCATGCAAATCCCCATTGCTGGCAGCTGGCAGGACTTATCACCTACCTGTAAAAATACACATACAAGGGTTTTTGCTCAGATCTTTGGCAGGTGCTGGAAGTCATAAAACAATTACATTCCTCCACACTTCCAGATAGAAATTGGTTTACACTAAAGACAATACAGAAAACTTCCTAGTACAAAATTTGTGTCTCTGGCTGGCTTGAAACCTGTGAGATAGTATCTTTATGGCCTAGTCTATAAAGTGATTTAATTTCAAATATTTTTCTAAAGTTTGCTGAACTGAGGTTAACCCCCCAGTTTCCTCTGTTAAAACATATGCATTCAAACAATTACAATACTGCATGCATATTTCTGTTCTCTCCAGTAAAGCACACTGTGCATACATTTCAAAACCAAGCAGTTTACCAATATCTTTTCAACACAAACATATATAGAAATCATTTTGATATACACATGACATACAGTTCTAACATATTTGTAACACCAGCATCTGGTATGAATCAGTTTGATATTCACAAATGACATATAATTATTTACAAAATTCTACCTAGCTGTGCTGGTAGAACCTCCTTCACACATCACATGAAGCATACCCATATATAAAAAAAAAAAAATATATATATATATATATATATATATATATATATATATATATATAGATATAGATATACAAGTTTATAAACCTAACAGCACCCCTATACTTTCCAATCTCATAATCCCATACAAAAATCTCAATTCTCTTCGCTCTTCCAGCAAACTTCTTGCTAGCATAAGCAAGTCTTGCAACATGGCTGGAGTTTCACTGTTTTCCAACTCTGTGGGAAAAAACTGGAACTTACTACCTAATGACCTAACTTTAATTTCTTCACTGCCTTTCTTTAAACAAAACCTCAAAAGACACCTCAAATCAAACTGGCTATGCCCCTGTAGCAACCCTGATTAACCTTCTCCTTCACCACAAATATTTCTTCTCTTGAACCTCTACCTATTCCACATTCTTTGCGGTAGGACTGTAACTGGTTTACAGAATTCAACATACTGATGTAATCTATCCTGCTTAATGCTCTGAAAATCTCTATCCTGTTAATATGCTGATAGTCTACATGTATCTCACTGCATATTGAATTATCCTATACATATTGTCACCTCTACTATTGTAAATGCCTACATTACTCTAGTAATACTGCTGTAATTTATTGTATTCTAATTACTTCCTGCTTTTTGAAAAATCTTCTATTGAAATCCATTCATCTATTATGTATTAATACTGATTTTTAATTTTTAACTGTTTTTTAATTATTTTTTAATTTTTTAAATGTTTTTTTTTTAATTTTCAAATGTTTTTTAATTTTTTTAATTTTTTAACTTTTAATTTTTAAATGTTTAATTTTTAATTTAAATGTTTAAATTTTTATTTTTGTTTCACTGGAGCTTTTCTCCCCGGGCCTCTACTGAAAATGGAAATCTATCCATTTAGACTAGCCCGGTTAACAAATGTAAAATAAATAAATAAAATAAATAAATAATGAATAATCACATGTGAGTTTGATCGAAACAGAAAACATCGAACAAACTCACTGGTGATTACCATAAATCTCTAGCAAAATCATCACAAAAAGTAATCTCAAATGTAAACTAGTAGATTACATTTGTGATACTTTTTATATGGGGGCTTTCCGCCATACCCTCTGGAATTTAAAGATACTAACTCCAGGCTCTCACCGACCTGAAAAAAGAGGTAAAACCCTTGAATTATGCAATGGTCAATATAATATTTGACTGTTACATAATTTGACAAACTGTACCAGTGATGGAAAACACCACTATTTCACCACGCAATAAAATGCATGTAGTGATAACTCGTATAGCCCATATATATATATATATATATATATATATATATATATATATATATATATATACATGTATATGGGTCTACCTGATAAGACTGACAAGCCAAAACAACGACAACGAGATGACCAACACCAGAAGACCGACAAAGCAAATACTCAACAAGTTGGAATCCCAACACTGAAAACACCGACATGCGACACGTGTGCTGGCATTTGAGTGCAACTGTGTAAGTGTGCGATAGTGACGGACTTTAGGGTTAGGTTTGGGTAAGGTAAGTGTGCTATAGTGATGGACTTTAGGTTAGGGTGCAGGTAAGGTAAGTGTGCGATAGTGACAGACTTTAGGGTTAGGGTGCAGGTAAGGTAAGTGCGCGATAGTGATGGACGTTAGGGTTAGGGTGCAGGTAAGATAAGTGTGCGATACTGACAGACTTTAGGGTTAGGGTGAGGATAAGGTAAGTGTGCGATAGTGACAAACCTTAACCTTGGGTTAAGGTTAGTGCATAGATAGTTGTGTATGTAAGGTTTAGTGTAGGTTTATAAGGTTTTTGGTGTGCTTGTGTTGTTTGTGTGTTTTTTGGAACAGTGATTATTTTTTGTTTTGTTAACTGTCAGGACTGTGCTTTGTCGGGCATGTCAACTTTCACATTTTTGCACTGTCGGCCTTGTGCCTTTTAAGCTTTCGGTCTTATCAGGTAGACCTATATATATATATATATATATATATATATATATATATATATATATATATATACATACATACATATAGATACCTATAAACATATATATTTGTTGGTTTTGGGGGGGGGTTGTTTTCTTTTATTTTGCATACATCCTCCTTAGACGTATGCCTCTCTGCCTCCAGCCTGCCAATGGTATGAGTACTTGAGGCTGGAAGTCACATGTACTTTTCTGACCCTTCTGAGTCACATCAAACCTGTCCCAAAGACAAACAGCAGGACTAGCACCTGCACTCAGAGGGTCATCAAGCATAAAACCAAATTTCTCACTTTTCTGGCCCCTAAAACTGTAACATCCATTCCACCATTAATAAAAAACTGATCTGTATGCACATCTGAGTGTGCAAGTCATGGCAAGAGTCTAAAAATGGCCCAATGCCACCCCTCGTTTCATGCACAATTTTTTAACCAAACTCATTAATGTATAGGAAGAAAATATAAGCAAGGTAGCTCTGTTTCATCAGGCTAATGGGGAAATCTGTATATAATAGCCATCAGATGTTTAAATTAACTTCAGTTTTACCCCCATCACCCTCAGCTACCTCCAGGAAACAGCCTCTACAATTAATCAATAAAGAACAGGTCCTCACTGCATTCTGCAAATCTAAAAAAAACTGCATCACTGGGTCATGTAAATATCCCAGAATGTCTCCTTAATAGTTTGAAACATGATATCTCAGGCCAACTAGAATGTCTGTTCAACCACAGCCTCCAGACTGCAACGGTCATCCCTCCACACAAAGGGGGGCTATCAACAGCCCTAGGGAACTACAGACCCATAAGTTTGACTAGTCTTATATGCAAGGCCATGGAAAGAGTTATCATGGACCTGATAAACAAAGACATACAAAATCTTCAAACACTGGAACCATCCCAGTTTGGTTTTATCAAGTGCAGGTCATCCCTATTAAACCTACAGAACTTCTTTGAGAAGGTCACTAGAACCATGGATAAAGACAAAACAGTGCATACTGCCTATCTCAACCTGACAAAGGCATTTGACACAATACCTCACTCAGGTGTTATAGACAAACTTAAAAATTTAGGCATAAATCCCTGTATCATCCAATGGGTAGCCAAATGGCTCACAGATGGGACACATGAATATAGGATAAGGGACTCAACCTTAACAAGAGGCCTGTTACTAGTGGTGTATCACAGTGCTCTATTCTGGGACATCTCCTGCTTGGAATATACTTCTCTGAGGTCAAGGAAAATGTATAGGGCTGTGGTTAACCAAATTTGCTGATAATTGTAACTTGGAAGCAATCACTGAATCCCCCCAAAGATGTAGATATCCTATAGGAGGGTCTGGCATACACACATAATTGGTGCCAGAACCATGGCCTAAAACTCAGTGCTCAGAAATGCATAATTACACCCTTTGGTAAGACAATATGCCTAGCAAATTACAATATTGATAACATTCCCCTAAGAGCAGAGCCAGTGGTAAGGAGCATGGGAAATCAGGTTGACAGTAACCTGAACTTTGATCACCATGTGTCCATAGTGCTGAGAACATCTTTCTATGTGGCACAGCTTATAAGTAAAGGTATGGCATCCAGATCTGAGGATAGCATAGTCCCATTATATTTAGTGCTCATTAGACTAATAATTGAGTGCAATACACCCTTCAGCATGTACCTGACCAGGCATTTGCAACAGCTGGAGTGGCCACAGAGGTTCCTCACTAAAAGAATACAGGGTGCAAATAACGTGTCCTCTGTGGGCATAACCTACAAGTCATTCTCTGATCCAGCCCTGATGGAGCTGCTACACATTCACAAAACAAGCAGCACTAGAATTATCAGATCTAAGGATCTAAATTTCATTGGTGACATAAACAAAACACGTTGGAGGGATAGGTATATGTCTTACAGATTACACATTCTCATGTGAAGCAGAGCTCATCCCTAGGTCTATTCAAACTCAATACAGATTACTGGATGGGAATCCTCAAATTCTTTCCCCTAACACCCTGGTTTGTTGACTTTGTCCCTTATGGACAGGGGCAGCTTGTAGATGCCCTAAATCACAGGTATATACCAAAACCATTCTAGTCTTTGGGCATTGATAATCAGGAAAATTGGGACATGAATGGCTATACATAAAAAGGTTCTAGGGTCATTAGCCTACTAACCCCTCAGGGTCTTATGATCATGTGGAGCAGCAATTCATGATTTGCTGCACTGGCTAGTTAATCTAAAACTTTCCAGTAACAAAAAAAAAACAATGGATACCTTCTGCACTCCCTCTACCTTATAGGCTTTCTCCCAGACCCATGAGAGAATAAAGACAAAAAAAATACAGAATGATAATTGTCATCCTTACCTCCACCTGCCAAAATATTCCACAAGCAAGTGGTGCTTATCTTGTTAATAGACTACTACCTACTACTAGCCAAAACCTATGGTCATTTGCATGTGGGTAAAGGTACTGCTTGCACCAAGCACTAAAGATGAAAAGGCCAGCCCACCCCCAAACCTAGCTATATATATAAAACCTCTCTTGGCACTCTCCCTACTCTATATCACTGCCTAGCCATAGTTCACCCCAAAACATCTCCAACATCTCTTCTTTCTTAACTCTTCCTTCTCCACCTGCATAACAGGAAACATATACATAACAATCCTCTCATCTAGCAGGCCACATGTATCATATCCCCCCTACATACAGGCATTTATGGACAAACACATCTGTTTTAGCAAACCACATTTATCTACAAAATCTCAGCTGAAAGTTGCAACTTTAGTATGTGCATCACAAACATTAATCATTCCTTTAACCATTGTCTGATGGACTACATCAATAACTTATCCAGGCTGCTTAAGAACAAATGTTGCTTCTGAAACTGAAACACTGACATTACTTTACACATAAAACATAGTACCACTGCCCCTTTGAGTGTATAACTCTAGGCTGACTGACTATTCTGAACTTTGGAACTCCATACATACTAGAATAAGGAAAGATTGGTTATCTAATAGAAGTGGTGCAAGGGCAGTGACTCATTCCTGTACCCCAACAAAATATACTAACTGAGGTCACTTTGGTGAGCATTATATTTTGCTGATGATAGAGTAGATACGGTAGTTTTTCTGGAGCAGTAGGTTTCAGAATCATGCATTTCGGTGTATGTGTGGAATTTACAGCTTTGGAATTTCTTTTTTCTTTTTATAATTTTAAGGATCCTCTTCTCCAACATTGACCCTTTTTTTATTCATCTTCACATGGCCCAGTCATTCCTTAATAGACATTCTGAAAGTTGAGGAAGAGACATCATATACTGTGGTGGAATAAGATTTTTTTTCTTTATGCAGTGGTGCATGGTTGTAATAATAGTTAAGGTTTTCACCTCCAAAAAGCTTTGATCCTGACTTCTGACAAATGCCTGTGTGGAATTTGCATGTTCTTCCCACATCTCTTTGGGGTTGCTCCATCTCTCATAAATATTTTTTTTTTATCTCAAACTTGGAAAGTATAAAAAACAAATACATCCAAAATTTAAGGCATGGGCAACAGAACAGACAACCGTAGGTGCCTATTGGAGGAATAACTGTGTAGACAAACTGCTTTAGGCATCAGCTGTGGTGCACAGTATTCTCTTGATAGAAGAACATGGATCAGAGACTATAAGCTGTGTCAATGCTATCCAGTCAGCGGTGGAAAAATTGGCTCTAGATAATTCAGTCACACTGACTGACATCACCAAAAATGGGCATGGGTATTTGCCAATGATAAGTGTGTTGAGATCCCATCCTTTTTATAACCTACATCACAAAACCTTGCTAATGGTGGAGGTTGATGTGCTTCTATTGACCAGAGTGTGTCCACTATAAAGCCCACTAGCCACGGTTCAATTAGCTATGGGCCAGCCAGTGTCCAGCTTTCTAGTCTGGATTACCTGTGATAGCTCTGAAGGCTGGACATAAAAGAAACGTTCATTGCTAAACAATGAACCAAGGATTGCTACATAGAATGTAGGTTAAGTGACAGGGTACCGTTTCGGACTGGAAACCATGCTGGCAAGGAGGAGACTGGACATTGTTGTGCATCAAGGAGACAAAATGGAAGTCTTTGTCTTGGAATTTAATCTACTGCTCAGGAGGACAAAGGTAGAAATGGTGTGGGAATTGTGAAGAGGGAGAGTCTTCTGATGACAGTGAGGGGTGTCGTCAGAATAAGTGATAGAGTCATGGCAATCAGACTCCAGTGTATAGATATGCTGATATTATGAATACGATCCTATGTGTCACAACAGAACTGTGATGTTGAGGGAAAGAATGCATTCAGGTAGCAGCTGCAGGACCTACTAGAGAAGGCAGGACAACAGAAGCTGGTGTTGATAATGAGGGGCATGAGTGGTCATATCGGTACAGACAGAACAACATATAATGATTGACTGGGTCCACATGGGTGGGACAGCAGGAAAAAGAAGAAAAGGCTGTTCTAGACTTCTATGTGGCAAATGGGGTGATGTTGACCATCAGATGGTTCACCAACACAGACATTCATGAGATCAGATACAAGAGTGGCTAACATGCAATTCAGGTAGACTGCCTTCTAATAAGAAAAGGGCAGTGGGGCAGAATCAGAGATTGCAAAGTACTTCCATCCATCCATCCACAACCCCTTTTCCCATTTTTTGTGCATGGGGTCAGTTTGTCACTTCAACATTGAAAATCATCGAGACCCAAGGTTCTCACAATCGGGTGGCTAGACCTGCCACAGATGATCTTCTATATCACATACTTGAGTGCAGACTCACACCTATGGCCAATTTAGAGTGCCCAATGCACCTACTGCATGTCTTTGGAATGTGGGAGGAAACCATAGCACCCAAAGCTAACCTGCATGAATGCAGGTGCATGAATGCAAGGAGGACATACAGACTCCACACAAAAGGCACCCCAGCTGAGAATCAGTCTAGAGGTCCTCGATGTGAGGTGACAATGCTATCTGCTGTGCCACTGTAATGCTCACAAAATCATCTCCAGTGAAATCATCAGCCCACAGCAGAAACCACTGATGGCTACAATCAGCTGAAAGCAGTGGTCATGTAAGTTTCTAAGGTTAACAAACACTAAGTTGAAGACCTAGAAGTTGACTGCAGTGAAAGCATAAGAGTTCAATGAAATACTCACATCTCAAATTCCTCAGGAAGAAGAGGAAATAGCTGGAGCTGAAGAAGAATGGCAGAGCCTCAAAACAACATGTGTGCAGACTATAGAACAAATATGCAGTCGAGCTAGGTATAGAAATAAGGTACATAAGGAAAGCTGCAATGGAAATAAGAAGAAAAGCTGATGATGGAATTCAGAAGTCCAGAAAGTTAATGCAGCACAAAGTGAAAAATAGAAAAGATGAACCAGGTTAACTAGGGATGTTGAGTGGCTAACAGACAGGTTAAGAGAACAGTCACAATAGCAAAAAAAAAAAAAAAAAACTCTCTATCAGCTTCTGGAAAGTTATAGGGCAGTTTGCAGAAAGGAACTTTTATCAGGTTGCAAAGGAGAACCAGAAAGATAAACAAGATGGACATCATTCACCATACCAAAGGAATGCTAGAAAAGAATTAGGGTTAATAGAGCAGTTGCAATAGCAAAAACATGGCGTTAAAGGCATCCTACTTACTTCTAGAAATTGATGCAGCAGATGTCCGAAAGAACATTTTATCATATTTTAAGGCAAAACCAAAAAGATAAAGAAAATGACCATCAAACACAAAACAAGCTTTATGCCAGATGAATTCAGAAAAGCAACAGTCATTCCCTTGAACAAAGATGGAGCTTCAATAGACCATAAGCTTGAACAATTTCATGTGTAAGGCTATGGAAAGGATCATTATGGAATTAATAAATAAAGATATAGGTAACGTAACAGACTCAAAACCAAGACCAATTGGGATTTGTCAAGGGCAGGTCCTGACTATTCACCTTGGTTGACTTCTTCAAGATAGTTACTGAAGCAATACAAGAGGGTATAACAGTGCAGCCACGTGTATAGACTTTGCTAAGGTGTTTGATACCATCCCACATTCAGGTATCATAGGTAAACTCTCTCAACTAAATGTCAACCCCGATGTACCTTACTTGATAATATATTGGCTTACAAAAAGAACCCAGGAAGTTAGGGTGGGCTGTTAAATCTACTCCAAAGGACATGTCACTAGTGTTGTACCCCAGGGTTCAGTCCTTGGGACACTTTTCTTTGGCAATTACTTCTTGATGGTCAAAGGTAGTATTAATCATTTGTGATTAACCAAGTTTGCAGATGACTGCAAACTTGGTATAATCATAAACTCCCAAGACGATGACAGGATCCTCCTAGACAGCCTATCTCATACAAATAGCTGGTGTTGAAACCATGGACTAAAACTAAATGCCAAGAAGATTATAATCATATCCTTTGGCAAGCATGACTCTTCTTGTAACTATCACATTGACAACACACCCCTGAAACTGATTCCGTAGTTAGGGATGTGATGAAACTATGTCAACAATCAACTGTCCTTTGACTGCCACATATCCACTGCTGAAAGGAAGCCATTTTTATTGCATAGTTCACATCTAGATGTACTACAACCAGATCCAGGGATGTAATCATTCTACTGTACTCATCTGTCATTAGCCCAATTGTTGAATATAATGCCCCTTTTGGTTTGTACCTGTCCAGCTACTTGTCACAGCTGGAATGACCATACACTTTCTCACTAAAAACTTAAGGGACAAAATCGTAAAGACTATGCAGACCATCTCAAAGCCTTGTATCTCTTCTCAGTAACATAAAGGTTACTGAGATGCAACTTCTACGTGGTGTATAGAGCTTCAAATGACCCTATTCTGTCAGACCTATTACACATTCACAAGTCCAATAGTATCATAAACACCCAGTCAGGGATCTCATTCTCTTTTGCAAAATGTATAGCACATTTTGGAGGGATAGGTCAGTATCACAGAGAATACTGCTTTTATGGAACTGTCTTCTGTTCCACAGAAAACAAACTGCTTCTCTTACTTTATTCAAGTATAATTTGGATGAATGGATGGGTAGTTGCAAATTCAGCACTGGTTTATCACCCATCCTAAGGGATGCCAGCAGCAACCAGCTCACCAGTACACATGACATTAAAGGCATACAAAAGGAGTACATCCAGCAACTTCTGACTGAAGAAAACCCACAGTAGCTAAACTGCCCCGCACATAGACTATAATGAAAGTGGAAGAAGAACCCACCCTAGAAGAAGTAAGAACAGAACTAATGAAAATGAATTCAGGGAAGAAGTGGGCTCAGAGAAAGATATAGCAAATATAATCAAGATGTAGGGTGAGTTAGGGGAGAAATGACCATTGAAGGTACTCATTGCAGTACAGAGAGAAAGTCATATCCCATATGACCGAAGGATCAGTGCGCATGAACAAATGGGACATCCACAACTGTGGGCAATACAGACGAATAAAATCAAGTCACACTGCATGAAAGACCTGGAGGGACTGATTGACAAATGACCACACAGACTATAGAAAGTAAGACGGGAAATCAGCATTTCAGACTCAGATCAGGATGCAGCACAATGAACCTCATGTTTGCAGTGAGGCACATAGTATAGAAGAAGCTAGAAATGATGGAAAGAATCCAACTGGGCATTTGTTAGACTTAGGGAAAGCATACAAGGTCCCAAGAAAGCTGTTTTGGGCAGACCTGAGATGGTTCAACGTCCTATGACCATAGTTGAATTAATGCAGGCTATATGCAAGGAACCCAAAGGATACAAGTATTAACAGAGACTGGACTCACAGAAGGGGTTCCCAGTAGGAGAGTTTGTGTGCATCAGGGTTCAGCTCTGAGTTCACTGCTGTTCATGCAGGAGATGGACTACATTAGCAAACAGGTTAAAGTTGACAGAGGAACAAACTGCTGTATGCAGACAATGAGGCATTGCATGCGCAGACATTGAACAGGAACTTCAGCAAATGACCGAAGAATGGCAGGTAAAACTGAAACTAAATGGGATGAAATTGTGCATAGAAAAGACAGCTGTCATGGAAGCAAATGGGAGAAATCAGAAGAAGAAGAAGAGAACTGAGATAGAATGGAAAGTATTACAACAGGTTAATTATTTCAAGTGTCTAGCAGGGGTGGCTGGGGAGAAGAGAAGTGTAAATGAGAAATTCAAAGCTAAAATCTATGGGGCTGGACTAGAATACAGTGTCAAAGTTAGTCTGTCACAGAAGAATGTGAAAGAAGCTGAAACATAAGGTATATAAACCAAAAACAGTGATGGGATCAGTACTTCTGAATGAAACAGAAACCTGGGTAGTGAAGAAAGAGCAGTTGAGGAAGTTAGAGATCATGGAGATGAAGTGATTGAGACATCTGGTAGTAGGATGCACACTGTGGAACAGACAAAGAAATGATGATATATGAGCAGAAGTCAAAGTAGCTCCAATTGCTGGAAAGTCAGAGAACAGATTACAATGGTAATGGCAAATAGACAGGAAAGCTAAAAAAACTGGTGAAGAAAGAAGCAGGACAAAGGCAAACATAAAAGTGAATTCCATACAAGAGATGGATGGATTGCATGAGAGAAAACCTGTGACAGTAAGGCATGACTGTTGAAGCTGGTAGGAGAGTGACAGTGAATTGAGAGGGATGGCAACAGCTGACATGTCACCCTGACCCCATGTGCAGAAAATGAGGATAAGGAGGTTGATGATGATGACGATGATGGTACATGAGCCAGGATGGGAAAGAAAAGTGACTACCCAAGTCATCATCAGTTTACAACCCGTTTTGTTAAATGTAGATATCCTGCCCAAGATAGTATAATTTCAAAGTAGTTTATGTTAAGTAAGGTGGGTGTCAGGGGCAAAGCTCTTCTATGGAGATTGTATAGCCTTGCCACCAAGTACAGTCAGGGCCAACAAGGTAAGTTTTTATTCCTGTAATGTTGTCAAATGGCTCTATTGATCCAGTTTGTCTCATCTAAACATACCATATCGGGAAGAACAGCCATGTTGCCAAGAAGGAGAGAAAAGTATTTTTTCTGCATTTCTGAGTGCACTTCCATTAGTAAAACTGCCATGCATCTGCCCATTTATCCCATCATTTGTGATGTGCACATCCATGGCTATCTCGCCAAGTACCTTTGCTAGATAATGCCCTTGCAGCACCTAAAACCAGTACATTCCCTGCTGAGGAAAGAGGGCTGACATCAGCCACACAGCATATTACTAAATTCACAGGTAACTAATCGGTTGACTAGGCATAATAATCGTACCAGTCCTCATGGATTAAAACCATGGTCTTCATGGATAAGAGCCATAGATCCTTCCCTTCATGGATAAAAGCCATGGGTCCTTCCCTTCATGGATTAGAGGCATGGCTCCTTCACTTCATAGGTTCATAGGTTCATAGGTAGATACTAGGCAATCAGCCCTGGGGCCTATACAAGCCCAGCCAAAAAGATACCCTGGCTTTTGCCACCCAAAAAATTTATTTTCCTGTGCCACTGTCAAGCAGAGCCACAGAGGTGATCCCCGGGTTGAATTTCCTATTTCCCATCCAATAATCAAGATTTTTCTTGAAGAGTGCTAATGAGGAGCTTTGTTTGATATAGATAGGTAGTTTATTCCAGAGTATGGGAAGTCTCTGCGACAGGAATCTATCCCTCCAGCATGTTCTGTTTATTCTGGTGACAAGGTTTAGTCCCTAGAGTGTGTGGCTCGGAGGGATTGGGATTTCTTTAAGTGGAGCATGTCCAATAGCTCTGGGTTTGACATAGCTTTGTATGTTAGGCAGAGATCACCTCTGAGTAGGTGATATGCGAAGGAGTAAAGCTGGAGTTTTTTGAGATGGTTGGCGTAGGGCATCTGTTTGAGGTTGGTAATCCTCTTTGTGAGGTATTTCTGTGGCCTTTCCAGTTGTTGTAGATGTCATGTGAGGTACATACCAACAGCCATGGCTCCTTCCTTATGTATTCATGGATAAGAGCCATGGCTCTTTCCCTTCATGGATTAGAGGCATGGCTTCTCCCTTTCATGGATTAGAGGCATGGCTCCTTCCCTTCATGGATTAGAGCCATATCTTCTTCCCTTCATGGATAAGAGCCATGGCTCCTTCCCTATGCATCACAGGTTTTGTTATTTTGTTGTCCATCTGACCATTATACTACATATTACAGATCAGATTTTCATACCTACAATTTCTCTTTCCTTCTTGCTATGTCTCCCTGCCTCTATACTCACATTTTCTGACCAATCCAACAAATGCAGCATTCCCTGTTCTATCATTACTTCAGTTCAATAACTATCTCTTTACGTATTAATTCATGTTATATACTGCAACTACTGAAAAATGACTATTTTTTTGTCTTCTAATATGGCAATATTCTAAAATTCAGTTTTGTAATTATGTTCATTTAATGTTTCATCTCTATCATATGAAACACTTGTACATGGCATTTCCATCTGTGCTTGTGTATCAGTCTTTCTACACTATAATATTTACAAAGAACCCATGACTAAAAGAAAATATAACCTATTACTACAGTAATAAATAAAAACATTGACAGTTATATTTGAAAAATAAAATTTCCTGGTAAACCAGATGACATAAGCATATATTGCAATATGTCTAGCTAACTGGGTTATGTATGGTTCACTGAGGTATCACATTATTTGTCTCAGTAGCTCATTTTAGTATTATGTTGGTTTCCACACTTGCCATTATTAACTTTTTTTATTTATAGAGCCACCACAGACATTCACGTAACTTTGTTCTAAAGCTGAACTTTTGACATTGTTTCAAATGAAATGCATTTTTAACCAGTTTTACTAGATTACATGCCGTCCGTGGTACCAATTTCATTTTCCTGCTTGCATCCCATATACTGTGTACATCCATTTTTCTAGACACAATATCTATCAGATATGGTCTGATCATTGTAATCAGAAGGGGAATAAGGATCTTCTATCATATTCACATTACTGATTTTCTGCTTTAGGAACCATTGAGAACCACAGCATTTAGAATGTCCAACTGATATAACTGTGCACTAAATTTGGTGTACTTCTTAAATGAATCTACAGTTGAAGAAAGCAGGTGACTGTGACTCACAAGAATGGAGTAAAAGACAAAAAAATAAATGAATAAAGTAATTGAATGGGCATTTTAATCCAAATCTATGTCAAGATTAAAAAAGGCAAGTTTTCTCTAAGAAGCTACAATAATGTGATTGTCTTTTTCTGTTTGAGTACAGATGGCTGTTTACCATATTAAATGGCACACTTTTCTGCAGAAAAGAAAAACTGGAAAAATGGAAAATATCAGTGTTGAAGAAATACTACTAAAAGGTATAATATATTTAATGGTACACAAAAAAACAACTAGAAGTCATTTGTTTTAAGTCTGCCCAGGTGATAGCTATGTTCTTTATATTAAATACATAGTTTTGCAAAAACAACAGCTCTTTCATCATAGCTCTCAACTGCTTAGCACAAAAATACCTGGACAAAGCCAAAATAATGGGGGGACAAAGTCCCAAAAATAGGGGCAAATTTTAAATATTGCTGTAATAAACTTGGAAAGTTGCTAGAGTAAAAGGTTTTGTGTTACTATGCATTTTTCTGAAGGATTTGAAGTTTGAAGCTCAAGTGTCTGTCATTCATTAGTGAATTCAATCCTCACTGATTTGCCACAAAAATCCAGAAAACCACAAATTTTATGAGGAGCAGACAAAAACATGAGGTAAAAACCTGGGACATTCTGCAAAAATCTGGACATTTGAGAGGTATGTCTTTTATACATTGTTGATTTGAGTAATATGAAAGGGTTTGTGTACTTGGTGTACTAATAGTTTACATCACTTCTGAGTTGCAGTAGTGGTTTTATTGGATGGGAGGAGCAACTGGGAACAGTTCCCAAACTGCAACACAAAAGTGTGTTCCACTCTTTAAGCGCAACCTTCTAGTATACCCAGGGAAGTCCCAGACATAACTACCCTAGTGATGCTTATTACCCATAATGTTCACTTTAGTGGCTTGTTCAGTAAGAGTGAAGTTATCTTGGTGAAGTGTTCCAAGGATATCTTTTCTACGGAGCTACTTCAGTAGATCAAATTTTTACAAATTCAAACCACATATGGCCGAGACCATATGTTCAAACTTGTAAAAGTTCGAACACTGAAGAAAAAAGTAAAAAACAACAAAAAACAAAACTAAACATCTGTTGCAGGGGGGCTATGCCCCCCTGCACCCCGCACCCCCTACTTAAATATACGAACTCCAAGATCGCATTACATTGTGGAAAAGGGAAATCTTCCCATTCTGCACTGTACAGAGATCTCCTTTCAGTCCGATCAAACTTTTACAAGTTCAAACATATGGTCTCGGCCATATGAGGTTCGTACTTGTAAAAGTTTGATCTACTGAAGGGTCCCCTTTTCTACGTATCATCAGAGACACTATATTTATTAATAACAGAAACAGCCTTGTCTTAGCATGTTACTGTCAAATGTGAATCTATATCTATTTTAGTTCTATCCCTTTGCACAAACAAAGCACATTGATGGACATTTCTACATATGAGAAATGTGCCAAAATCTATATAGCCTTCAATTAAACAATAACCAGTGTATTATTAGTGAGCACTATGTTTATAGTGTGAGCTGAATATTTGTTTCTAGGCATTAATGACAAATTTTGAGCAGCACAGTTTCCCTTTCCCTAAACTAGCCTAGTCATCACCAATTGTGTTTGAACTTCTACCCTCTTTCCTTATTATCACATCATGATGGTGTCTGTCCTGAGTACTGCCCCACATTACCTCACTGAACAGAGATTTGCAATACTACGTATCTCTTCATAAGGCAAAGACCTTCACAAAATGCTATCTAAAGTCATCCATGTCTGTATTTTACCTATGGTGACTATGTAAGATGCACAGTCATCAGTTTCCTCACAGTTTATCCACTGAGCATACACAACTCTTCTGCGTATATCTATAAGAGCTGTAGAATCCTCCTGTCAGTATAATGCCTTCTCCTAATGTCTTATCGTTTGCTGTGACACCCTGTCAGTATGCCCTCTTAGTGAAACATAGGGATACTCTTTATTAAATATTTATCTTTGCTTTATGTGATGTGCATTTTTTAATTGTGAGCTCCCAGTTTCCCATTAATATGCTTATGATTATTATTTTATTTATTTATTTATTTACTGTAAAAAGTGAATGCTGTTTGTTATTTTTCTTGAGTTACCAGCTATCTGAGCTGACTCTAAAAGGAAGAATACTCTACCTTCATTGCTTAGCAACTATACATAAATACTGGAGGATTTCTCACAATACATATGAATTATATAAGGAACGGATTCACTATACAATCTCAAAATACTGAAATGTCGAATTTCAGTATTTCGAGACTGAATAGTCGAAAAATCACATACACGAAAACCCACAATAACGAACAATACAATCGAGACCATTCACACACACACACAAAAACCAGGACATAATCACACACACACACATACACCTACCTAATAAAACAAACAAAACAACACACACAAACACACTTAACCTACCTATAAGCAGGGGTCAAGCCCCCCTGCACTCCTCACACCTCCCCTACTTATATATTCTAACTCCAAGGTCACACTAAACACACAAACACACAACAAACACCACCGCACACACTCACACACACTATAATCCCTACCCATTATCCTCAAACACACAACACTTACCTGAAACCCCAGACAAATCCACAAACCGCACCACACGTCACGAATGCGACACCACGATAGCGTCGGATTCGACATTTGTGGATTCGGCATAGTGTAATTTCGGCTAACTGCACTTTCCACTATTCAGTCTTGACGTACTGAATTTTGACATTTCAGTACGTCGAGATTGTCTAGTATATCCATAAGGAACAGCTCATGGGTTGCCATTATTAAGTCTTCTGTAGTTTGATATGTTGCTATTTAAGAGGAAAGAATAATTAGTCATTGGTAATCCCCTGCAACATGGTGATGTTAACAACTTGAGGGTTAATGTCTGCAATAAATGAGTTAGGCTTTTAAACTGTATGGCAGAGTATATGATCATTAAAATTCAAAGGAAAAACTAAATTTGCAGTATGTCATTTGTTCACAAGGATCAAGTTAGCTTTCACAGGAATTTGTCAATATCTTTATAGTTTCAATGCACGTACACTTGAAACAGAATAGCAAAACCATGGTGAATGCATAGACAACACAGTATAAAACAGTATTATAGTATATGAACTTAATAACTATGTGACAGCAAAATGGATGCCTCCGGTTGTAATGCAAAAACTTCATCATATTTACAGTTTTACTTGATTTTGTGCATTGCTTATGCAACATAATTAATTCAGAATATTGACCCATGCTTCTTATTCAAATGATTTTTGTTTTACCCAATGAAAAGGTGAGTGGTTTTACATTTTTATTTAAACGTATTAGTATACATGAACTATACAAACTAATACTGTCAAAAATCACCAAATAAATACTATGCTCTTGTGGGCTTATAGTTATTGTAATAAATGATTGGTGTTCATTCTGAAGTTTATTGCATTGGCATTGTAAAACATTTTTTGGTAGCTTCAACATTATTTATTATGAGATATGTTCCATATCAGTTATTACATAATATGGATCTCTCTCTTTCTCTGTCTCTCTCTGTCGTGTGTGTGTGTGTGTGTGTGTGTGTGTGTGTGTGTGTGTGTGTGTGTGTGTGTGTGTCTAATAATATGAAGATTATAGAAAATAGTGGCATGCAAAGCTTGAAAAATCCTGACAAACTAGACCAGACAAGCCAACATCTTACCTTCTCTGTAATATTCCAGTCTAGAAAGTTTATTTTATCTTTTGCTGTTTCTTGTTACTACTAAATATCTGAAGTTGTTACATTTAAAGTAAATGAGATAAGCATCGTTCATTGACCATAGAGACAGTCCTCATTATAAGCCATTCTATCCATCATTTAACACATTTAAGCAAACTAAGCCTTCTTCATGCCCTTTATTACTTCTATTTACAAATTCTGAAGCTCAGCAATTTCATTAAAAAGATTTTTGTCTTCTGTTCTCAAGCATGATATCTTATGATGCATCACATGGGAGTTAAAAAAGAACAGCAATAATAAAATGAATGGCTATGGATTTTAACAGCAAATTTTAGTCAACAGGGGCAAGTTAGAAAGTAATAAAGGCATCTGCATGTGACGCAATCACTTATCTGACACTTGACTCTTTATGTTTGTCATTAAACTGCTGCTTTCAAATTGATTTGAATGTTTGAAGTGTAGCCCCACTCATGTTTTTAAGAATAAGTTGGGCTCCTTCAACCATGGCATGGTTTTAAAATGGCACATTAACAAAATACATATTTCATAACTTATCCACAGACAATGGTTTGTTGATCTGGGGCACTGTGTGCATCTAGAACTTTACTTTTTATTAAGAGAAACAGGGGTCAAAGTACTACATATGGAAATTTTAGTACATCCAGATGCTTTTATCCTGTTCATTTTCCAGTAATAGAAATATATGTTTAAGGCTCTTTATTTTGCAAACTCAGAATGTATATAATGTTCCATAAGGTGGATCAGCAAGTAAGCTATTTTAGTCATATCATCTGCTATGCCTGGTGATACGAGTCCTTGCCATTCTGTTGTGTGATTAACTGAATTCTTTCATTTAGAGTTCCACATTATAAAGTACAGACCAAGCAGTTAGGAATGATGCATGAAAGGTGCAGTTTGCTTAAATTTCACATCAAAGCCAGACCCATCAGAAGCGACCTAGGCAGCTGACTAGGGCCCATTGCTGACTTGACGGCCCAGCCACACAACATTAAATAAAAAAAAAAAATCAACATTAATTTAAAACAGAAAACAAATGTGAAGTGGGCTACTCTTTAAAAAGACATTGGATAAACTGCTTGATGTACTTCTAATCTCATGTACACTTTGTACTGAGCCCACTTTCGGCAAATCTTTGAGACAATGATTTGGGAAGTAGAGCAAATTAGGAAATTAGCATGTGATTTTTGAACCATGAAGCATGGAAATGGCCATTCCAGGTATTCTGCTTTATTGTGAAATGTGAGTCAGAAACAGCAATGAAATGAGCGGGGACTATGTCCATGTTTTTTTTATTATTGTGTGCATTTATCCAGGTACTGTTCACAGGTGTCAGAATGAGCTTTATATTTCATTTTACAGCAGCAATGAATTTTTGTGCATCTTTTTGCATATCTATCTATAGTTTGTGTGTGTGTGTGTGTGTGTGTGTGTGTGTGTGTGTGTGTGTGTGTGTGTGTGTGTGTGTGTGTGTGTGTGTGTGCATGTTAAGTTGGAATACTTTGGCTAGAGTGTGTCTGTATGAAACAAATCTGAAGTATGTGACTTTGGTCATTATTAATCATTTTTAGTTGCATATATCTGAGTAGGATGCAGTTAAAAATGTAGCTGTAATTGTTGGATTTAAGGATGTCTGTGGATAAAAACGACTGACCCTGCTGAGCCAGTGAAGGTAAAACATCATTATTCTGTCTTTGCAGGACTAATGTGTATTTGTGTTAAGGAAATTGGAATACTTTACTATGACCATTTTTATCACAGTCAGACGTGATTTGCATGCAGTCAATATAGTGGCTGTAATTATTGTGTACAGACACTTGTGGATTATAACAATAGTAGTCTGAGTGGCCTTCTGAAATGGGTAATCTTTTCAAAACACTCTAACAAGTGTCACTGTATTAAACAAGAAATATAATCTAAAGCAATCAAGTAGGTACTGTATTAAACAAGAAATATAATCTAAAGCAATCAAGTAGGTGAAGAGAAAAACACATGCATTTAAACATGGTCCTAAAATGTGTGTAGAGGGTCCAGTTGTTTGAAAACAGCCCAGGTCCCAAGGTACCATGAGCAAGATACGTTTTCAATGAATGAGAGTTTCAATCAAAGAGAATTTTACTGCCACTCATGCTAAGTCTGTTTTGAATGTCAGAGTGTTTTGTTTTGTTTAGGAAATGGCAATCAGTGTTTGCACTACAAAATCTGAAATACAGGTTTTAAGTTTAAATCCAAATCTCTACAATCATTGTAAAAGTAAAAAAGAAAAGAGTATACCATTTATGGTGACTGGGATGGTTAGCAAAGCACTTAGGGCTCCATCTGACCATAATCTACCTCTGTTTCATAGTTTACTTAAGCAAACAAGAACGCACTTGCATTACATACTGCAAGGGAAGGAAGTAACCATGTGTATACATTTTTTGTACTTGAAGTTATTAATGACGGTATTAGGGGAGGTGATGTAAAAAATCACACAGAAGCAGTTGAACAAAAATGGATCCTTCAGTTCCATGCAGATAAGTTTCCAGGGTTAAATAGCTAGGTGTCTCTAAAACCATTCCTGAAAGCCAGAGCACTGAAGCATTGACTGTTGCTCTTTTACTATGTCTTTAATTTTTGATTAATTTGAATGATGTCACTGATTAATGTCTATTTTTGAGTTTTGATTGGTTCTGACTGATATTTAAACTGAGTGTTTTTATTTTTTTTGTAGTCTGATGAAGCAGTTGGTAGACTTTGATAGAGCTCACTATTAAAACAGTTTTTTATTATTTTTCCCTGCTGTGTGTGACTGAAGTGTTTATTCATTTTTTACTGTGTTTTTTATTTCTTTGGTTACATTATCTGGGTCGTGGTATTTATTTCACTGCTGGACTCTTTTTCAATTCCTATATCTGTTCATGGCAAGGGAATTCTGATGATGTTCAAGTGGAACTTGGATATAATCCAATGAAAGCAGCTGGTTCTTTGAGAAACAGAATGGACCATTTGAATACTTTACTTGAAATGAACGCTAGCCCACTACTTACTGATGGAGTAATTAAACAATCAGTTTCTTCAATTAATGATGACAACATCTATGAGAGCATCCTTAGTAATTACAGGATTTTAGAGAACCAACTGTACAAGTTTAAGCATCTGCAGTGGCAGCACTTTCACTTTAAAGCCTCACTTAAATATAAAGTAGTACCGAGAGGACTTAGAGTCCTGAATATGCCAAGTTATGGAAAACTTTCCCTGAGCTACTAATGCAGTGGCAGAATCGAAATCTGAAATTAAGTGCTCAATATATGCAGTTGTTAATAGAATTTTTTCACCCACAAGAAATGGAACTGTCTAATGAGATTAATGCGTTACAGTCTGAGATGTATGAGATGCTTCCTACAGAAATAATGGGTGATAAACTTGATAAACTTCATGATAATATCATGATGTATGAAAAACGATTACAAGTGTCCAAGGTCCGTAAGTTAGAGAGAGATCTGCAAGATTTCCAGAGAGAGGCTGTGTTTTCTTGGGCAAGAGATAGAGGTGGAGTTACAACTGTGCCTGAAGATTCCAATTTGAGATCGACATTTGAACGACCAATGGGAGATGCAAATTCAATGAACGTAATATCCCAAGTGGTTCCCATACTTCAGAGTGAAACCGGAAGCAGCAGAGAGGATCAAAGTCTTGTGGGAAGAGCAATCACCACACTCGAGTAATGGAGCGTCCCTTATGACACAAGCACAAAAATAAAGTGACCTCAGTATTGCTCACTAAATGGGGAGATCTATGAAAGAATAGGCTGTGCCATCTACTTCAGTAGTCTTGGGTCCTAAGGAGATTCAACAAGCAGTAGTAACCGGTGTTTTTTTGTTAAAAAAACCTCTTCTGATAAAAGAGCACTCAAGGAGCAGAGAGAGGAAGGAAGGGCAGAGTCCAGCTTTTAAACAGCACAAATTATCCATTGCATCAAGAGAAGACCTGGAAAAGACAATAACAGGTTTAGTGATGAATATTTCTTCCTATACATTAACTGAAGTGCAGGTGTCACTGTTAGAAAAAGGTTTAACTTTCATTCCTGCACAAAAAGCTGTTTTAGTAGATGTTTTGAAAGACTTAAAACTTTCTGGGAGAACATTGATTTTACAAACTGTCTTCCATAATACGGTTAGTAATTCAACAGTCTTGAAGAAGCCTAATACATATATTCCTCCTTCACATTCTATAATAGAAACATTTAAAGAAGTTTGTGATAAACAGATTAGGAATGCTTTTTCCAACAATATTACTCCTAACTGTTATAATATGTCTCTTGCAGAATATGATGCTTTGCGTGAACTAAAGGAAATGACTAGCATTGAAATTAGACCGGCAGATAAAGGAGGGGGTGTGATTGTGCTAGATAGGGAACTGTATTTACAGCAAATGCAGCAACTATTGAATGATGAGAGTACATATATGTGTGTATCCAAAAGTGTAGTGAATGGTATTATAGATAAAGTATTGTTCCTTGTTTCTGATTTATTATTGACAGTAAAGATTTCTGAATCATTGTTTAATTACTTTAATACTGAATATCCTTTGATTCCTAACATTTATGGTTTACCGAAAGTTCACAAACACCCCAAACTTCCACCTATGCATCCGATTATTTCTAGCAAGGGCTGGGGAACAGAGCCCCTATCTATCTACGTTGAGAAAAATCTATACCCCTTTTTGGATGAATGCGATACTTTTATAAAGGAAACTAAAACGTTTCTACAGAAATTATATGACAATACAGTGAATGTGATGGTTGATTATTTTTTGCTACATTAGATATTGAATCTCTTTTTACAGTTATCCCTAACTCGTGGGGTGTTGAAAGTGTTAAAGAATGTTTGAATAACAAGAAGTATGACTCTGATAAAATTAATTAATTATGTGCATTACTTGAAATAATTCCTGAAAATAATATTTTCGCCTTTGAGAATGAGTTCTATCTGCCGAAGGCTGGCATAGCAATGGGCACAACCTGTGCGAACAGCTACGCCAACCTTTCTCGTGCAATGGGAGACAAATTTTGTTTTGCAGAATGAGATTTTTTGAGAATCTATATTATGGCATGCGTGTTTTGTGGATGACATTTTTTTTGCTATGGCAAGGTTCTGAAGTGAAATTGATAGAGTTTATTCATTATTTACATACAACTACTAATTTTTTAAAATTCATGTACAGATATTCTTATGAAGTGATAGAGTTCTTGGATGGATATTACAATTAGCAAAAGTGAACTCCATAAAATTGAAACAAGTCTGTACAGAAAGCCTGTCAGGAAGAACAATCTGCTACATAATAAAAGTATGCACCCCAAACATATTAAACACAATATTCTAAAATGACAAGTCTACAGGGCTATTTGGTTGCATAACGAGGATAGTAGGTTAGAGTCAGCACTTTCAAGCCTTAAACAAGATTTTATCATCAGAGGGTTTTAATGTTAAAGAAATAGATAAGTGTATAAGAGAAGCATGGAATGTAAGACATAAATGTCAGCCATATAATGGTAATGACAGCAGTAGGCAAGTTAGATCTGAGCTGAGTGTTGAGTCAGAGGGAACTGTTTTATAAGGTGCAAGTAATAATGTTTTGAGAATACCTCTCCCTTACTCTAGTGATATTAATAAAGTTTGTGAGATTATTAAAAATAATTGGGGTATTTTAACTACGATAGATGAGTTGAAGGGTTTTGTGGACAATGGTCCTCATTTTTCATTTCGTAATAATAAGCCCCTTAAGAGACACTTATGTTACAGGTTTAATAATGAGAGGAACAATGTGAGATCCGATAGACTAGGGACATATGCATGCAGAAATTGTATGGCATTCAATTAAATTTATACAGGTGCACAGTTCAAACATCCACATATAGGTTTTAAGATTGACTTATGCTTTTATGCTGATTGCAGGATGAGAAATTTAGTGTATTTTAGTTTTTGCACTATATGTTAAGTGTTTTATGTAGGCAAAACCAACCACTGTCTTAAAGACAGAACATTAGAACACTATAGGGACATTAGGAACGGAAAACTGACGAACACACTTGCATTACATACTGCAAGGGAAGGGAGTAACCATGTGTTAAAATTTTTTGTACTTGAAGTTATTAATGAAGGTATTAGGGGAGGTGATATAAAAAAAATCACACAAAAGCGGTTGAACAAAAATGGATCCTTCAGTTCCATGCAGATAAGTTTCCAGGGTTGAATAGCAAGATGTCTCTAAAACCATTCCTGAAAACCAGAGCACTGAAGCATTGAATATGTCTCTTTTTCTATGTCTTTAATTTTTGATTAATTTGAATGTTGTCACTGATTAATGTCTATTTTAGAGTTTTGATTGGTTCTGACTTATATATAAACTGAGTGTTTTTTATGTTTTTTGTAGTCTGATGAAGCAGTTGGTAGACCGTGAAAGCTCTCACTATTAAAACATTTTTATTACTTTTCCCTGCTGTGTGTGACTGAAGCTTTTATTCATTTTTTTAAATGTGTTGTATAGCACACCCCAGAGGGTATTGTTGCACTTTCATTATGGCCTATCTATTAAAGTGCTTTTTTATTAGTAAATACATTTACTATATAAAGCAGCTCCTCTGTCTAATGTTTCAAACTTACTATAGCACATATAATTATTTGTTATGGAAGTATTTTACATCTGAAATATAAGTTCATAGGATCACAGCATCATAGGAAGTTACTAGGCTAATGGATCTAGGGCACTTACAAGCCAAGCTAAGTTCTACCCTTATTTCCATGATCAGCACCTATTGCCCCTGTCCAAGAGGGACACAGGTGGAACCCCCACTGTGAATTTATGGTTACCCATCCAATCATCCAGATTGTGTTTGAAAAGGGCTAATGAGGTGCTCTGTTTGACATGAAGTGGGAGTCTATTCTAAAGGTGTAGTAATGTCTGGGAGAAAAATCTGTCCCTCCAGCACATTTTATTAATGTCACATACCAGGTTAAGGTTTTAGAGCAAGTGACCCATGTACCATTTGACATGCGGATATGCAGCATTTCCAATAAAGCAGGGTCAGAGATTGCCTTATATGCAGGACAGAGATCGCCTCTGAGTAGTCTGTGTGAAATAGAATAAAGTGACAGTGACTTCAGATGATCCACATAGGACAGATGCTGAAGACATTGAATTTTCCTTGTGAGGAACTTTTGTGGTCCCTCCAATTGCTGCAGGTATTTGGAGCGGTACATACCAAAAGCAGCTTTGTTCTCATTTATTGTCCTGATGAGTTAAGAGTACAGGGAGGTTATAACTTCCTTTTTTTCTGGAGGCAATGCCCTTACTTATGAGATGAGCAATATAGAATGCCCTTTTTACCACTGTGGAGACATGTTGATCAAAGGTAAGGTTGCTGTCAACCTGTGTGCCCAGGCCTCTCACCACTGAGTGTGTACTTAGGGTGTTGTTATTGATGTGGTAGTTAGGAGGAACATCACTTTTACCAAAAGGGATGATGATAATACATTTTTTGCATTAAGTTTAAGTCCATGACTTTGCCAGCAATCATTTGGAGATTCTATGACTGCTCCCAGTATGCAGTCATCAGGAAAATTTGTCAGTCACAGACCTTTAGTTTTTGCTTGTACTTTGGAGAAATAGATTCTAAACAGTAGAGGTCCCCAGACTGATCTCTATGGAACACCACTGGATACAGATCTGCTGCTGGATGTGGATTCCCCTATTTTGGCTATAAGTGTTCTATCAGTGAGCCAGTTAGAGACCCACCTAATGATATAAGGGTTGGTACCTAGCTGGATGAGTTTGTCAATGATGCCTGAGTGGGGAATAGTGTCAATATCCTTAGTTAAGTCTATGTAGGTTGTATGCAGAGATTTCCCCTCTTCCAGGGCCTTGGTGACTGTCTTGAAGAAGTCCACCAGGTTTAACAGGCATGAACTCCCTTTGACAAATCCAAACTGAGTAGGGTCAGGTGTTGGGAGATTACCTATATCTTTGTTGATAAGGTCCATGATGATTCAGTCCATAGCCTTGCAGATAAGGCTAGTAAGGCTAATTGGTCTATAGCTCCCAGGGTCAGTGGAAGCATCACCTTTGTACAGGGAATAACAGTGGCCATTTCCCATTCAACTGGGATGAAGACGCTACTTAGACTATGATTGAAAAGGGTATCCAATTGTGTTGCTAATTCTTGTTGGAGCCCATGTAGTACACAGCCTAGGATCTTATTAGTTCCCATAGATGTTGTGTTTTTGGCCTTAGAAAGGGGCATTTATGACCTGCTCTTTAGAGATACAAGGTAGAGGACAGGTGATAAGGATGTCATGGAGAACATGTGGCGGGGGCAGGGGAATGAAGTTTTCACAGAACCTGTCAGCCCGCAGGTTAGCTATGTCCACAGACTCAGTCTATGTGTCATCATTAACTACCAGTTCAGCACAAATCTGGGCCTTTCCATTTAGGTTATGTATGTAACTAAAGAACACCTTATGGTTGTCCTTAGTTGAGGAAGCTAATTTGGATTTGTAGTTTGCTTTGGAGCACTTCACAAGAAGTCTTGTTTGCTTGTTTAAGCTGAGGAGGGAGTGTTTCCAGTTTAGGACTCACATCATCTTGCTCTTAGACAGCAACTTATTCCTCTTATTATAAAGCCTGTTAATGGCAGTTGTCCATCAGGCAGGTTTGCCCTTCCTTGAGGAGCTTGTTTTGGTCCTATCAGGTACTGCAGAGTCAATGCAGTTATACGGCTGTTTGTATAAATCATTGGTATAGAACTCAGCACAGGTGCCAGTTCCATCTGAAGGGGGGGGGGGTACAGTGAAGCTATTTATATCATCCCATAAGAGGTTATAATCTGCTTTGGAGAAGGCTTTTTAGTCTACTTGCTGCTGGGGGGTGGGGGTCAGGTGTGATAGTTACTTTGAATGAGAATGATTTGTGGTCAGATCTCACCAGGGAAGACATCACAGTGGGGGTGCTACAATGGTCTGCCAAATTGGTAAGCACCAGATCCAGGATGTTAGCACCCCTTGTGAGGTATCAACCAGCTGGTCCCAGGCATTGGAAGTAACAAAGTCAAGGAACTTTTGGGCAAGTGAGTTTGAGCATGAGTAATTTACCTAGTCAATGGATGGGTTGTTAAAGTCACCCAAAACCATGCTGTTCGAAAGTATCTTGATAGACTCAAGTAGATCCAAATAGGCAGAGTGGGTGTCCTGATTCATGCAGGGGATCCTGCAGTTGGCAATGACTTGAATAGGTGTCCTACTGGGTCTATATTAAATAATCAAAATCTACTTACCTCGAACCTGTATTCATTGACACATAAACAGCTAAACACATTTCAGCGAACATCGGAAATTTTACTAGGGTAAGTAATCACTTGGCCACTATAACATCACAACACACATCACATTAAATCAAATCCACCAAAGCAGGGGGGCTTCACTGCCCCACATCCCTCCTAACCATATATACCAACTCTGAGATTACACTACGGTGGGGAAAAGGACAAAGTTGTGGTGTTGGCCAATTGCTTCCTTAACAGAGGAAAGGTTTTATCATTCGCAGAAGTGAATTTTGCTGTTTCTGTCTCGATGAATACAAGTTTGAGCTAAACAGATTTTTATAATATAATATAGACCCATCCTACCAACAGTTAATTGTACCTGAAGTAGCTCCAGTGAATCATACTGTTTAACTAATCTGGAGGTGTATTTATCTTTAATGAATATTGACACACTGTTTTGTTTAATTTTCATGCCTTCAGTTTGTGGTCTGAGCATGTGGAAGACGGTGTAACCCAGTATGGCTGGGGTACTGTCCACAGCCTTGAACCAGGTCTCAGTGACTTCACAAATGTCTATATCTTACAAGGTGAGGATTGCTTCCACTGAATGCAGTTTCATGTTAAGACGCCTATCATTTAGTAACATAACCTTGAAATTGTTTTTAGATGGAATTTTTACATCATGAATTTTGTCCTTGAGACACTGCGGGCACTATGGAGGTGGCAAGAGCCTTATCCAGTAGCCAAAATTGCAGGGGTGACAGATGAAGACCATCTCTAGCAAAGCATCAAGGTTTGTTGATCATGTCATCCCAGGCTGACAGACACTGAATCCCCTTAGAATGACACCAGAAACTAAGCCAGTTATTGAAGTCAATCATTTGGTTTGTACTGAGGCATCATCCTAGGTGAAGGTAAAATGCTGCTTACATCTAGGGACATACCTGCCTGAGACACCTAGTTCAATTGCTCAGTCATGTCTCTCTTCATATAGTCCGGAGAAGTACATCTCAAGTCGTTCACACCAATATGGATTATGACAGAGTCATAACAGTATCTGTTGTTGAGAGACTTCAGTACATGTGTGATATGGTGGATCCTGGCACCTGACAGACAGCAGACCATGATCTTTTCCTTATCCATCTTGTTAAGAGAGACAGCTGCGTGTCTCACAATGACTAATATCTTTGGTTTTAAGCTTTGCCTTAAGGCTTGACAGGCGATACACTGGTGCATGAGCTATTTTGTGCATTGTGTTCTGCAGAGGAAGTATTATGTGTAGCATGTTTGTGTTTGGAAGGTTTCTGGTGTTTAGGTATGTTTCTGGTGAGGACCTCCACATATGTATGCATGTGTGATGTGAGTTTGGGTGGAGTAGGAGGTGAGATGTGCATGCTGATAACTTACTCATTGTCATATGTACTGATTGGTGTGTGAAAGGGTTTGGATTCAAGGTTCTTAATATAGTTGCATCTCTCACATGTTGAGTTTGTGTAGACTAGGAGTAGAGGGTTGTCTGTGAACATGAGGCACTTTAAAATCATGAACCACAAACTGATGAAAAATATATCCAGAAGCACAAAAGCAATCAAGCGGACAACCGTGGTGGATAGTAAAATATATTTTACTATCCACCACGGTTGTCCGCTTGATTGCTTTTGTGCTTCTGGATATATTTTTCAACATGAGGCACTTGCTACACTGCCTCAGGATGCCCGTGTTGACTGAGCTGGCTGGAGAAACTGTGAGAAATTGTCTTTCCATAAGTGTTGGGGGTAAATTTATATGGTCAGGAAAAGAGGTTGCACTTAGGAATGGCTAGTGGGTGAGAGGTGTGTTGGTACCTCTAAGGATAGACTTACCCCCGGATTCACTAATCCTCCGTGTAAGACTTAATAAGTCTTACTTGGAGGCTGCAGTTGAATGGTTTGACATCAGCATGCCATGAATATTCATGAGGGCATGCTGACTCAACCGTAACTCTTACACGGACTGAGTAGGAAAGCAGGGGGCGTGTCCAACTGCCAAGCAGTCTAAATGTGCACGCCCCTGCAAGATTATAAAAAGCAAAATGTCAACACACAAGAGCGGGTTCGCTCAAATGTACTTGCACCCAACACCACACTCCCTGGCACTGTAAACCCCCATCACACTTATATAAAGTAAATAATTATATATTTTTTTTTAAATCCACGATATAGCTGCCCGTATTTGCGTGTGTGTGCGCGGGTGTGCCCATTGCTTAGCTAGAGTTAGCAATTCTGACATGGAAGAGCATAAGAAAGAATGTTTATGCAAATCGTACCAAATTGCAATAGAGTAATGGTAGAGCGTATGCACAAAGAGAAGGCATTCACAGTTTGAGTCCCACCACTCCCCTTCTTATTTATGTTATAAATCAGTATTTGAAATAATACCAGACATATATGATTAAAATTTTATTAAAAGCAGTGACACGGCCAATGTATCAGTGAACAAAATATATATTTTTAAAGGACCCAGATAGCCTGGTGTTAATCAACATTTTACACAGCTAAACAGAGGTGCCCATAGTTTAATAGCACTTTATCCAGCTAAACAGAGTTGCCCATAGTTTAATAGTGCTTTACCCAGCTAAACAGAGTTGCCCTTAGTTTAATAGCACTTTACCCAGCTAAACAGAGTTGCCCATAGCTTAATAGCTCTCTATCCAGCTAAACAGAGTTGCCCATAGTTTAATAGCGCTTTACCCAGCTAAATAGAGTTGCCCAAAGTTTAAAAGCGCTTTACTCAGCGCAATCTGTTTGCACGGACGTGCTCGCCGTGCCAGCCAGGGCACCGTAGGGCACCGGAGAGCAACATAGAGCTAAGTTGCTTAAATGCAGCCACACCCCCTAGCCTGTCTAGACAGTATTAAAATAAAAGAATGACAAGGTTCGAACCCAGGACCCTTTGCATCATAATCAAAGTACAGAACCACTAAGACATGACAACATAGGGGAAGCAGCCACTATTAACATTCATAAACTTACGAATGGTAGTTTAACCATTACTAAGCAGGTCTGCAGTCAGCCGAGAATTTTACAAAATGGCCAATCACAAAAAAGTGCGGGAAATGCGGCATATTAAAGCCCCATAGGCGGGAATACTCATCAATAACTGATTGTAGCTCACATTTGCAGTCAGAATGGCAGGTGCAGAAGAGGGTTCACGCTTCCGAGCACAACATTGGGGCATCAAGGAATCCAAATACATGGTTTGGCTCCTTGTCCACCGTCATGAGACAAGACTCCTGCAGGGCCAGTTCCAAGCAACAGAGTACAAGGCAGAGACTTGGAACCGGTTAGCTCGTGACCTCACCAGTGCCACAGGCATTCCTCGGACTGGTGAGAAGGTCCGTCACCACCATGCAGACCTGAAGAGACGAAAGCAGGACCGCCTGAACCAGTGGATACAAGAGGCCCATGGGATGCAGAATGCCCCACAACTGAGTATGTAGCCATGGAATGCAGTATGTAAGAATTGATAATGGAGTATGTATAATGGATAGGTATATCTCAATATCCCTTCATTTACTTTACAGCTGCAGGTGACCGTGCTGCAAATCAGCAAGCCTATGCTGATAGGCTGCTAAGTTTGTGCCACCAGGCAGGTTAGTGATTATTCTGCATGTATTGTTATATAAAATATGGAAGGGAGCATGAAAGAAAGTGTTGTAGTCCAATAAAACTGCCATAGAATTGCCTGAATAAGTCCTCTGCATGTACTGTCAGATAAAAACGTCAGAGAGGCAGAAAAAGAGTGTAGTAACCCATTAAGAAAGGTAACATGTCTGGAATAATATCCCTGTAGGCACTGTCATATAACATAAGTGAGTGAGCCTGAAAAAAGATTGTTCTAACCTATTAATAAAGGTATAATATGTCTTGAACATGTCTGCCATAAACACCGTTAAAACAAATAAAGGAGTGAGCCTGTGGAAAAGTGTGCAATGTCATTAATAAAGGTCTAAAACCCAGAGTGTGTCTGTGTCACAGAGTCTGAAATGTTGTTGTGCCTTTGCATTATACAAACAGTACTGTTTGAAAATGTGCTGGCAACCCAGAGTTATGCAGTCCCATATAAAGTGGGTGATGGAAGTGCTAGTAGCTGTGAAACATATATGCAGTCCACAATAGTCAGTTACTGGCTGGCATGAATAAGTAAACCTGGCACACGTGTAGCATGTAATTATTCACCAGAAATGTGAGTGTGTGTCAAGAAATGCAGGGTTCTGTACAAATCGAAGTGAAAATGTCATGTGAAAACATCCCAGATATGTAAATAAAGAAATATAAATGCAAACAAGAAATATGTAGCAATAACATCTGCATCCTGGACAGTTAGTATGTCAGATATAGGTCAGGCATATATTGAACTAGCCAAACCCATGACACAACCTAATGTATGGTGGCAAGTGTAATAATACAGGTAGAGGATATACACTTGCACTCACTGGGAATGTAGTGTAGACTAAAAGGTCATTATAAGATGTTAACCGAGGTTTTTTCTACACCCTACCGTATGTGCATAAACCATTGAATTCCACACCTCAATGGGTATGTGTAACCTTAAATATTTGTTGGGACATATGTCCTATTGCTTTATAAATATTTGCATTGATGTTGATGCATGTGCCCTGTTCAAACACCATGTTCATGGTGGCCTGTTGCTACTAAACATCCCTGAATGCTGTTGGAATATCCACTGTCGTTCAGTATATGCATGTGTTATGCTTGCTGTTCAACTGTTGGAACATTGATATGTTGGGTTAATGGGAATATTACTGCATGCTGTTACAACTAATCTGGAATGCTGTTGTTTATGTTGTAATTAAACACACCTAATCACAGAACATATGGGAAGGCCAGTCCCAGCAGACCCACCTGTCCCTCTTCAGTTGGCGAGTGCATCTGGCACCAGCATCTCCAGTGCCCAGCCCAGGCTCCCCTCCTCTGTTGGTCCTGTGCCACCTTCGGATGGAAGGACTGCAGAAGATGGGGCTTGTCCCCCTCATGCAAGCATGGGCAGAAAAGGGCCACCTGTCACCCTTCGAAGGGTCCGGGCTGTGGTGCATAGGGAGATCCAGCGTTCAGTCACTGATCCCCTATGCCAGCTTGAGGCGAGAGTGGCGCGTCTCTCGGTTGAGCCTACCCGTCCTACTCAGCCCCCAGCACAGCCACCCTCGGGGCTGTGAAGGTGCAGTGGTGACTGCCCAATGGGTGGGGATCTCGGTTCCACTGTTACCATCTGTGGGCTCATGGGCTTGCGATTTCCAAACATCCTTCACTGTCAATTGTGTTCACCCACCCCATGTGTCAAACTCCGCCCCTGTATGCATCTTGTTTGTCTTGTCTATTTACCTCCCCAACCTACCTCCCCAAATATACCTACTTCCTCTACCTCACATTCCACTCTCACCTGAAATAAAAAATAAAAAAAAGGGCAATCTGTTCTCACAAAAAAATTAAGCCCCATACATAGCTGCCCAATTCGCACACATGTCTGCTGGACATGTAAACTGATAATTCTAATTGGCAGTACAACGTATTTTGTTGTCCTCACCCCTCTCTCAGGGGTGGAAGGTTATAAATTTCAAACCAAATTTCATACATATGCACAGCTGTTGCTGGTAAAGAAATGGGCAGCTGTGGACCTTCCCTACATCCATCCTGAGGTGGTTTCCCTACTGTCTTTCCGTCTTTGTGCCCTTTTTTTCACCACTTTCCTATCTCCCCATTTTCTTTTCTTTAAAAGAAATTAGCGTGGGGGTTAGCGGGAGGAAGCATTTTAAGAAGTAGTTAGCCGGCGTGCACGGGTGTAAGCTTGTGTGCGCTTAGCTAAGGATTGCTAAGCATCACGCAAACCCACGCAAACCCACTTACAACTGCTGAAAAGTGCCTTAGTTACTCTGTATGACAAGGCCCTTGTATTGCTCAGCAGCAAAATAAAATACCCTTGTCAGTCTCAAACCCAACAGCTTGGACTCACCAGTTTACATGATGTACCACTAAGCCACAGCAGATATACAACAACTTGGTGCTGAAAGAAATATAGCATGCATTACAAGGAGTGAATGTAAAGGGAAAATAGGAAAACCATAGGAATACATTGCAATAAAGAAATATAACATGCATTACAAGGAGTGAATGTAAAGGGAAAATAGGAAAGCCATAGGAATACATTGCAATAAAACAATATAACATGCATTACAAGGAATGAATGTAAAGGGAAAATAAGAAAGCCATAGGAATACATTGCAATAACTACTGTTGTATGCCAGTCAATTCCTTAATTCCAAAAGAAAGTACATACACCCATGTATCCATTGTTAGCATTAGGAGGTGTGAGTAAACTTACACACTGAGAAGAGTGTACTGGAAGAAGCAACAGTCAGGTGTCAGTACAACATGCATTTCACTGGCTACAACCCAGCTTCAGATATGAGACATATACCAACCTACTGACTGACACAACAGTGTCCACAGCAAACAAGCTTGGTCCCCACCTTGCAAAATTGAAAGGCCTACACCTACCTAACCTATCATTTTATAGCAGTGTCCTGAAATCACAGTGAGAGCTGCATTTACTACACAGCAGGCTGCATGCAATTACTAAATGATGGGCACTAATTGGTGCAGAGGCCATCACATGCACATGTGCAGGTACCTACAAAAGCAGCCTGTACTTGCTGTCCACACATGCAATAATATCATTGCAGCAACTGGAGAGAGAGAGAGCTAGAGAGACAGACAGACAAACAAACAGAGGCAGTTGGAGACACCAACCAAAATAAAAAAAAAAAACAAACAGAGGCAGTTGGTGACACCAAACAAAAAATAAAAACAAACAGAGGCAGTTGGAGACACCAACCCAAAAAAAAAAAAAAAAAAACGTCAACAGGTACAACAGACAGAGGTGAGAAATACAAAGGTAAGGTATGTAACAGAGATGTATTTGATGGCATCCAAATGATGTGTCTGAAGGGTACTCTACATACTGTGAACCCTCCATATGTGGTAGCAGTCCATATCTATATGTATATGCAGATGTGCATAGGGCAAGGGACATACTGCAATTGTTAGTGAAGGCTGGACATATATATGTATTTGAAGGTTGCTATGTGCACATATCTATTTAGGTTGTAGTGTGTGACATTGAAAACAGCAAGCAGTGCAGGTATATGTCATGTGGTGGTTAAATGCTGTGGGACTGAGTTACAGCCAGTGAGGTCCACTACAGCTATATGGCCTGAGGACAGCGAAATGCATTCTGCACAACACTGT